>NC_092871.1:75906045-76088939 GCF_032062135.1 Pyxicephalus adspersus
ACTCACCCATAATACCCAAACCCCACTCACCCATAATACCAAAACCCAACTCACCCATAATACCCAAACCCCACTCACCCATAATACCAAAACCCCACTCACCCATAATACCAAAACCCAACTCACCCATAGTACCCAAACCCCACTCACCCATAATACCAAAACCCCACTCACCCATAATACCAAAACCCCACTCACCCATAATACCCAAACCCCACTCACCCATAATACCCAAACCCCACTCACCCATAATACCCAAACCCCACTCACCCATGGTACTAAGATCCTGCTACTCTGTGCTATTAAGACCTTGCTCACCCATAATACCAAGACCCTGCTTACCCATGCTAATGAGACCTTGCTTGCTCATGGTACAACGACCCCATCCACCTATAGAACCCAGCACACCCATGGTACAAAGATCCAGCAACCCTGTGGTATTGATACCTTCGCTCATCCATGGTACCAAGAGCCTGCTCATCCATGATACCAAGTCCCTGCACACCCATGGTACCAAGACTCCACACCAATGATACCAAGATCCTACTAATCCATGGTAGAAACACCCTTCCCAACCATGGTACTAAAACACAACTCAACAATGGTACCAAGTCCCTGCACACCCATGGTACCAAGACTCTGCTCATCCATGGTACCAAGAGCCTGCACACCCATGATACCAAAAGCCTGCACACCCATGGTACCAAGAGCCTGCACACACATGATACCAAGTCCGTGCACACCCATGATACCAAGTCCCTGCACACCTATGATACCAAGACCTTGCACACCCATGATATCAAGTCCCTGCACACCTATGGTACCAAAACCCTGCATACCTATGATACTAAGACCCTGCACTCCCAAAGTAACAAGACTTTGCTCACTCATGATACCAAGAGCCTGCATGCCCATGATACCAAGTCCCTGCACACCCATGATACCAAGACCCTGTACACCCATGGTACCAAGACTATGCTCATCCATGATACCAAGTCCCTGCACACCCATGATACCAAGTCCCTGNCATCCATGATACCAAGTCCCTGCACACCCATGATACCAAGTCCCTGTACACCCATGGTACCAAGACTATGCTCATCCATGATACCAAGTCCCTGCGCACCCATGATACCAAGTCCCTGCTCACCCATGGTACCAAGACTATGCTCATCCATGATACCAAGTCCCTGCACACCCATGGTACCAAGAGCCTGCAAACACATGATACCAAGTCCCTGCACACCCATGATACCAAGTCCCTACACACCTATGATACAAAGACCTTGCACACCCATGGTACCAAGAGCCTCCACACCCATGATACCAAGTCCCTGCACACCTATGGTACCAAGAGCCTGCACACCTATGATACCAAGTCCCTGGACACCTATGATACCAAGACCCTGCACACCCAAAGTAACAAGACTTTGCTCACCCATGATAATAAGTCCCTGCACACCCATGGTACCAAGAGCCTGCACACCCAAGATACCAAGTCCCTGCACACGCATGGTACCAAAACCCTGCACACCCATGTTACCAAAACCCTGCACACCCATGATACCAAGATCCTGCACTCCCAAAGTAACAAGAATTGGCTCACCCATGGTACCAAGAGCCTGCACACCCATGATACCAAGATCCTGCACACCAATGATACCAAGATCCTACTAATCCATGGTAGAAAGACCCTTCCCAACCATGGTACTAAAACACCACTCAACAATGGTGATAAAACTTCTGAATTTAAAAAGAGAGCTTTTATTGACTGGAAAGCTTCACCCTATACATTGCAATTTTAAGTATGGAATAAGTGTTAAATCCGCCAAAACTAGGAAGACTGAGGACCCACCTAAGCCATCCTATCAGTTTGTATCCAGTCAGGCAGACTCTTACCTTACATACATGTTCATAGATCAAAAGATTACACAATCAGACTGTAACACGTGTAGTGAGCTTAAGCAGTGAAACACACACAATATGGCTGATATGGAATTTTTTTTTTCCAGAATCTTAAGTCCTGTCTGGGTCCTGTAGCTCTCAGGCTTTGTAGAGCTTTTGGTGGGATAACATTTTTATTCCTATGTCTACATTATAGCCGGTAGCCAGATCTCATGATTCATCTCAGCTGTCCAGATGTCTTTATATATATGAGTGGAATGATACTAAGGTTTCTCTCTCTTTCTTTCTCTTTTTCACACCAATGATACCAAGATCCTACTAATCCATGGTAGAAAGACCCTTTCCAACCATGGTACTAAAACACCACTCAACAATGGTACCAAGTCCCTGCACACCCATGGTACCAAGACTCTGCTCATCCATGATACCAAGAAAGCCTTAGATTGTATCCATTGTTTAGCTTTCATATGTTGTCATCTTCTTTTTACACAGTAAATGGAGCTCTAGTTTCCTTTTGGTATGATTAGCATTACTTCTCAGCTATGCCAAAATAACCGTGTTGCTTACACAGAGATCAGATTCCTAAAGAGTACCTAAACTCAACATTTTTACTTTATATAGAGGGGTAGACAACTATTCTTTGTAAGGTAATATTGTTGGCGTTTTTTTTTTTAAGTGCAACACCCTTTTAAAAAAAAAACACTGCGATCAAGACTTAATGGGAGTGCATAGCCTCCGGGAATACCTACATCATGCATCCCAGTAGGCTCTGGCTGCTCCTTCTGCACATGCCCTTACCTCGGGCATGCACAGAAGGGGTATTTTTCCTCCTAGGGGAAAAAGAAGCCAATCTTACAAATGCACAGTGAGATCAGCTTTTTTTCCCCCTTCACAGCAGCTACGTCACCTGATCTCACACCTGCACAGTGCAAGATTGGGTGACGGAGAAAGAAGACTGAAGAAGAAGTCGGAAGTGAAGATCAAAGATCTTCGCTGGGACAAAGAGGAATTCTAGGACTACCCCGGACTGGATCGTGGGAAAGACCAGTGCCATCGAGGGACCTGTCGGATAACAGGTAAGTGTAATATTTTATTGTTAGTTTACTTCTTGCTTACGCTTGAAGTTGCTATCAGACAAGAGAATTGGTAAGCTGGCTGTTTTGCTTTGCTGTCCCTTTAAGTGACACAATTGTGTGGTAAACCTTGTATTTGTATTAAATGTAAAGCATATTTTTTATACATAATTCAAAATGGAAATTAGAATTTACATTAAATTACAGAAAAAAATCATCTGTAAAATTTATTAGCTTTTATGAAAAAAAAACAGACCTATTCTCAAATTTAAGTGAAACTTTTAGCCGAATGTAGTATTTCCATGTATCACATTCTCACCCTCCAATGCATCACAAACCTTGATTTCTCTCCCAGCTGGGGGAGACAGCACCACACTCCACACTCAGAGATTCCATCTCCCCTGAAAAAAGTTATTGTCTAACCAATAAAATATAAAAAAAGGATTCTCTATTCAGATATAGCCAATTCTTTAAGTAATCAGTAATATTTAAATATGTTATCTAAAATTTTGTGACTGCTTAATGAATGCTTCTTTTTTTACCATAAAAAATAGAGCAATTCTTTCACTGTTCAAAAAGCTTTTGTCAGGGTTAGATAAATATTTATTATTACAATGTTTTTAAAGCACCGATATTGCTTTACATTGCATTGCTTTACAAAGTCCATAGTCATGTCACTAACTGTCCCTTAGAAGGGCTCACAATCTGATGTCATTTCCATAGTCATATGTTATCATAAGCCAATTACCTAAATGCATGTTTTTGGAATAGCGAAGGAAACCCATGCAAACATGGGGAGAACCTGCAAACTCCATGCAGATAGTGTCCTTGCCAAGATTCAAACCTAGGACCTAGGACTGCAAAGGCCAACTATTGAGTGCCAACCACTGAACCACCGTGCTGCCTGTGTATGTATGCATGTATATAAAGTTTGATTTTAACATGCACTACTTTTCATATTTTTAAATATATGTATATCTAAAAGGAATATGAATAAAGTAGTGAGTGTTAACAAACCCACATCATACTTGTTTCCCAGGGAGGGACTTCTCTTTTCTTCCAGTCCAAGATTCACAACCGGAAGTGAGAGCTAATCTCTACAGAGAGTAAGTTCCCTCTTTGGACAGTTCTTAATGCAACAAGTGTCCCTAGTAGCACATTGTCTACACAATAAATAACATAAAAAGATTTTTGTTAGTCCTGTGCTTCCAAAAAAGAGAATGAAAATATGTAAAAAAATACTAGGGAGAGTGAAACTGTCCAGGGAGCACCAAAAACCCCAATGGTTAAAATAATGTTATGCTATCATATCATCCAGTTTACTGTGAACCCCAGTTCTAAATCCCGCATATGGGTAGCCTAGGTATTCTACAAGTAGGATTATAACCAAGTAACAATATTTTAAATAATTGCAGTAATACGCAGCCTAATATGCGCCCTTGGGACAGTTAGCATCCCTGTGTTCTGTTCACTATTGGTGGAATGTGGAGAGCAATATCTAGCAGCAATATCAGGCCTGTTTCAAAGAAGTAGCTGTAGTACTGTACGGAATACTGGAATGCAGAGTGGATTCGGTAGACCAGACTTCACTACTGGAGCCAGAGGGGCAGATTATAATACATCTTCAAATTAGATTTGGAATTTTATTTTAAAACAAAGGAGGGGGATAGAGTATAGTTTTAAATTATAAAGTCGGAGCTCAGTTTAGGGCTTCTTATTTTAATCTCTGTGCTTTTTCAAATAGAAAGGGGGCACTGCACAACACAAATGGCCAAAGTTCCATTTTAAGCACCCAAGAAAGCTTTGTGAAAATATTTGCAATAATTTACATAACATTCAAATGATGACAAACTGAGAGAGCTCACTATTTACACCAGCCTTTCTTGACCTTTTTTACATTGGGGAACCCTTGAAATCACTTTCAGATCTTCATGGTATAAATCCTCTATCTACAGCTCACATTACATTAGAGAGATGGACAGAAGGAAGAATGCCCATACATTGCTGCCCAATGGAAAGTATGTCACTCTTACAGATTGAAAAAAAAGATAATCTTTGTCAGTTAAACCTAAGAGGCACATGTTGCTCATTAAAGAACCCCTAGCAACCACTAGAGCAATCCTAGGGCTCAGAGGAACCCAGGTTGTGAAGGAGAGAGAGTGCAGCGGGGTGCCACTCCGTCGCCCCTTACCCTCTCCATAGAGCAGAACGGCGTATGTACAGTGCTCGTTCATGCATGATGCAGTCATTTGCAGGGATTGGACGATTGAAGTGGTCATTCGTCAAGTCCAAGTCGAGTCCCAAGTCATTGGCACCAAGTTCTAAGTCATTGGCACCAAGTCCCAAGTCACGTCTCAAGTCACCAAGAATTCTTCCAAGTCAAGTCACCTTATTTATCCCCATTTGTCCCCATATAGAAACAGAGCTCTGATCCTGTTCTGTTCCTGATCCTGAGCACAGGATCGCATTCTAAGTCCATGGCTTTTTCCTCTGACAGCTGAAGGGGGAAAGGAGGAAGGCAGTGAGGCTTCTGTAACACCACCTTCCTGCCCGCATTCCTTGCATTCTAAGTTTACTAAGTTCGGCTTTCTCCTCTGACAGCTGATCTGAAGGGTGTAAGAAAGAAGGAAGGCAGTAAGGCTCCTGTAACACTGCCTTCCTCCCCATCCCCTTCAGGTGTCAGCAGAAAAATCAGGTCACGAGTCTGTCTGAAAACTTTTATGAGCTTTTCTTTTTTTATTAATAGAATGATTTCACAGGCAAACATCCAGTTTCATTACCATATGTAAATCTTTGGGGAATAGGAAGTAACTAACCATAATTAACAACATTCTAAATAGAAACTTTGGGCCAAATTTATTAAAGCTCTCCAAGGCTGGAGAAGATACACTTTTCGACAATGACGCTGGGTGATCCAGCAAACCTGGAATGAATTTCTTTAAAGTCATTTGCTAGCAAATGTTTTGAATCCTGGACCAGATACATTCCAGGTCTGCTTCACTGATGAAATTGGCCCTATTGCACATGTGTTTGTAACCTAAGCTATTGTTTAAAAAAAATTCCCAGCTTGTTTAAAATCACTGTGTGATGAGCTCAGTCCTTCATCATTGTCATTGAAGAGAGAATGGAAATGTAATGCTTGGGTCAGTTGGCATGTTGCCCAAGAAATAGCATGGAAGTCCTGGTTAATCTTGGAGTAAACATATCATTCAGTCAACTTGTCATATACATATATATAACTACTTATCTTGTGTTGTACCCTAATAGCTTATTGAACAACTGAGGATTGAAGTAAGGAACTGTAACTGTTTCTTGGTTTTCCTAGACATTTGTTTGTGATAAAACCTTACCTGTGTGTCTCCTGTTTTGACTTTCTGCCTGTGTAATAATTGTGTATTCATTCTACCTAAAAGGTAATTTCCTGAACCTATACCTAATTTTTCTCTTTTTGTCACTTGTTTTCTGGCCGTAGAGCAAACCTGCAAACAACAGCCTGTGTGTAATGGAAAGCAAGCACCAAACCTTATTGTGAGGTGCCCCGAATAAAATTTAATATTTCTCAATTTTGTGTTACTTTTATTTGGGGTTCTTTCTCAATGTACTCGCTTAGGAGAACCTCTGTGTGAATTTTTTTAGAGAATCCTTTTTTTAATAGAGTTATTTCACAGGCAAACATCCAGTTGCATTACTGGATGTTAATCTTTGGGGGATAGGAAGTAACTGACCATAATTAACAACATTCTAAATGGAAACTAGGTGATCCAGCAAACTTGGAATGGATCTGGTCCAGGATTCAAAACATTTGCCAGCAAATTACTTTGAAGAAATCCATTCCAGGTTTTCTGGATCACCCAGCTTCACTGATGAAAGTGTATCCTCTCTAGCCTTGGAGAGCTTTAATAAATCAGGCACAATTTTACTAAATTTTACTAAATGCTAATGCCACTGATTCAAGTTGGCTACTTTTCTTTAACAATGATAACCCAATTTTGGAGTTAATGAATGAGACAACACGTTTCAGACATGTTAATATACAACACTAAGATGTTGTCTTGTTGGGTAGTCTGTAGTTGTTTAGGAATATGCTTTTGCTGAACTGGGTATATAGAGTTAATGTAGGGTAAGTTAACAATTATTGCTTTAGTAAGTGAGCTCAGACATATATATCATGTCTGTACAGAAGCTGCTCTTCTTCACTAATTGTATTATAATTGGCATGCAAAACTAAACCCTACAAATTGAAAAATTCAATGTTTTAACTATTGTCTTTCTCTAGTCATTTTCTCCTGCATCAAACTCAGCATGACACTAATTTCCTATTAGGCCCTTTTCACTGAGCTGTTGGGCATGCAGAGGTTTCTGGGAAATTAATTATTGTTCAGAAACAGTATAGATGACATTGGTTACGATGCTCTTTGGGAGAGAAAGCAGCTTTTAAGAGGATATGTCCTGATCACGTTATACTCAGGTTATTGTAATCTCATGTAGCATGACATTAATTTAATAATTCCCTTCTCCAGTCTCTCTGTCACATGGAATAAATGTTTGATATATCTGACGACAGATTCTGTGCTTGACAAAGTGCAAGCTCTTCTCAGTTGTGAAATAATAAATCATATCTCCCTTTTTCTTCATCAAGCTAGATCAAAAGAATGCAACATGTTGTATTTAGTAATTTAATCATATTTATAGATACTTGTAAAATGTTCAGTTTTGACAAAACCTAACTGGATATTGGTTAATGACAAGCTTACATGCACTCTCAAGGGCACTCCTCATGCATTTAAACTCACCTGGAATCCGTGGATCGAACACTGCTCCTTGGTACCAAGCCCCCTGACTTGGACTTACTTTTCTCCCCCTCCATGTTACCCTCTCCTCCCTAAACATCCCTTCCCTAGTTAATTCTGTCGTTGTATCTATAAATGGGTATTTTGCATTATACAGACACTGTTTTGTATTGTATGTACTGTTATACTGGTATATAATGTTTGCTGGTCTGTAAATCTGTATCTGCGTCTTTCTTGTTGTTTTTTACTCTCATACCTTACTAAACAAAAATCCATTGAAGTAAAACATGTTAACAGTTTCATAAAGACAATAAAATTATTTGTTTGCAATCTACTTATTTATTCAGTCTTCTTTCAACCCAAGCTTCAAAAAAAGGAAAAAGATAGTAGAAAAGGAAAATGTATTAAATATATATTTTTTTTCTTCCAGCTTCAGCCTATGGCACCTAGGTGAGACGATACTCTCTTTCCAGTTAGATTCCAGAGAATACTGAGCAGTCCAAAACTTGCAAGAAGGCACTCTTGGATCCTATGAAAAGGAGCCTGAAGTCACTCGCTGCATACCTGAAGTCAAGGGAAAGACAAGTATATTATTTAACTTTTTATTCTAAACCATTCACCATGACTTCAGATCATGTGAAGGGGATGCAGTAATTGCATTCCCACCTGTAAAGTAAGCTTTTGCTGCTTTTCACACCCCTACCACCTGTTTAATCAGTGCTAGTATGAATAAAGTAAACCTGTACAGTTCTGTTCTGTCTTAAATGTTACATTTAATAATGTGTGTATCAAATCTTATACCAAATCAGTTTATTAATACTAAATTGAGAACAATGCTGTGCTGTGAAACAGTGAATTTCAGTAATATAAGCAACTCCCACATTCCAAAAACATGCACTTAGGTTAACTGACTTGCTGCCAAAAATTTACCTTAGACTGTATTAATGACACATGACTATGGTAGGGACATTAGATTGTGATCTCCTTTGAGGGACACATAGTGACATGACTATGGATTTTTGTACATCGCTGCATAATATGTCGGCGCTATATAAATACTGTGTAATAATATAAATGATGATCACCATATTTTGATGCATGCATTCAGAGATGTGGGACCATTCTATTGTTATATTGTATTATTGATCATTTTTCCTTAACAGCACAAACATACCTCACATATCTTTGTGAACAAAACACACTTCTGAATGTGTTATACCATAGCCTAAAAGAGGCACCACAAACCAAAAGTGCAAGAGTATTAAGCTACTTGCAGGCACCTTGTGCTTTAAACTGCTAGGTTAGTACATCACTGTCATTGGTATATTTTAGTAACAGGTTCACCTAATATCTTCATCGACCAGTTCACAATAGGAAAGGGTTGAGGCTGAAATCAAACACATAGAACATCTAATGGAGAACAGAATTTTTTGCTAGGCAGATTTATTGATGCCGTCAAATTTATAGGTGTACGTTATTGCATGCCTATAATCTACAAGACAACATATCGTTCTGCCAAGCTCGCTGTGCTCAGTGCCCTCTCTATATTCATCTCGTGGATAGTAGAACATCTGGAATCCAAGGTAGAACAGCTGATGTTTAATGACTCTCCTGTAAAAAAGAGAAAAAAAAGAACGAAAAAATTAATGACACAAGGCTGTGAAAATACCGATTTTTATGGTGAGAAATCAGGGGTGGCTGTAAGTCAGAAGTTCAGAGTTCTTTTTTTTTAGATCACATAAAGCGGTGCCCAGGAGCAATGTGGAAGAGTGACAATAATTCTACGTATAAACACTCCTGCTGTGCATTCATGTAACTGCTCCACATGTTCCTTTCTGTTGTTCCCTCGACCATATTTAATGTTCCCCTAGGTACAAGGGAATAATGACACTCAAGTGTAGTGGCTCCACCTCTTTTAGTGTCACATTACAATACCTCCAAAAATTAAAAAACCCTAATAAAATACCAGTAGCAATATCCTAAAGGGGAACTCCAGTTGAGAAAAATACCTTTTAGTTTGGAACCCATCTACAATAGTCAGTATATGCAAGGTGTGTTTTCTTCTGACTAACTTATTTCAGGTCTAAATGAGTTAGGACAACAGGCTTTCTGCAATTTCTGATTACATTAAACACCTGCCATACACTCAGAAAAACTGTAGACCATGAGGTCTTCGCCTACACTGTAAGTGAAATGAAGGCACCTAAATATACTTGTAGTAAGGTATCAGGATAAAATGGAACTGGAGCCAGGGATTTCAGAGTTTGATGGCTGTTTTAAGACAGTTTCCTATAAAGCTATTCTGATCAGATGCAAGGGAGGGAGTTAGATAGTCCATTGAAAGCATTTTGTTAAAACACGTTGATAAATCCCATGAAAAACTTCTTGATCTTTTGTCAAATTCCAGCATGTCATGTGCACTCCGTAATCCTCAAGCAATAATATGAACAACCAACCAACCAGTTCACCTCTTTGGACTACAGAACACATCCATCAATGCTAATAAAATGAGGAGGGGGTTTCCTGGTTCCTAACATTTTTTGCCCTATGGTGACAGTTCTGCCTTTGCATAAATACAGAACAGTGAATAAGCGTTGTCACCTAGGACAGGAAGTATGCAATTGGTAGTATAAACAGGTAAAGAAAAATCGCCAACACATCTAAAGATTGTTAAGCTTTAATATTTAACATTTTAGGATTTTGGGATCAGATAATCTTTTAGTATGTATTTAAGTCATCAAAACAGAGCTAAACCTTTTCAGTCCTGGAATGTGCACAGAGCAATTAGGCAGGTTGAAGAGAATATTGAAGAAGGGACATCATCTGTACTCTTCTGCAATAATGGCCTGCCAGATCAAGCATGTTTAAAAGTACTTTAATTCCGCTGCATTGTCTGCCTAAGACTGGGTCGTTTCTGGGAAAATTTTTAAACATCTTTACAATGGCAGATCATTTAACATGTGATAACCCTATAAATGTTGTTTTTTCATAAACAGTCTTTCTGTAACCTTTATATTTCATGTTTTTATATATATATAGGTATATATAGAGAAAGAGAGAGTGAGAGAGTCACGAAACATGATAAATAGCCAGAAAGCTTTGTGTCTTGAAATAAGAAAATTAAATGTAATACTGAGAAATTAAAGCCTAAAATAAGAAAATGTATCAATAAAAAAAAGTGTGTAATTGTAGATTTCCAGACGAAAATAATGATTGTTTTGTGTTTTTTTGTATCATCACTGAGACGCGCATATCAGGCCAACCGCTCTCTTTTTCACCTGCCTTGTGCACTTCCTTAGTACTCAGCATATAACTAATCACCTTTCATTTCTCCACTTTGGGAATTCACCAAACTGGGGCAGGGAAGTGGAAGCATTGTTGACAATTTGCATTTTGCTGCAACCACACATTAAAACTGGTATCCTCTTCATTGTCGGAGTAGCTTTAACCAGACAATACTAGATTGTTATTTTCTATTTATTTTACAGAGCAACAGCAGGGAAAGTCAGTCTTTGAGGTAATCATTTAAGCCTTTTCTTTGTTTTTAACCTATACTGTATACAGCTTTTGAGTTCCATACAGAGTCGGTTTCACAAGACTTAAAATGGTTATTTTGGATGGGTATTCACCCTCTTGACACTCAATTTTCGTTTGGGGAGTCTTATTTTTTTCTTTTTTTCAGTCTTTTCAGACTGGCTGTAGGCTCTTCATTATGTACTAGTTTCAGTTTGTGCCAGCTTTCCAACTTTATTAGTAACAAGGCAGGTTACAGGCTTGAATCTTAAAAAAAAATCATTATTAAAGGTGCCCAATTTTTAAAGCAAAAAGTGCTGTGTCGCTTAAAAGATTGCCCTTTTCTAATAACTGTTTTCTATCCTACAATGAATTAGTGCTTTTGCTGTCCAGTACGACTACCCTAACCCCATGACACTGAATGGGAGTGGGTAACTTTGACTATATGTATGTATTGCCTTATGTAAACTTCATGTTGCAGTTTACAGTATTTACAAAATAGGGGGTGGCTGATAAATAAAGATTAAAACAGGAGAGGAGTCCAACCACACCAAGTTATTTTTTTTAACAATAACAAACAAAATAAAAAATAAAAAAAACAGATGAAGTTGGACTTTACTGTAACGTGTTCTTGTGAGCATATGTCTTGATTACACCTCATATCTACATGAAAATGAGAACTTCTGCTGTTTAGTTCTTGCTGACCCTACAATAGAAATGCTACTATAATTGTGTATTTTTTTGAAAAAAAAAACTTTGAAAGATTCAACTGTTTTTAATACCCACTAGTATCACCTGCTGGTATACCAGTTCAGCTTTATACTTGAATATATTCTTGTAAGTTAGGCCTAATAAAAAATGTAATCGTCATCACAGCATAAAATATATATATATATATATATATATATACACACAATATTTTAACTTTTGAAATCCTGCACTATAATTCATCCCTGCTGTTGACAGGTAGCACTATACAGCAGTTTAGTCTAATTAGTGTGGAGCTGATCAGTACCTATAGTAAATGAGCTATTGCAGGAAATGCTCTGTAATAAATATGTTACATTTACACTTAACATTGACCTCTTGCCATAGGAAACTCTATTTTGCTTGCTAAGAATGGTGAAACACGTCAAAATGTGGTGGAGTCAACATACACCGATCCGTGTGCAATACATTAAAATGACTTACTATACCCTGGGTGTATTTATAGAAGCACTGATTGGCTGGCCCCTAGCAATAGCAGAGTTATTACCTCTGAGCAATGACTAGAAGGATTAAGAGGTACTTATGGCAAATGTTTAATAGACTTGGGAACTTGATACAAGCTTCATGTATTAAACTTTGGAAAAAATAAAGACACAATGAACCTCAATTATGACCTAGAGAACATGGAATTTTAGCATCTGGATTTCATTGTGCATTTTTTTTTTACAATGTGCAAAATAAGTAAATTAACAAGGATGTGAAAGTGGAAACTGCTTAACATTAGGTATGTGAAATGGATAAGGTGAGAGATGATTACTTCCTTTATTAAACATTGAGATGTTGTTATTATATTCTCACAAAATTATTGTTATTACATTTTGTTCTCAATGAACAGCTTCCCAGGGCAGGAGCTGAATCCCAGGATGCATATTAATTACTTATAATCACAGAGAAGTTTAAGCTGTAGTGAGAAAAATGCAAGCATTGTAACAGTTCCTGCTATTTATCTGTCTAACAGAGAACTCAAATTTACGTTGCAAACAGACCCCAGCTCACCCAGGAGATTTCAAACTGACAAGTGGCACTGGCTAGCCAAGAGACAATGAATGAAGATTGTTAAGCAGTCAATGCTACCCCAGATTCAGTCGCTATTGATGGAATGGTGCAGAAATTGTTTATTATAATATATATAATAAAAATATAATTATATTTTTTATAACATTCTACTTTTAAAGAAACCTAATTTGTTTGTATTAAAGTTTACTTAGTCATTTACTGAAGAAAAAACAATTGTTAATAGTATTGTTAGGTATAGATGGAAGAGCAGTCAATTCTATTTATCACTGTGATCTAAAGTGATCTAAAAATCAAAACACCAGTTTACATGGGTGTGTAAATTGAACCAACTCTGTTGGTTGAAGTCCAGTTCAATCAAAATTGTTTTTTAGGTTTTAGCAGTTCCATTCTGTGTGGGATCGGTTTGTACAGCATTGGTGTGACACCTTACTTTTTGAATTTTGTACTCTACAAAATGTATAACTTAAAGCGTTTGATTCTGCATGTCTAAATTTGTCCTAAATTAAACAATGAAATAGAAACTTTATTGGAGGCTACTAAAGACCACTGGGTATGAGCCCTGCTACTAGGGAATTAGATGTTGGGAAATAGGCAAGCTTGGCCTCTTCTATTGGGTTTTACACTCTAGCCCTGCCAGTTAGCTTCAGGTGCAGCTATGTTATCAGTTCTGCCAAATTCTTCTCCTCCTGCTGAATAACTGATCAGCAAGGATCTTTCACCAGCTACCATCAGCTAGCTTTCTTCAGAAAGAACAGCTGGGAGCTCACTATTTAAGGACATGCCCTTCCCCAAACTCTGACCAGATCCTCTGTGTTTCTTAGCCTGCTCTCTGCTGGCTCACTGGTCCTGTTCCTTATCCCTGGCTCCTGCCATGTTTCTGACCCTGTTCAAGACCTGTTTGAACCTGACCTGCTGTTTATCTGACCTGAATTTGTTCTATATCAGTATCTGTATTAGTTTGTTCGTTAACTGTTTTGGTTGAGTTTGTTGTGTCTGGGTTTATCACCATTTTTGTGTATTTTTACATATATATATGTTTGCACCATTCCATACCAGTTTCAGTTTATGTCGCTATTGGTGAACCCCTGCCCCACTGCTTGTGCAGTTTGTAAAAAGGTAAGTATCAAAAAATATTTTCTGATCCCCTAATAAATACCATTCAACTTTCCACTCCTAGAATGTAGACCCCTAATGAAACCTGAACATGACATTCTGCCAAAAGTTAGAGGTCATTTCTTTTCCTGCTACTCGACCCTTGCGCTTCTTTTATGATTTATGAATGTCACCAAGGTGGCATTGTTGGAAAAGGGCACTAGGTGTGCCTGCAAAGGGGATTTCTTGGATATCTTGAATGTTAAAGTGGTATTTACTCTCCAAATATTTGGGCCACTTTAGCCAAAATATGCAAGTGTACACAGTATATTTACACATTATGGCAGGCTTTACTGCCCAAAGGGACCCACATAGTGCTGCACTCCCTGGGATCCACTTGGATGCTGGCACTTCCATATTTAACTGGCCTTCTGGCTAAAAAAATAGCAACAACTATAGCAACAACAACAATAACAACTAAAGGGACAGAACACCAATATTTATTATCAGTTGGTAAAGCATTAAAATGCCTAACTGGGAGCATGATCTCTGTGATTGAGTTTATAGACTTAAGGTGCGTACACACTTCCAATTTTTATCGTTCCAATCGAACGACGAACGATCGATTGGGCAAAAAATCGTTCGTAAAAAAGTAACCAACGACGCCGACGAACGAGGAAAGTCGCTGGAAACGAACGACCGGACCGACGGATCGGATTGGACGACGATCGTTGAACATCGTTCGTGTGTACGGTCGTTCGTTGATCGTCCATGTTCAGAGCATGCGTGATGAACGAACGTCCGTTCACTTTCCTGTCGTGCACATAGTTCCTCTATCGCTTAAACGATCGTATCTATTGTGTGTACAATATCTACGAACGATCGTGTCGTTACCTCTATGTGCAGGATCGGTGCTATACGATCGTTCGTGTATATCGTGCATGAACGTTCGTCGTTCGTTTTCCAACGATAATAATTGGAAGTGTGTACGTAGCTTAATAGACAGCAGCAGATTTCCTTTTGTAATGAGTCATTTTTTATTCTTGCAGCGAGTATGAGTATTTGTCTTGCAGCAGGAGGAGGAGTGGGGCAGAAACACAAAAAATTAAATCTTGGATAGAAAAAAATGCAGGAATCTTTTGCCGCTTATATTCCAATACACGAACTTGGGAGATAATTGTACCTACTAGATTCTGCAAATAAATAAATTATGTATTAGCGGAGTAATCCTTTAAATTTACTACTCCCTGTTCAAAACTTCTATGCATGTAGACTTAAAATTGTAATTTCATAAATAAAATTGTATCTGCTCATAAAATGACAGGCAGTATTTTGATCAGAAAAAAACTTGCAAATGTTCCAAGTTTTAGAAGTACCAGAGTCCATCTTGTTTTCAGCTGTCTAGTTAAATTTACAATTCAGGGAAAACCTGCTTGTTCTCTATATTTTTTAAGCATAATCCGTGTGCAGGTTTGGAAAGCAGCATAACCTGATAAATTGCAGATTAAATGACTGCTACAAAGCACTTCAGTCCCCCAGCTGTTAATTTCACACACTGTACAATTCACCACATCTCAAGCTCTGTCAATTCCAGCTAATAGCAGTAGGCAGTAAAATACTCTGGCCCTGACAGTCCTAGATCAGGCTCTTCTAAGTCCTAACTCAGGCGGATTGCGCTCATCACTAATGCATAAATCAGCAAGGCCCTAGGAAGAGGGATTATGTCAGGTGATGGCGCAGACATGTTCTGCAGATAGAAGCCAGGCCTGGTGTCAGGCTGTTCTGACAGATTACACCGAGGTGCTATGCCATATATAAGCAGCCTGGCATCTCTCCCTCTCCCTTACCAATAACACCTGCCTGGGGAAAGTGTTTAAAATGCTGATTTCTTCCCTGGTTCTTTTGGTTATTTCAACAAATCCTTTAAAGGCTGTGAAGGCTTGGGATGAAGTGCTTTGCAATCTGATTTAGAAAAAAAGGCTTGGAAAACTAATTTTGTTCAGTATGCTCATATATATTGAAATATACATAATGATTTGTTGCTCATTGTGTCAACACAAAAGCTACCTCCTTTTGCTAACAGTATGACCAACTGCTAATATGTAACCAAAAACTAATTCTTTAGGTTCATGTCCCTCTTACTACTTTTATTTCCATTGGCTTACATGATTCTGAATTTTACCTACCGCACTATCTGCTGCTGAAACCTGGCATTACAGCACAACCACTGCTGTCAAATTCGTAAGTACTGATTTGTCATTGTTTGAGACCAACGTAATACTCTGACTCAATGGTGCTCAGTGCTGGCAATTTCCGAGCAAGCAGGGAATTAATGATGTGGTTTTAGTATTTGTAAAATTTGCCTATCTGACATATCCAGCCTGTAGAAGGGCTAAAATTAATGTTTGGTTTTAGGTAAAGAGTAGGTCAAGGGGATTAAGTATTGGGTTAAGTTTTGAGTTAATTTTAAGTAATAGCTAAGTTTTAACAAACCACTCAATAAGACCACATTTAAGTAAGGTAAGGTTTAACAAAACTACCTAATATGGCTAAAAGGACCTCAATTTATACATGTACGAGATTGAAGTAATTGAGTAAAATTAAGAGCTAATAAGTTTACTAAAAACCTGAAAAAAAACACTTTTTGTGACTACTACAATTGCCAATCACTTGAGGTGAATGTTAGTCTTGAAATTATATGCCTAACATTGGTGAAGCAAACATATTTCAGGGATCTTTGCCCCTGATAATAATTAATATTTGAAAAATTATTATGTAAAAGAATATATAAATATATGTAAATTCTTTAGGGGAGACAGACCTCTAAAATAGATTGGCTCTCCTACTATATTTATTTTTCTACTAAATAAAGTTAGATTGACCCCATAAACTCCTAATTTCTCCTACTATCAATTAATAATCAGACATCCACTGAGATCTGATTAGCCATACTGTTATCATCTAGTAACAGTAGTTTGTGAATGTCAGAGATTTAAAATGCAAAGAGAACCTATTTCCACACCCATAGGTTCCATAGTGTTGTCCCAAACTTGTGGGCTTTTCTATTGCACTTAGGGGACCTTTCTTAAAGGAAAGCAGGAGTACTTTGATGGACACTGCAGTGTATACACCATAGTACTCACTCATAACATGTAGGTCACAGTGTGAAGACTAATGTGTCCTATGTAGTGTTGCATGATTAGGTTAACTAACATTCATTGAAGAACATTGAAGACTTAACTGCACACACCTCATTTACATAATAACCAGGTCAGGGTGAAGATGCAGTTAGATCTAAGGTACATACAGAAGTTAAATTTTTCTTTTCAAGATGATTGTTCATGATTAGCAAAAAATTGAGCATCAGTACAAGTGTCCCACAACCTTACTTAGCAATCTGGAATACTTAATGACTGAAAGTTGACAACTGATATTGTTCAACTTTTGTTGTCCTCACCCACTAGGGAGTGTCTTGTTGTTCCCCTTAAAAACTGTTGCTTATACAGTGATTGCTCATAAAACTGACAATCTCTACCAATTGTTTTAGGTGGCAAATATTGAGCATTTGTATAGACCCTTACCAACTAATAAGTTAGTGAGGAAGGGTGGATGCCTAAGCACCATTTATTATACAGTCTGTTCTAAGAAAATACTCAATAAAAACCACAATGCTTAATTCATGTGTTGCCTCCCTTTGTTTTATACAGGCTATAAATGCTCCATTCAAGACTGATCTCACTATTGCTTGCGCTGGAGCTCAAACTATCTGTTGTAGCAGATGGTCACCTATTATAAAGCTTTTCTAGTGCATTTGATGTGTTATTAAAATGACCAGATGTTTGTTCTGCAATAGGTGCCATGTTGTGAAATGAATAACCTAGGTATTAATATCTCATTTGTCACTGTATTTTTGCTGTTAGCCAAATCTCTTTCTAGTTATTTCATCCATAAAAACAGTGAATACTGTTTTTTCTCATTGCTATTGTGTTGTGTCTCACCACATTTCTTGTATACTTCATTATTGTTGTAATTTAAATTTATTGTACTTCATTAAACTAAATTGTGTTGGGTTTTGCATTAAGTCCCTATTTCTTGTTTGTTTGCAGCTGACAAATGCTAGGATAGATAGAAGACCCATATCTTCATCATGATAGTATTTGTGCATTTCTGCACCCTGCAAATAATCTACCACTTTCTTGGGACCCAGTGGCTAGGATTAGGAGATTAAAAGAAGGATGCTTTATTTATATTAGAAATTAAAGTGTGCCAGGAGAAACATGTTACATCTAAATTTTGTCACACTCACTTTGACTATGTCCATATAATGCAACACATGCGTACCCATGTGGATGATGGTGTATCTAAATGGTCCTCCAACACAACAGAAAACATACATGTGATCAGATAGTCAAGTGTGTATTTATAGTTTCAGTACACTAGTATCAGATCATAGACAAACAAGGAGTACCATATGAGGTGCTTTGCTACCTTGACTTCATCAAAAGACTGTGTAACATGTCTCAACACACATATATTTGTACAATAAAGCATGCAAAACTTTTCAGTCTCTTATCTGAGCTACTTATGCAGATGGTATTAGCTCTCTGGATGCAAGCTGCAGAGACAGTTTTTTTTATGTTTTGTAATGTTATAATATCTAAATTACTATATTAGTAGCTTAATAAAAGATCAGTGAGTGGATGACTGGTCCTACCAATGCATTATTTAACAGTTTAGATGTGGTGTATCCCTGTTTAAAACATGCACATTGACCAAGTTCAGGATAGGATGTAGAGAGAAAGAACAATGGTTAGTTGACCTGTGCACACACACAATGAGGTCATTACTCTCTGTGGCCAGACCTTAACAACACATGTGCAAATTTGAAAGCAGACTGGTCAAACAGTGTTTATTTAAGGGCAATTGTCACTAAAAACTGGAATCTGCAAAGAAGCATTTGGATTGTTTAAACTAAACAATATTTCACTTGTAGTTAGCAATATATAGAAAATGTTGCCTATTTAGTCTTAAGGTATAACCTTTTTTAATAAAAAATTTGCATTTGCATCATTTCTAACTTTTCATATTTTTTTAGCTTGATATTTGAGCTTAAATGGCAGCAAGTGCCCGATTTCACGTGACCTCTGGTAACTGACATTGTTTTTTTATGTTTCTAAATGTGCATATTATTGTCCAATTGCCCAGTAGTTGTTGTTATGCACACTTTGGAACTGTAAAACAGTGTGAGGTCAGGCAGTCTATAATTTATTACTTTCGATATGCAAGTTTGCATTTTTATAATCATTAAAGTATTAGGACATAACTATTTCTCCTTTAAAGTCATCTTGGCTTTTTGATAAATATACAAGCTTATAAATGGATCTAATGAGAGAAAAGGATAATACCATTGTTGTTTTTTATCATCACATTTTCTAGATTTTAATTCAAAATTAAATAGCCCTTCAATATGCATAATTATTTGCACTACCAAGCGCTATTTCACAATGCTTTATTCACCTATTAGGATCCTTTCACAACTATGCACACAAAGTAACATGACTCATAACACGCAGAACTGCATTACTGCTTTCACATAAGAACACAGATACACGTGGGAAACTCATTAAGTATGCAGATAGAAAAATTAAATGTTTCTGACAAATATTAAAATCTCTGTGTCTGGGAACTTGTTTTTGCATTTTCTTATTAACAGGGGTCATATACTGTTCATTGACTATTAGTTATCATATTCAATTTAGTGTAATAAAGTTTGGTTTTACATTCAATACATATTTCTAACACTTACCATAAAAAACATACAGTATGTATTATTGACATAATATTTTGTATTTAAACTAAAACAGGTTTTCCTTTAAATCTTTCATATACAATAAACTCTTTTATATACAATAAACTCGTTTGGAAAAAAATGTTTTAATTCCTCATCCCAGGCCTTCAACATCAAGGCGGAAATTTGTCCAACATCAAGCTTTGCAAATGGCCTGTAAGCTGTCCAGTTAGCCAAGCAGGTTTATAACAGTCTTTTTTTATTTGGACACCTTAAAATATTAATTATATTTATAGGAAGGGGGGGGGGGGACAAAAATTCTCAGTAGATGGTGGGGGGTCAACAGCACTGGAAGTGGGGGAAACTATAATTCCCTGCACAGGGGGGTAGTGAGCTAAAATAGTGCCCAACAGAGAGTAGTTAGAACAATAGTGTTCAGAGAGTGGTAGAGAAGAATAAGAAATGAGTGGGGGTGGAGAAAAACAGTAGTGTCCAGAGGGAATGTGGGGGACAACAGTGCTGAGAGGAGGTTGAAAAAGAATAACTGTGCCCAGTGGGGTTCAGATGGAACCATAACGCCCAGCAGGTAGGGGAAGGGGCAACAGAGCCCAACAGAGAGTCAGAAAGAGCGATATTGCAATGTAGGGATGGGGAATAACAATGTGCCCCAAGTGGGGGGGACAACAACCTGATAAGGGGTGAGGGGAAACAATAGTTGCCAGTGGCATGTGGGGGGAACAATAATGGTCAGAGGAGGATGGGAACAAATGTGCCCACTGGGGGTTAGAATGAAATTTGTGCTTAGCATACAGGGGGCATTAGTTCCCAGCAGAGAATGAGAGAAACAATGGTAGTCAGAGAGAGCTGGGGAAAATATGTTTTTCACATTAGGGTGAGGGAATACAATAGTAACTAGTGGATGGGTGGGGGACAACAATTCCAAGGGGGATAAGGAATAATAGTTCTCAGGGGGGGATAAAATTATGGTCAGAGAGGGGTGGGAACAGTTGGGCCTAGTGGAAGTAGTCCTACTTCCTGGTGGGAGACTCTCTGGGCTCAACCTGTGGTCTGGATTTCATGGACGGCTCATCCAACAATAGCATGCCTGACCCTGATAAGCCATCTCCCTACGATCTACTGACTCATGGCGTTACTGCAGGAACTTGCTCCCTCACATCCCTGTGGGGACACCTCATCCAGATCAGATCAAAGTGTTACATTTTCCAAGGTTCATCATAAAAAACAAGAGGGATCCATTAGGGCCAGTTGCCTAGAAGCCCAAAAATTGCAGCACCTCAATAGAATGCTAGGAGTTATGAAAAGGAAAACAAGAATGAGAAAGAAAAGAAGAAAAAGAGGATTTCCATCCAAAAGTTATTATGACAGGTAGTTCATCCGTGGATCCCAGGTTTGTATAAAAGGTTTCTGCAGTATTATTAACAATACAGTTTATCATTACAGAGGCATGCAAAATTTAATGACTTGAAAACTGTCAGCTGTTCTTTATTTTTGGGCCCTGAATTCAAAAATACCACCCATTTTTTCTCATCATGTAAGGATTTCCCAATGAATGCATAAAAAATGCTCTGAATTTATTCAATCTTCATTAACATCACCTATTCCTGTCAAATTTTATGAAAAATCGGTTGTAAATTATTTTTTAAACAAACAACTAAAATAGAACAAGTAAAAACTGAAAAGAGAAAAAACAGTTTTTAAAAATGGGTTTCTACCTATGCACTCACTGACGTTCTTGTTGTTCTTCAAAACTTCTCTTAAGGCTTCTCCTTTTATGTTTTTTTTTTTACCACAGTTTGTCACTGTTGTCCCCAGCAATAGTCAGCAATCCTGCAAATATTCTACCTCCCCTGGTACCTCCTTTTCTTTGATATCCTAATGATACTGCTCTTGCTCACTGTACCCAAGTTCTGCGGGAAGTAGCCCTAATGAATTTAAAAAAATGCAGCTTGAGGCTTATTGAACAACCCAGTTCTTCTAATTTTGTCAACATATTTTCAACAATGGCCTCAAAGTTTGGGTTTATATAGTTACCAAGGAATTTGGTGACCACTTCCTTAAACGAAAGCCAATATGCTTTTTCCTTCTTGTCCGTTTTTGTCTCAAACTTTCATCAGACATATATATATTTTTTACTTTGGGACCAAAGCTTGGGGCGAAGCTCTTCCATGCAAATACAGCAGACTTTATGTGGAGCCCATGAGTTGACACCTCTTAACAAAGGCAGTCATGTTCCTCTGGTGTTTTTTTCACAAGATAGTTCCAACATATGAAACAAAACTTTTAAGTGAAGCGTGACAACCTCGAGTAGCCATATTCATGAGAGTGCTTTGAACTTTGCACTCTGTACAATATGGACCACCAGGAAATAATAACAGGCCAAGATGAATATGGTGAGTTGTGGGGAACCTTACATGACTGAAAAAAATTTGATGTCATTTTTGGATTTAGCACCCCAAAAAACATAAGCATCAGTGAAAACTTTGGATGGAAAACATAAGCAACATGTTTTTTAAAACTTTCATGTTTTTTAAAATCCAGTTTTGTTTATCTTTAACAGAGGCTGTGTTAGATGATTTCCAGTGCTTAATGGTAGAGATCCAAGCAATTAGCAGGTCATAGAAAAAGAGGTGTATCCAACTGGAGAAACAGGGCGCTCCCTGGGCATGAAGGTACATTTACCTAAATGACAATAAAGATTAGATTATCAACCATTGTCCAAAACCTTCTAACCTTGGGGCACCTCACCACATATAGACCATTGTCCTTACACTTTTTAACTTTTATTGTATCTTTGTGGATAGGGGGTGCAGTGAATTTGAATAATATAATGTTGCATGCTTTCAATGTTTGCATTCCTAAAACGTTTACATTTTTATTCGGTCAAATGAGGGAATGGTATGATTTGGACAAAACAACTCCTGTATTCAGTAACAGGTAAGTGCTCTGCTTTGATCATTGGGACATAGAAATGGTCCTACCAAGAAAAAAAATATATATCAAATAAATTAAAAAAAAACATTTTAAGGTGACCACTGACCTCAAATCAACAACAAAAAAAAAATATGCAAGGCTGCACATGAATATGCTAGAACTATACATTTTTATCCTGTAGGATTTGCCTCAAACCCATATAAGTGTTAAAGCCAAACCTTATTTGTAGATTTGTAGATTGAAGTTTTCTCTATCATTAGTAGAAATGTATCTTCCAACATTCTTTCTAAATCTCCAACTCTGTTTTACTGTTTTGTTTTGTTTACAAACCAGTTGGATTACTAAAGATGATTTTTAAAAATTATTTTTATAACACTTTGGATGCACATTTGGGGAAACGCTATATAAACAAGACACAGCAGTTTTTGATAGTGTGAAAGATTGGCGAATACCAGAAAAATGACTAATTCACAAAATATGGCTTAGTTGGCAGTATTAGGCATTCTTCATAATTTTTCATTTAAATTAAAAAAAAAATTGTGATGCAAATTTATTCAAGCAGCATGGAAAAAAAATGTGGACATGTCTGATTAGGTATAATTTTAGCTCTTCGGCTCTTGTGTTAACACTAAGCTATGGCTTATTCTGTGTTCGTTAAAAGTAAAATTAATGGCAGGCAGGCAGCTTCTCATTTATAATTGCTTCATTATGCTGTTGCATACTCTAGACAATTATGACTTGCTGCTATTGTACGGGTGCAACACATACAGATACAAAGTAGCAATGTGTACATAGGTCTCTATTTATAGTTATATAAACAGCAAACTATATATTACTTACAATGTGATAAAATCTTTAATAAAATCACATATTTTATGAACAATTTTGTTGGTGTGATTTGTTCTAGGTAAATGTATATGAGACTACCCAGTAAGCATCTTTGCTGAACCTACCATATGCAGTGGAAAGAACATTTCTGCAAGCTGGAAGGGTTTTGTTTAGGAACATACCTACTTTTAGTGGATTGCTCAAAGTCCAAGCTACCCTTTTTCTGTTCCTGAATAAATGGTCAACATGGTATGTAACTGGCATGTATAGATGTCTAATTTGTTGAACATTTTTATTTAGGAAGAGTCTATCCAAGGGTGATAGGATTGTCCAAGCAGTAATAAAAACCTGGATGTTTTGCAGCCCCATCAATACCTAAATGTTATTTTCAGTGGACTGATCCCCAAAAACATAAACACATATTGACTTCTAATGATTTTTTCCATATTTACTTACTTAATTAACTTACTTAGGTTAATACTTAACTTAAGGGTAGCTTGGACTTTTAGCAATCCACTTTAAGTGGCCTAATAATAAGTATTAAGTTGATATTTTATGTGACACTTATGTTTTTACTGCACAACCACAAACTCTATTTGCTGACATTCAGCGGGAGCCAAGCACAGAATGAACATACCCTTTGTAATTCTAAAAGCATACTACTTCAGCTCAAACACAATTGGCTTTTTTAGGGCAATTGACATAAGTTTATAGGGTGCAATGCCTTTCTATGGCTTCTTCAATCCTTGTCTCTCTACCATGGATACGTTGGGTCTGAAATGATATGTTTACAGTATATTAGTCAGTAGATTAAAATGGGCACATAAAGATGTAATAAATTACCAGAATTTAGTGCCAAAATACAAAGTAATAATGCAAGGATGTTTTATTCATAATTGCCTGTTTATCCACTGTTTGTGCACAAAGGACTTGATTTATTAAAGATCTTCAAGACTGGAGAAGACAGACTATCATTGAAAAACCCGGGTGATCCAGAAAACCTGAAATTGATTTCTTAAAAATCATTGGCAAATGTTTTCAATCCGTAACCAGATCCAGGTTGTTTTCCAGGTTTTCTGGATCACTCATGATAGTCTTGAAGAGCTTTAACAAATCATATGTTTTGTGTGCAAACAATGTAAAAACAGCCAATTATGATTAAAACAACCTCAACATCATCAATGTCTAGGAGAAAGATGCTAAAATGAAAGAGGAAGTACACACAAAGAGGTACAAGCTGTGTGTGCCCTACTGATGATGAGGAAATTAAGGCCAAAGACCTGTCTGTGATGGATTAATTGTCTTGCTCTACAAAATGGTGGTGTAGATAGAAAATGGGATACTTCCCTGGGATTGTGTTTTAGCTGCACCATAATAAAGCATGTGAAAAGGTGTTTGGATCCTTATAGGGACTGTGTTGAGTTGCACAACAATCAAAACATGATAAATGTGGACTGACGTGTTAATAATCTAAAACTGAGAGTTGAAATACAAAAACATTGTTTTAAAAAAATAATAATACTGTTTCCCTTTCTAGGACTACAGTCCTTCGCATATCTATAGCTGAACTGTGTAAAATGTAAAATCATTGGTTAAGAATCTATCCTCCACAGATTGGTCCAATTCATTGGATAAATAATGGACCGTGCCTAACCCGGATAAAAAAGCCATCACTGAAACATACAACACCTATAGAACTTTGTTAGATTATGAAAACAGAAATACTGGGCTGTGTCGATGGTTAAAACATTTTCCAGAGCTTACCCCACATGATATATTAATATATTTTTGCAGAGCTTGGAAGGCATTGTCCTCTTCAATGCATAGGGAAATGACTGAAACTTTACCACTATACATATATTTCACCTAAGAGTTCTTACCAGAGGGGTCCCAGTCCTTCCTCGCAATGATTAAAATGTGGCATCTTGGAGGGAGATCTATATCATATGCTGTGGGACTGCCTTATTTTTGGAGGCGGGTTGTGATGTATGCACTCCAAAAGTTGGTAATCTATTTTTCATTATCCCCTAAATGGGCAATTTTCAGAGAAGTGTTGTTTCATGGTGCAAAGGTTGCCAAAGGCTGCAGGAAACTTTTGATGATAATTTCTCTGGAAACAAAGAAAACCATTCTCCATAACTGGATAACAGCAAACCCCCATTCACTTGCACTATTTTTGGAAAAAATTGTGGTTTGTTTTTGAGATGGAATGGGTTGAAGTTTCTCTGGAGAAGGAAACACGGGTGGAGGGTTTTTTTGGAGTTTGGGAACCATACATAGCTACATTATCTTTGTATACAAGAAAAAGAGTTTGCAAGACCTTTGAACAAGCAGCATGGTACGCCTACTGTCTTTTGGACAATGATCCTCCAATTGTTTGCTGATTGTTGTTTTGTTTTGTTTTTTTATGCTGTTATAATTTGTAACACTAGCCATATTTGATTGTAACTTTGTCAACTAGTGATTCCATTGTTTGTGATATTTACTATGCCGCAACCTTACTGTATTTGTTTTGTTTTGCATATTGTTTTTATTTCCTCTTGAAAAATTTATAAAAATATATTACAAAAATAAAAAATAATATAAAAAAATAATTTTTTTTTTCTGACGAAGCTTGCTGGCGAAACACAAAGAATGAAAGCAAATTATGAATAGGGACATTATTACTATCCTGAAATATGGTGATATGTATTGAGTGGCTGTTATGTTATATGTTTTTAGATTTTTATTGCTTTTTTTAATAAACTGATAATTTTTTATATATGAATTTAACTTAGGTCTATGACCTAAAGACTTGTACAATCATATTCTCATCATTATATTCAATACACCTTTGTGAACAATACACATAGGGGCTGTAAGCAGAGATATCAGCACAGAAATTTTCAGACTCTTTAATAAAAACAGATATATGATTCTACACACATTACATCCAGTGTTTGCTGCTGTTGGAAAAAGTTGCTTAAAACAAAAGCCTTGTAGAGAATCCCCAGGAGGCTCTCCAGCTAGTTATAAAACAGAAACACAGTTACACATTTCAGCAGCAACATCTCTGCTACAGCATCTCCCTTGCCATACCCTGTGATCCTTAAAAAGTTTAAATTAATGACAACCCTGGAGTAGCTCATTAATAATTGCTTCATTATGCAATTGCACACTCTTGACAATAACGGTGTTTGGTGGTGTATTTCTAATTATGTGGCATTTTCAGCTCACTAATAAGGCCTGGATAATTCCGTGATGGAAAAGGGTTTGCTCCCCCGAGTGTCAATTTTCAGACTCAGCTCATAATACAACACTGCTGCCATCCCCCCTGCTCAAGGAAATTTGAATCCCTCTTGGATGATGTGACCTGCTAATATTATTTATTCTAAAAGGTTTGGAATTCTTAACTGCATTGGTAATGTAGCCATTCATTTTAGTTTTTTTTTGAGAGGGGACAAATTAAAGCACCCGTTATAGATTCATGTTTAAGCTTGGCCCATGCAGTAAAAGCAAATACACTATGAATCTGAACAACCAACAAGATTTTTCTCCCTGAAGAAAATATCTCTCTATAGGAAAACTTGTGAACAGTAAGTGATACATATACCTCACTGCATATACAAGATACTGAAAACTATTTTCTACCTGAATGATAATAACCCATTCAAAACGTCAACTAAAGAAGAACTTTGGGATAACAATCACAAGTAAACTATCAGGTTATACACACCTTTTGTCAGACTACAGTACCTATATACTATAAGCTTAGTTAAATCTAAGACTGCATCAGTTTTTCATTGTATACAATTTTTTTTCCTTCATTTTCACACATTAATCTTTCCTGATAGACCTCCTGCCCTAGAGTAGGAAACTTACTCTTTAGTAGGTTTATGGAGTAGCATTGCCACAATATGCTTCTGAACTGATTTGGACTACCTTCCCCTCTACACATCTACATTACATAGAAGGTACTATTTTGTTTACTGCATTTTACTGAAATCAGAACAACTCTAAAACTTTCTCCCCCCCATGCTGAACTCATCTTCCCAAACAACTTTTAGCTAACTTTCAGCACAACAACAAATTCACAACCGTAACTCATTTTTATTGTGTCTGTGCTGGTGCAGGAACAAGCCTGTAATACACACCAAACTGCTTTGTGACTCCACAAAGTGTAAGTTTAGTTAAAGTCTGTGTAAAACAAACACCATGACATCAGAATAGTAAAGATCAGCAGGGACAGGTGATTTTTCAGTTTTCAGCACTGTCTTTCACACAGTGGCCCTGATTTTTTAAAGCTCTCCAAAGCTGGGGAGAATGCACTTTCATCAGTGAAGCTGGGTGATCCAGCAATTCTGAAATGGACAGAGTACATAGTCGTTAAGGAGGGTTGGGAGGCAAAATTGGATGATCCTCATAGTCCATCAGACAGGAAATGAGGTGAAATGACGATACTTGTTGCACCTTTAATGCTTCTGTTTTCTCTAATCAGCTTGGTAGGGTGTATCTGTTAAATGGAATTAAACAAAAGTCAATGCCTAGTTTAAACCCTGAAACTCAAAGAGTTAGAGAAAAAGGTTAGTGGTCATGGTAGGGTGCTACACACTCAAATATTAATGGGTCTTTTAAACACCTAATTACTAAATATATCTTTGTCCGCAGGATCTCCTCTCTTCTTTTTTTTTTAGTTATTCTTTTTCATAGATGAAAACTAAAGCTCTAATATAACATGTGCAAAATGATTACCTGTATTTGAGTCTTTGTATCCCTAATTATTAATCCAAAGGCATACAATTGCCCTTTGGCTATGTTTTAATTTCTATAGGTCAAAAAAGCACAGACTGTCATGAGTGGGGATTGAATGCTATGGATAACAGAAAACACTTCTGAGTAAACTGGTGACATCACTGTTCAAAGTTCAAGTTTTGCCCACATAGATGGGGTCTTTGTGAAGACTTTTAAGTCTTCTGCATCCCACACTTCCTTCTTATGCCTTTTTCTACACTTAGGGTTAACCCTTAGTAGATCAATATTGAATGAGTAATAACCTACAGGCTCAGTTTTATTAAAATGATTTTAAAAAAAAATTATTTTTCTTTATGAAGTTCTTTTTAAAAGTAATATACCTAGATTACAGGACAGCATATAGCTCAATGGAGAGATAGAACCAAAGCGCTCAAATTAAAAACCCATTTACTTTCAGCTCTGGACATTCTTTCCACAAAATTCCCTCCACTCTTTATTGATTTTCTCTACAGCCCAAAAGAGGTTCCTTTTGGATTATTTGTTATGAACTCAGTAATGTTTTGACAGGGGATGTTTTTGTTATCAATAAAGATATTGTGAATATAATATTAACATTGTTATAATTATAATAATATTATATAATAATAACAAGTGTTTGCGGATCCATGTTTTCAGTTCTTTTTTGTCTATCACACTGCTTTTTGCAAGGGTGCTCTAGAACACTGTTTTTCAACCTTTTTTGAGCCACAGCACATTTTTTACATTGAAAAAAATCTGTGGCACACCACAAATCAAAAATGTTACAAGATGACACTCTGTAGCTAATTCTCTTGTCTCTAAAAATAAACAAGGCAATTAAGCTATCTACTGCCACCCACTGACATGGAAGAGTATTACATTACTCTGCCAGTCACTACAGACACTCAACAATGGTAATTGGATAATTTCCCACAGTACACCTGAGGATCTCTCACAGCACACTAGTGTGCCGCCATTTTCAATCACTGCTCTAGAACAGTGGTCACTGAAAGGATCTGCTTCTACTTCTGGTTCCTCGAATGCACCCTGACTTCTCCTTCACCAGAGAGACAGACGTCTGGAGAGATATCCCAATAACACACACGCACACAGTACGGTTTTAGGAATATACTCTGATCTTTATTTTACAAGGCGGTCTTTTTATACACAGTTATACAAGGGGGTGGTCTTTATTCACATACAGCCATTTAAGTTTTAGCGATATATAGTGTTATTTGATACATTGTAAGGCATACAAGGCATACATTGTATTTCAGAGAATTTACAATTTTCCCCATCTGGTTACAATTAAACTGAGTAGATAGAAGAAGAAATACAACTTCCTTATACAAATATATATGGCTCAAATGAACTCCTAGCTTTACAGTCCTTCAGTCACCAACCTTTTCCGTCCTGCAGACAACTAAAATTACCAACTCCTGATCGCGCAGGTGTGGGTGTGTCCTTCCCCCATAGTGACATCATGATGACATAACTCCACCTACTCTCCCATTGCAGATCTGAGCCTGCAATGAGAGAGTGGGCGAGTTGTGTCCAGGGACACAGCCTGCCCACTTCACTGAGCCAGGGATTTGTACGGGGAATGTGGTCTGTGGCTCTGGCCGGTCCTTTTCATAGCCCTGGGTGCACTGGCCAGAGCCGCGGACCATCAGTTGGCGACTGCTGCTGTAGAACATACATTACTCCTTTTGTGTTACAGGTTAGAAGTTCTTTATAGTGAAAATTTTATAAACTGTCCCATGCCCCTCATACCCATATACACACACATTTTGGCAACACTCAACACATGAAAACCACCTGTGATTTTGTTATTGCAAGAAAGTTCTTCCTAATGTTTTTTTTTTCATGAGTGTTGGCAACTATTCAAAAACATCCAAAGACAAAAAAGGACAATGTTTTCCAAATAAAATATTTTACTGTTTTCCTTGGGGTTTTCCTCTTTTCCTTGACATCTAGAACAGCAAAATTTAAAAATTCTTATAAAGTATTCATATTCCAAATAAGGAAGCCTGACAGTGTTTTGTATACAGGGTTTTGTGGACCTCCTTAAAAGTTTAATTATACAAACATAGCCAATCAGAAGTATCTAAAGTAAGTTACTGCTTTAGGAAGCTGTGCTGTAGTTGGCCAGAGCTGTGTTTACATTTTTATTTTTTACAGGTCTCTCTTATTTCAGAGATTACTTATTTTCCTTCTTTCTGTTGAGTTGTACCAGCAGACAGGGAGAGAAGAGAGATGTTTTCTAGTTTACTTAAATCACTGAGGTTGCTTCTCAGTGGTATGGGTTGAGGAGAAAGAATAAATGTTGGGGTATGACCTTATAAAGGTACCTTATTAAAAGAGAGTCAGCCTAAGACGTTGGGCCAGGCCTGCCAGAACCATTGGCCTTAGGGCCTATTGTGTTCTGACCTGCTCTAGCTTCTACAAAGGTTCCTGTTTTTGCTGCAGGGACTCTCAAGAATTTAAAAATAAAAAGACTATCACATGAAAAATTCCCTGCACTGAAATTGCATTGAAAAGCCCATAGATACATAGCATAGGGTCACTTCATTTCCAGACCGCTACTTCAATGTCCATTTTTCTTTTTAGATAGAAAATGTGGAGTATGAAACAGCAGCTATCTAGGAAGGGTTTCCTATAACTATTTATAATTGCTGATTTCTCTTGCTAATATGCTGTGGAGTAGGTACCAATTTTATGCCAAATACTTATTTTGGCACTAGATCTGAGGTTAATTCTTACCCAGACAGATCTTCAGATGATATCTCTATAATGTCGTGTAAGGAAACCACTTGAAGTAATTTATCTATCCTGTAACCCACTAGGACATGTTTGGGATTGACTCCTCTCTACCCGAAAATGTTGGTTTGTAAACCAAATCTCAATAAACAAATCTCAGGGACACTAACATAAAAAAATGTATTTGCTCATCTAAAGCCAGGGTTCTGTAAAGCCCAGCCCATCTGATGGAGTGTCTGTCTGCATGATGTGAACACTTTTTATTGGCTGTTTGTCCTTTTTTCTAAATGCACCAGAAGACACACAATGATGATTTTAGTTAGAGGGGACAGGAAAGGACTAGTACCCGGGTGCCATTGCAGTGGTGTATAGGTAGTCATCCAGAAAGGACAAAGCAATTTTAAGAGACATGGATAGTGTGGATTGAGGTGGATATATCTTTTTTTTATGAATAATTTTTTATTGAGACAAACCAGTATTATACATACAGTCAATTATAATCATACAAAAAAAAAAAATAAGTAAACAGAAACATTGTCTCTTACAAATGAGAAAATATGAATTGCTACATTCAACTTGTAGCTTCGCCATATAAACCATACACCCTGGGTGTCTCAACACCTTTTTGTTTAATATAAAGAAAAGTAAGAAGCTGATAGGAGAGAAATAGGAAAAGTTGGTTAGGGATGTATTAATATTATTATTATTATTATTATTATTATTAATATTAATAATAACAATAAACAGGATTTATAAAGCGCCACTTATTACACAGTGCTAAAAATTTAATAGGGGTTGCAAATGACAGCTGAATACAGACAGTGATACAGAAGGAGGAGAGGATCCTGCCCCGAAGAACTTTCAATCTAGGGGCAGGGGGAAGAAACACACAACAGGAGGGGAGGTATGTAGTGGTGGGAAGTAGTAAGAGTTTCAAAAGACAGGAGAAGATGGGTAGGCAAGTTTGAAAATTGGGTTTTGAGCGCTCTTTTTAATGAGCAGAAGTTAGGAGCACGCTGAATAGGACGAGGAAGACCAGAGAGTCGGGGCAGCTCTAGAAAAGTCTTGGAGCTGTGTGTGTGACGAGGTTATGAGTGAGGAAATCATTGGTAGGTCATTGGAGGAGCGAAGAGAGCCACTAGGGGAATAAAGAGGTGTAGGTTAGGTATATGGTGGTGGGGGGGGTAAAAGTGTAGTATTGGATATATTTATTGACCGAAAACCACTACAAAAAGTAAATTAGGGGATGATTCTGCTGTGGTTTGTGATGTCAACAGTAAACTGTATTCCATGGTGGTACAATACTGGATCCAATAGAACCAGGTTCGCGTGTATTTGTCTACTTTACTTATTCCGAATGCCACATTCCGGATTATTCCATATTGTAGATATCTGTCACTCGCTGTAGCCATTGGCTAACGGTTGGAGGAGCGACTCGCTTTTGCAGCATTCAGTAAATGTCTTACCAGGGAATGTTTGTAGTGTTTTTTGCATTTCAGAAGTGAAATAGAAGCAGCTCTGGTTTCCCCCAGTAACTTTGTAAATCAGGTGTGCTACATTGTTTGAGTAAGTAGCCTTATATCTCCAACAACAGCTTGAGGGAAAACCTTTACTAGTTTAGTTAGTGTTCTGTACAACCTACTTAACAACTTATGGTTCATCTCCTGATATTTGTTACAGATTGATGTCTTGTGACTGAAATGCAGCATAAGATCTGTGACTTATTAAGTGTGATTCGGTGGTCTGTTTTCCACTTATCTATAAAATGTAATTTGCCGGGTGCTTGGTCTTTGGGCAAGAGAGGTCTGCAAAAATTGACTTGGGTGTGGGGGAGCAAATATGTCAGCTGTATAGTTCGCCAGTTACCTAGTGAAGGGATATGCGCACTTGTCTACAAAATAATAATAATAGTGTAATAATAAAGTCTGTATTTGGTATCCAGTTCTCCCATCATAAAAAATGTTGGGCTAGGAAAATGCTTTGTTGAATCCTTGCTTGAAAAACCTAATCTGACATTCCTGAGGGGAAGTTTGGGTGTGTAAGGTTGAAGGTTAAGGGTGAGGGGTAAGTCAGAACATTTTGAGACGTTAATTGTTGGAATAGTATGGTAAGTGTAGTTCCTATCAAAAGGTGTTTTGATAGCGATGAAGTTGTAATCTGAGGGGCCCAAGCTAAAATTTCTGTATAAGTGTCCAAAATTGTTTCTTCTAATTGCAACCATAGTTTTGGTCTTATTGCAGTTTTTCCAGACAAATCAAACAAATCCTGTGTGGAAGCAAGATGTAGGGGAATGTGGATTGGTAATGCCTGCAATAAATACAATAGTCGGGACATCACATTCATTTTCAGAATATTGTATCCGCCAAACCGTGTAAGAGATAATTGTTTCCATTTTTGGAAGTCTTAGGTGGATATATCTTTTTTTAAAGGTAAAGACATACTAAATGGTATGTAAAAGACATTAGATTGGGTTGGGAGGAAGGAGTAGGTACATTTTTGATTGTGCCCAGGGAAGGGCTTTAATATGCTACCAGTTTTTAGAACAAAAGCACATAAGGTCATGAATGAAATCTGTAGTAAATGTTATATAGAGCTTTTGCGTAAACTGACTTCTTTTATTTTGTTCCTGTATTCTGTCTGGTAACTACATTTTAACTTGATGTGATGTGTACAGGGGGAAGGGGGTCATACAAAATTTGTGTGTTTGTGTCAGTTACCCCAAAAAATAGGGTTAATTTTAATTTATAATTTGATATTTTAACTCATTTAAATATTGAAGCTGTTGATATGTGGGCTATGTGCTAATCAGAACTAAGGATACGTACACACGTCAGATGATTCTCTTCCCATTATCGCTTCAGGGCTGGTATTGGACGAGAATCTGACGTGAAGGGGAGAGAGCACAGCGGGTGTTGTACAGCGGTATGTAGAGTGCTCGTTGATGCATCTTTCAGTCTTTTGTTGTTGAAAAGTATTGTGAAAGATCCTTTCCAATGACAAAAGTCTAATGTGTGTACATAGCCTAGGCAATTCTACTTATTATGTTAGAAGATACTGTATATCTGCTAGCTTATAGCCTTATGAACTTAAAGCTCTAATAAGATCATTAATAAAAGTGCTTTCTGTAGTGAGTTTAATTAAATTCCCTAATGTTCTAGTAATTTATTAAAGGCCTGCAATCTGCCCATAATACCTTTTGTGAACGAGATATAATTACACTATACTTCGGCACAATATGATTATTTAATTGTTATTTTAATCAAGAAATTTTAGGGAATCTGCCTAGCAAGATAATGCGTCTAAATATACAACTATGCCACATTGACTGAATGATAATATTAAAGTTGTCAAAAGTCTGGCATTACAAAGAACATTTTTTAATCGATAATAATAGAGATGAGAAATCAGCATGGTTCTGCAGGAAATGCTTCATAACCAATAACCCAAATTCTTTTCTTCCTATTCCCCATATGCCTACTGTATGATCAGTATAGAGATCATTCCTATTTCAAGAAGCCTAAATAATATCTTATTATCACAAGTGAAAGGTTCCATCCACTTGAAGGAAATATTTTAGTTATAGGTGATATTTTGAATATACCAACATCAAGATCTACCTGTCATAATTTCCATTATCATTTTCCACCCTAACTTTATCCTTGTTCACCGTGGAATTTTGGTTGTTTCTAATACAACCTTATCTGCTTTATTTCCATATCATATTATACATAACATATCCAATAGTGTGGCTGTTTGTATCTAAACAGAACATCCTGTTTGGTTTAATGTTGTTCAAACTTTGTTAGCTCACTCTAAATACAGAATGTGTACAGTTCTGTATAATAACAACAGGCACACAGCTCAAAGTTACCCCTATTAACATCACCCTGAGTGTCTAATCAAAAAAAAAAAAAACCCTCAATCGGTTGTTTGCAAATGATGAAAATGCTTAAAATCTGTAAAGGTGGCAGCCTTCTCAATGGCCAGCAAAGCAGGAGGCATTTTTCTTACTGACCACCACATTAATCAAGGGGTTTCTTCATGTTAAAAAGGTCAAGAGACACTGGGATTTTTTTAAAGTGATATTTAGATGGTGGCTAACAAATAATTTTATAGCTGACACAATAGATGGCATCTGAAACATTTTTTTTTACGGTATATTTTAGGTAGTGTAGTGAAACCATAGAAAAGCGTGACACATGGTTCTTGGTAGACGAAATGTGGGGAATGTGCCCTGTTCCTCAATAATTGGCAACCACAAACTTTATGGGTAAGTATCGTACAGGAAGTGGTGGTCCACACACTTTTTTTTTTTTCACGCCTTTCCAGGCCCCTGAGGCTGCTTGCCTGAATCCTTGAAATTTAGGGAAACCCAACACTATATATAAAAGCAAACAAAAAACACTCATCAAATCAAATCAGCTCTACATACAGGTTTACAGAATCCCCAAGCATGTTAGTTGTGCATTTTGCAATGTTGCTCTTAAAGCTCCAGAATTCAGTGGGGTTCAACACTAAGTTTTGGTTATTTTAACTTGGTGTCATTGAAACCTTAAGAAACCAATTCTATAATGCCTCCCCCCCAAACTGCTATTCTTATTTGCCTTCATTTCCCCCATATTCTTTTTATCTCATATGTCTCCAGTGCTTTCCTCCCCAGTGTCCAGGGGGCAGCATTTAGTATGCCATTGTTAGTTAAACCTGTTTGTGGTGTAGATAGGACAGATGGCCACTGTTTTTCAGTTGAAAGAGATAGCATCAGCTATTGTTTAGAGGCAAGCACAGCAACAAACAGATTTTGGCCAACATATTGACCTTTTGACAAGGCTGACCAATGGCTATTAAAGTACAAGGCTGCAAGTTTCAATCTGCATGCAGGACTGCTTCCCAGATTGTAATGTTACCTTTGAGCGGGAACGCTTGTGGACTAACTGGGAGTGGTCACAAAACTTTTCTAAAAGGTTTTCACCTGAGATGCAAAGGGAGACTCAAGGGGACTCAAAAAAGACACAGCCAGGAAAAGCCAGAGGAAGCTGGAAAGGACCCTGGCTAGCTGACATGGGACCACTGTGAAGTTTCAACAAAGTCTCAAGTGCCCAGTTTCCAAGGTGATCGCTTAACATCCTGTTCTTGCGGGGGAAATTGTGAAGTAACTTTAAGTGTATCCTTTTGTATATATTGACAGTGGTCACTCGCTAGGAAGGATTAGATAGCTCTAGTATAGTTTAGTTCTAATCTCTGTTTTGTTGTGTCTTCCTGTAACTCTGAAAAGTTTTTTTATGCACCATTTACTGTTGTGCAAAAACATAGTAACTACAAAACAGCTCAGTTCCTTGGATTTTACTGGCAGAACTAAACTAACAGTTAGTTATACAAGTATATAGCAAAATATTTTGCTATCAAACAAAACATTTGGGGGTTTGTGTTCAGGATCCAAAGCAAAACATTTGGTGCTTGACCAAGATCTCAAAGCAAACAATTTGGGAGTTCATCTGGGATCTAAACTGCAGTCCAGCTAAAACAGTCTTGTTTAGTAGTAGTTGTGCAAGGTAAAATGATGTGCAAACTATTCAGCCAAACTAAAACTGCAGAATGTTCTGGTAACCAGAAGGGGGTGTTCAACCTGCCTACCTCAGTCAGAAACAGAGCTCAAACAAGGGAGAAAGCAGAGGCTGAAATTAAGGTTTTAGAAGACCAGCTAGCAGTTGCCTCTGAGTGTGTATGATCAATTACTAGTAGCAAGATTGCTAGTAGCATGATTTGTAGCAAAGGTGTGCAGCCCTTATGACCAAATCAGGGAATGCCTTAAAGAAAAGAAGGATCATAAGCCTTTTATTAAAGCCAGTGTACGTGCTGTAGTCACATCTAAAAAGTGGGATTGTAAGGATGTGTTCTCCTCAAGTAATAGTGGATGAGGAGATATAATTTGTTATTACTGATGGTGATCACTCAGAGAGAAAGCAAAAGTGTGCTGGACCTCTTGTAACTAAGCATAGGAAAAGGCAGCATGAGAGAAAGGATATGGCAGATGGAGATGTGCATTATCACAACCCCAGGGATATAGAATTTGAAGAGCTAACCCCCTGAGCGGTAATCCTGAGTGTGGCTCAAGGAAAAATAAAAACATGCTGAAAGCGGTAACCCCCGAGCCACACTTGAGGTAGCTAAAAAACATAAAAATAAACACTTATCTGGTCCCATCGGTATCCTCCAGTGTCCTGTCTGCTGGATCCTATCCTCGGGCCGCGTTGTCTTCCTTCGATCTTCCCCTGGCAAATGCACTGACGTTTCCCGGCAGTTCCCAGTGATGTCGGTGCATGCGTTGATGTGTATGAGGGAGCCCGGCAGGTAATTCAAATTATTTTGTATTGGATTCAATACAAAATAACTGTATTAAATCCAATACAATGCCAATACAAAATCAATATATTATTTATATATATATATATATATATATATATATATATATATATGTAAATAATTATAATATATAGTATATATGCTACTGTACAGTTATATTACAGGTTTCAGTATTTTTATGCACCCTTGTTTTAACAGATGTTTGTGTTTTTTATTTAAAGTTTTTTTTTAAATATTAGACAAATTTCGGTGAGTTATGCCTAAGAATTATAGGCCTACAATGTAAAATAAATTTCCATGCAAAACAATGTACTACTTTTGTTATAAAAATACTGACCTAATTAGATCACCAGGGAGGTTAAGAGAATTTACACAAATTGAACTCCAATAGCTTTTTAAAAAAGATACAAAGGACAAAGGTCTGGGGAACCCCTTAAAACTTGGCTCCTACATTTGTGGGATGAAGGGTGGACAGTGTTGTTTTGTCAGGTAAGGAAGCAGTGGCTATGGGAGTGTTAAAACATGATCCACAATTGCAACAGGCCATGCACAAAGCCTGAGAATTTACTGTAAGTTTTTCATTGATAGACCTTGTGAGAGATGGAATAGTTCAAAAATATGCTTGTCCCAGAGACTTGGAAAAGACCAATGGGTGAGGGTAATGCCAGGTATGTGGGATGGGTTGTATGAATGGACTAAGATTTAAGAATTGATGGGACAAGATATGGAACCCTTCACATCTGTTCTGTGCTCTAAACTGATGAAATCGGCACCATTTAATCTTAAAATACCTTATTGTCCCTCCTAGTGGGCCTAGGGTTAAAAAGCAAGATTCATGAAGCCACTACCTTTTTGAAACAATTGGGTGAGCTGGAGGAAACTAAAACCAAACCTGTCAGGCAGTAGACCAGGTCAGACAGGATGGGAATAAACAAGGATGGTCACAAAAGAAGTGGAATGCAGAAGACAGGAGCTGCATGTGCACTGTATGGTGGGAGAAGTCATTTTCTACACATGTGATGGCCTTCGTTGATACTGGATCTGAAGGTACACTTTTACTTGGAAAAAAGGGTTAGTTCTAGTTCTCTATTTGGAATAAAGAAGCCTCCAAGAGAAGATATGCCAGAAAGTTGGATTTTTAAGATACTTAACAGTGTGATATTATGAAAACATACTTCATTTAAACATATTTGATTAAAAGAACTTTTTACAAAGAAAAATAATCAGAAAAAACAACTAGACAAATGTCTTCTGCCAGTAAAAAACTTTAGTTTACTGACTTGACCACCCAGGGTCAATACTAGACAATATTCTGCTACCACAAATAAAAGTAAGTACTGTTTCCCACAACACAATTCACCAGATGGAAATTTGGGGGCATAGAACTGATTTTTTACTATACGTTTTGCAGATCTAGTCTGCTTTCTCAGTTCAGTACAGACACCTTAGTGATGTATAGGTGTAGAAATGGTGGTAATAGCAGTAATGATGGTATATATCTATAAGAGAGTATATATAATATCCATATGAGTAATTTAGATATACATACACACATAAACATGTATATATGTAATCACACACATACACAAAAGTAGACCAATTCTTAACTACCAGATATTCACACGTAAATGTGTGTATTTACGTGTGTATATCTGTTAGTTAAAAATTGGTTTACTTTTGTGTATGTTTTTATGATATTACACTGCCAAGTACCTTAAAAATCTCACTTTCCATCTTCTCTTGGAAGCTTCTTTACTCCAAATAGAGAACTAGACCTCCCCTTTTTTTCCATTGTTTCATTTGGGGATGTGGTATGCATTGATCCAATAATTTTTTAAGGGTTTTTCATTTACCTTAAGTTACACTTTTACATGGAAACCCACCGTCACAAAGAAGAAACAATACATGTAGAAGGTTAGTGAGCGCAGAAAACAACAGCAGTTAAAAAACTACTATTGACAAGGGACCAAGATTTTGTGCAAATGCATTGGTGTCAAAGTTACCTGAAATTATTACCGGATATTCTTCAAGGTCGGTCAATTCATACTGAAAGGGGTACTTTTACATTTGGATTTTCTCAGAAAGCATATCTGGGTAGGGCGGTGAAGGCTGTTGAATCACATGGTGTAAAAGATCTGGCTAATGCTTTCTTTTCCATCTCAATAGACCTGGAGTGTCAGGACCAGTTCTCCTTCATGTATGACGGCTGCCAGTACGCTTTCATTGTGCTTCCTTAAGGGTACCTTCCCTTACCAACAATTTGTCATAGACTAATTGCACAAGATGTGAGCATCTTAATTGAAAATCAGTGTGTTTCACTATATCAATGACATCATGATTTCTGGAACCAAAGAGAATGCAAATGAAGCACTTCACTTTACTAATACAGCATATGGAGAACAGAAGCTGTAAATTAAGACAATGTTCAGAGACCTTTCACAGAGGTGAAATCCCTTGGAATAGAGTGGACTGGGCCACAAAGTAAAATACCTGAAACAGTTGTGCAGACTATCCAGGGACTGTCACCCCCTACTACCTAGAATAAAGCACAGAAGTTCATTTTAGTTGTGGGATTCTGGAAATTGTACATCCCACATCTCTTTCTTATGGGGTTCGGAACAGCAGACTGCATTCCTTGCTGCTAAAGAAGACATCTTACAGCACCAAGGACTAGGACCCATGAAACCAGAGGTACAATTCCAAATGGATGTAGTGGAGCAGGATACCTTATCAGACGAGATTGCAAGGGTGGCTGGAACTGTGCTAGTTGACCCTGGTTTGGTGAATTTGACCAACTGGGCAAACAAGCAATTGGGACATTTTGGGCAGAAAGTAACATATGAATGGGTGCAGCAGAAAAGATTGCTCATACCAATGGACATGATAAAGACTGTAATAGGAAACTGTACAGTGTGTGACAATGGCCTCTGCAAAAGTATTCTACTGGGACAATCAAGAGGAGCAAAAGGCCTGCAGAGATTTGTTAGGTTGACTTCATCTGTCCCTTGTCTTGGGGAAACGATGGACTGAGGTATTGTTGCACTACAGTGGACACCTATTCAGGACTTGTACATCCTTGCAAACATGCAGATCAAGCTGCAATAAAAACTGTTGCTCATGACTGTCCTAAAATATTTTAAAACAGATCGCACTTCACCAGAGCAATAGTACAAAAATGGGCTGAAGCATCTGGAGTGTACTGGCTGTGCCATAGTGCTTAGTTGAAAGATACAATGGGCTATTAAAGGACCAGATTCAAGCTTCCATCCACAAATACACTAATGGGTTGGGATCGGCTTTAAACAGAAAGTTCTGTTGTTAAATTCTAGGCAAATAGCTAAACGTACACCATTTGAGAGGATTGTGGGGATGGGAATGCAGATTCCTTACCAGGTACTAGGTTACTGCTTCCCATGACATAGACACAATGATGAATACAACTGAAGCAGAAGCCAAAGCCTATTTAGGAATAAACGGTCATCTGCCAGGAAGGTTTGAATTTTTATATTTGGGTTAGCAGATGAGCTTCAGGAATGGTTGGGACGCTGGTTAGTCGGCATTTCTCAGCCAGAGTGGAAAGTGAAGCTCCATAACAACAAACCTTCCAAGATAAATTGTAATACTCCTCTGGGCAATATTGGTATATTTCGTCTCCTTCCTATTGAAATATTATGGAAGATTTAGAAATGGATACAATTAGGTGGCAAAGTATTGTTTGGAGAACCAGGCAAAAAGCCAGTTAGAGGAGAAATTGTAGCTGAAGGAGCAGGGTCTACTATTTTTGTGATGTAAGAGAGGACAAACCTGCATTGTTTTCTATTCCACAGGTTTACTCTTGATTTGAGCAGCAGGAAAATGGTAGAAAGTGGCCTAATGGTGATGAAGAAGATGATGAAAGACCACAAAAGCTGTGAAGGGCACAAAAAGGGGAAATGGCTTTTGAATATGCTACAAGACCAGACTTGTTTCTAATGAACATTGCCAAAAGATTCAAATGTTGTGAATGGTGTCCGAAAATCAAGGGCAGAATGTATTGCAATGTATATATATATGTTAATTAAACCAGTTTGTAGTGTAGTTATGACAGTTGGCCACTTTTTGTCAGTTGCAAGAGATAGCATCGGCTATTCCTATTGTTTAGAGGCAAACACAGTAACAAACAGATTTTGGCCAACAGTTTGATCTTTTGACATGGTTGACTAAAGGCCATTAAAGTGCAAGTCATTTAGTAAAGTGCTGCAATCCAGAGCTTGCAGGTAGGATGGTTTCCCTGATAGACTGTAATGTTGAGTTTGACTGGGAATGTTTATGGACCAACTGGGAGTGGCCACAAAACTTTCCTAATAAAATGTTTCCACCTGAGATGGAAAGGGAGACCCGAGAGGACTCAAGAGGAACTTTTGCCAGGAAAAGCCAGAGGAAGCTGGAAAGGACCTTGGCTGGCTGACATGGGACCGCTGTGAAGCTTCAACAGACAATGACTCAAGATCAAGTGCCTAGTTTTAAAGGTGATCGCCTATTGCCCTGTTTGCCAAGGAAATCATGAAATGTTCCTATTAAAGCCAAGTACCTTTATTGTGTCCTTTTGTATACATTGCCAATGTTCACTGGAAGGGTTATTGCATGCAAGTGTGTGTAAGTATGCATAGTATTGATCTCTGTATGTTTTGTTGTGTCTTTCTGTAACTATGAATAATTTGTTATATGCACCATTTGTTGTTGAGTAAAAGTAAAAAAACTACTAAACAAGCTCTGCTCCTTAGACTTTACTGAGAGAAATAAACTATTACCAGTTGGCTATACAAACACATAGCAAAAGATTGTGCTACCAAGCAAAACATTTGGATGCTCATGGTCAGAATCCAAAGCAAAACATTTGGTGCTCGTCCAAGATCTCCAAGCAAAACACCCCACTACAAGGGAAATTTTTGTTTTCATTGCACTTCAGATTTATTAGAAACAGGCATCAATTGGCAAAACAGATCAGGGACAATTAGTAATGGTTTCCTCTGAATCAGGGCTATGGAGTCAATATATTTTGCCAACTCAACGTACCCAATATTTGCTTTTGACTCTACACTGCTTCTTTATTTGTTCAATACCGCAGTATCTGCACACTCAGAATAGAAGTTATATAGTTAGAGCTGCAAATAAGATGGTGTATGTGAGGGTTCTGGGTATAACTGTTATGCCACCTCATGATGGACTGCGTTCTCTGCAATGAACAGTGAGTATTCAAGTGAGCTGGCAGGCCTAGAACACTGGTAATTCAGCCGAATATAGAGTTTATCAGCTACTTCATCACCTGCAGTATGGTAAGTTCTTTCTGTTTACAACTCTTGTTTTGTAGAACTGTACTGCACTTCACTTTACGCTATACTTTTGTGCCTGGACTTACTAGAAACTAGTGATAGGAAATGGTATTTCTCTTATTTGCAAACTACTTCAAATATCCCTATGCACTAACCTATTACATATTTGCTTCTTTTTGAAATTAGTTTTACATATTTGGATATTTGCATAAACAGATGTATGTAAATACATGTACATTTACTTTATGTAAAACACCTAAACACAAACATGTATTGCTCCTGTATGATTTTTATGTAAGAGCCACATGCACGTGAATCTCTAACAGACATGTTAAAAAAAGCTTTTTCTGCAGTTTATTATAAACACACAAGCTTGTTAAATGAAGCCCATTCTGTAGTGTATAATGTACGCTCCACTCAATCGCAAGGTAATGATGTGGAACAGCTGCTGTACACTGAACACCTCTAAAATACATTAATCCATAGTTCATACATCACACTTGAGCCAGCTGACTATACATAATACACAAAAATATACATTTATATACCTATGCTGGCATGCAACATTAAATCCACTAAGTGTGATTTAAAAATGATGGCTAGCAAGGCCATATTAAGATTTTTTTTTTCTAGATTTATTGTATATGGGAGTATTTTGCTCTCAGACTTCAAAAGGCAAAACAAATTATAATAATAGTAATAATAATAAATTATTTTAGATTGGAAGAAAGATGTGTCCTAGAACACTGCTCCAGTTGATAAATTTATCTTCCTATTATATAAATATAAAGCTATGGATTGCTCAAAAAATTAACAAACCTTTAGAAGGGAGTAAAGCTGCAAAGTTGTGTCACTCATTTTTAACATACCTAACACTTAGCCTATTCTATTCTATTTATGGGGGAGGAGGGTTATTGTGCTAGGCAAATCACTCTCTTTTCTGCAAAATATAGGGCGCTTTTCTCTAGTTTACAGGGGTAAACTGGGCAGGGCTGATAAGACTACTTAGGTAGGATCTAAAAAAACTGTATCTGTCCCTGCAAAAATTCACTTTTTGCAAAACTACCAATAACAAAATGATCACATATATATTCACCAGTCACTTATTGGGTACACCTGTGTACCTTCTTGTTAACACAAATATCTAATTAGCTTAGTCCAGTTAGGCACATAGATTGGTTTGAGCTGATGAAAAGGCAAACAAAAAAAACAAAAACACAAAAAACAAATATTTGTTTAAAACCAAGGTATACAGGAGATCATCTCTGAACACACAACACATCAAATGTTGTAGTAAATTGGCTACAAATGATACCAAACTGGTTTTCTGAACATGACAATGAGTTTTTGTACTCAAATGGCCCCCACAGTCACCAGATCTCAATTTATTAAAGGGCCTTTGGGATGTGGTTTAACAGTGGCTTTGCATCATAGATGTGCAAGATGGCAAATCTGCAGCAACTGCATGATGTTATGTCAATATGGACCAAATCCTTCAGGAATGTTTCCAGCACCTTCATGAAGATATGCCATGAGGAATTATGGCAGGTCTGAAGGTACTGAAGCGGATCCAACCCTGTACTTAAAAGGTAGCCAGTGGGTGCTTTAGGACTGATTAGCTGCCAGATATTTAATTTTTTGGGGGGCTTAAGGTACAGATTACTGTGAAAAATCTATTAATGCTTTCCTGTTTTCCTAAGGCGTAACTGACCTCCACTGTGTCAAACTAGGGTTTTTAACAGTTACACACTTATTTACCTTGTGTTCCCATGTAGTAAAATATATCAGGGAAAAAAACATATGCAAATGTTATTGTCAGAAATACTGTTATAAAATTTGCTGAAATAGCATTTTAAATCCCACAACAATAAATAAGGGGTGTCCACTTAATTTCATCGTTTTTTAATTTAAGTTTCTTAGAATCAGTCAGTTAAATTTTGGAGGGAAATGTGAAGAGGAGTTGTTAAATTTCCATCACTCACCTGTGTATAATCCTAGGCAAAGAAAACCTACAGAGGTTCTAAGGCTGTGCAGTCAGAACCAAAGGGCTGCATGAGCACCTCCAGGCACCAGGATGGGCACAGGGATGATCATACTCATAAAAATGTTACTTAGCTTTTTTGAAATGTTACTGAGCTTTTTTGAATTATCACAGTAACAGGATCTCTAGCCAATAAAGATATTGGCCATGAAATTGTCTAGGTGACAAAGGTTTTACAGTTACAGATACCATCTGTAAATAGCATAGAAACCCTTTAAGTGCCATAAACAAACTCTGCACTGCGTCAATGAGTTAACAATTTGTGCCCCAGGCTTCACTGCACAAACTTTGCCGTGTGTGAAGGGAATAATAATCCCCAAGGCATCAATGTTGCTTTCACAGGGTTAGCTCTGCTGTGACAGCAATCACTGCTGACTGAAAATCTTAATTAGTTGCACAGAAGAGTTGCGCTCAGATAAGTCCTAAGTTTTGCTAATTACCAGGTAGCTGTGTAATTTCTGGCTCCCCCATGAGGGCTTTGGGATTTAGGGCTCTGATTTTAGCTGAGTCTCAAGGATTCAACAAAAATGCAGTTCTAACTGAAATCCTCCGAATGCTAACTTGGAAACTTCAGGCCTCAGTCTTATCGCCACTATAGATTGCAATGCTAGAAAGGGTTCTGTGAATTAAGAGCTACATAAACCTCGAAGCAGTGTGAAGCAATTGTTTTTTGATTTTTTTATCCACGTTTAACAGCAAAGCTCCCAATCTCTTGTAATTTTACATTAATTCCTAGATGATTTGCATTTACATTGATATCCCCAATAAACTACTGAAAAATCCAATCAATTAAAAACTGAGCACCATACTTTTCTACTGGATTGACAGACAATAAGACCCATTCTAGTATTATTTTGTAGAATATTTGTCCCTCTAAATTCTAAAATCACCAGAATTGGGATCTTTCTAAAAAAATCATGATCCAATGAGGTCTGACAATTAAACAAATGTAATTTAAATAAAGATCCTTATCGTTGTAGTACTTTTTTGGATTGTTTCTATTCATTATTGTTCATTGATAAAATAATATACTGAATACTCTAGAATGATGAAGTATTGCTAAAGTTTATAAAGAATTATTTCTAAACCTCAGAAATAAAATAAAATAAAATAATAGCAAAAAAATCTCCTTCCAAATACAAAAATTCTGACAATTTTTGTAATATGCAGTTTCAAATATATTTTTTTCTTCTCCAGTTCTCTCTTGCTTCCTTCCAATTTTTGCCTAGGCTAGGTTGATGTTTAATCTGCTTCCTCAGATAACTGCTTCTCTGGAGGCTGTAGCACACAAAATCCCACAATATTGCATCTTGCCAACATATAAACAATAATGTGCTGCCAGATATCCAGCCAGACTTAAAAAAGAAAAGTGACACACTGAGAATTATTTTAACAAAGGAGGAGAGTGGTCCTTATAAATCCTAAAGTTCATTAAAAGTATTTTAAGCATTTGAAAGAAGTTTTACCTTAATGATTCATACTCTGAATGGTCTAAGGTTATTAGTGGTGTACCCCAGGGTTCAGTGTTGGAACTTTTACTGTTTAACATATTTATAAATGATATAGAGTTTGGGATTAAAAGTAGTAGTGTTTGCAGATGACACCAAACTATGTAATGGAATTAAGTCCATACAGGATGTCTATAATCTACAAGCAGACCTGGATGTACTGTTTGATTGGACAGCCAAGTGGCAACTTATATCTAATATTAATAAATGTAAAGTTATGCACTTGGGAGCTAACAACATGCATGCCTCATACCATCTACGGAAAATACATTTGGGGAGTCAGAAATGGAAAAGGATCTGGGGGTTCTGGTAGATCATAGACTTAATAACAGCATTCAATGACAAGCTGCAATATCAAAAGCTGGTAAAGTACTTTCTTGTATTAAAAGAGGAATAGACTGCAGAGATGGAGACATAATCCTGCCCCTGCACAAAGCATTGGTCAGACCACACCTGGAATATGCAGTCCAGTTTTGGTCACCAGTTCAGAAAAAGGACATTGTTGAATTGGGGAGAGTGAGAGAAGGGCAACTAAACTAATAAAAGGAATGGAGGAGCTCAGCTATGAAGAGAGATTAGCTGAACTGAATCTATTCTCCCTTGAGAAGAGACATTTAAGGAGGGATATGATCACCCTGTATAAATATATAAACGGTCCATATAGAGAACTCTCTTCCCAACTAATCATTTTAAGATCATTACAAGGGACAAAGGGGCACTCTGCCTCTGAAGGAAAATAGGTTTAATCTCCGGATAAGGAAGGGATTCTTCACTGTAAGGACCGTAAAAATGTGGAATAGGCTCCCTCAGGAAGTAGTTTCATCAACTACTATAGATTGCTTTAAGAAAAAGCTGGATGCTTTTATAGAAGCACAGAATTTACCTAGGTATTAAAGCTTGAAAGTAAAGACACAGAGACTGTTGATCCAGGAAACATAATTGCCACATGGGATCAGGAAGGAATTTTTTTTTGCCTTCCTTTCGATCGACCATGTCCACAGGGTTTTACAACTGGGATATGTCTATTTCCATAGTGGTTGAACTTGATGGACTTTTTTTCAACCAGACTATGTGGTTGTGTGCCACATACTGTTTCTGCCATATGGACAGGGGTAGAGAAGTAAGCAAAATGGGGTGACTAGAAATACATTTAAAAAAGTATCCCTTTAAAATCATCAAAAGCAAGATTATAGGATCAAATGATCTGATTCCTAGAATACTAGCACCCCAAAACTGCCCAAACAAATAGCCTGTATACTACATCTGGCCATTTGTGTCTGGATGATCATTGATTGACTAATGAACGATAGTCCTAATAAAATGATGATATACTACATTTGACAATTTGCTTGTGGTTTAGTCAATTAAAGGGTAGTGAGTGCACAGCTGCGCCAAGAAAGAACCACTGGAGGAGCTTCTAAACAAACAACAAATAATGCCAGATAATTGCATAACAGCAAAAATGCGTGAATTAACGTAACAAACCCAAACAACTTAAAGAGGACCTATCATCAAAAATTTTAAAAGGTAGATAACCCCTTTTATATAAAGTAAAAAATATTTTTTTTTTCCCTAAATATTTTTTTCTCCCCTTCTGTTTTTATGGCAGCAGCAGTGTTCTGCCTCACCAGACTAAGCATTGAAAGTGTGATGTCTAAAATTACCCAGTTGTCCAGAGATAGCAATATTTTACAATCTCAGCAGTGTTTGCAGACACTTGACTCTATCAGCATGGCACTGTGAGGATACATACCACGGAGAACATCCAATAGGTCAAAAGATCATGGCAAAAAAAAACTCTAATACATGTGGACAAAATGGAGACAACAGTATACTGAAGGAATGGGCTAACAGACACACAGAAAAAAAACTGCAGATCTCATGCAAGCACAGTGAAATTGGCACTTTTTCCTCTCATTTACAGCAGGCTACATCTCCTGATTATGCACCTGTGCAGTGCAAGATCGAGTAATATAGCCAGAAGAAGAATAAAGACAGAAGAAGATGGCAGTGCCAGGCACAAAGGAAGATTCAAGGATGACACGGGACCAAATCGAGGACAGCTCTGGAGGAATCGAGGCATCTGCGGTAAAGTAAAAGGTAAGTATACAAGTGTACAAAGTGGAGTGATGTGAAATATATTATGCATAGGATAATGAATAGAGTGAAGTGGTGTCCTATCTAATCTGTAGCTCATTGTACACATTGCATGTACTTTGCTTTACATTATCCACATCACCCCTCTCAGTTTAACCGACTTGACAGTTTTCCTGAGTGTGGCTCAGGGTGAATTTTACATGCCAAAAGCAGTAACCCTGAGCCACACTCGTGGTAGGAAAAAAAACTCCTACCTGCTCCCCTCGATCCAGCGGCATTCTGAGCGATCCCCGGACGGCTTCTGCATCACATTCCGGGCACGATTTATGTGATGCGTGAAGCGTTGGTACGCCGGGGAGGTGTCACTTGGCAGGAAACTTTAAAGCAGATTACATCGTGATCTGCTTTTAAAACATTGATCACAGTAAAAAAAGTTATAAAAAAAAATCCAAATAATAAAATAAATTCAAAAGCTTATTCTAATATTGTACCCTTTCTTAGACAAATTAAAAAAAATAAATAAACTTAATAAAGTTCATTTTGTTTCTAATTTTTTTTAAAAAATTATTTATAATTATTTATTATATTATAATTAATGATTTGTGTTTCAAACTTTATCATACCTGGGAGTTATTCCTAAGAATTACAGGCCTAAAATATTAAACAACAAATTTCCACACAAAACACGTAACGCTTTTGACATAAAAATACGGACATAATTAGAACGCCAGGGGAGTTAATGTGCCGAGTATTACTCACTACTTTACTCCATAATTGTTAGCACTGCAGGTCGTGCCGGCGCCGCTGCGCCTATTTGCAGGCATGGGCACCGGGTCCTGTCTTTCAGGTAACCCCACTACCTGTGTTCCATGCCTGTGTTTCCTTCATGCTGAGACTTGCGCTGGTGTTTGAGCTGGCGTGGGTGTGTCTCTCTTAATCTATGAGGTAACACATACACGCCCTCTGTTTTCTACAGCCTATGGCTGGATCTCTGCAGGTATTTAAAGGCACCTCCTACTACAGGAAGTTGCCTGAGCAATCTCTAGGTTTACCTTGTGTAACTCCCAGTGCTAAGGTGTCTTCTCTGTTTTGCCTTGCTGTGTACCGGACCTTGCTTACGTTTTTGGACTTTGCCTGTTTGCTGCCTGACCTTGACCTCGGATTACGTTTTTGGACTTTGCCTGATTGCCGCCTGACCCTGACCTTGGATCTTTGTTTCTGGACTTCTTGGCCACGCAAGCCCCTCGGTGCTTGCACCGGGTTTCCTGACTCCTGTGGTCAGCTGCCACTGGCCTGGGGGCAAGCCCCTCGGTGCTTGCACCGGGTTTCCTGACTCCTGTGGTCAGCTGCCACTGGCCTGGGGATTGCTCTGGAGTGGCACCTGGCAGCTACCCCACAGCCCAAGCCTATCCTCACCATCAGAGGCTCTAGCGAAGACTAGGTAGCGGCTTAGTCACGCCCCTCTGGAGTACTCAGTTAGTGGCACAGTGGCACTCTGTACTCAGTCAGTGGCACAGTGGGTCCACACCCGCTTGCATAACAATAATGGACCATAATGGAAATACCATACCATAATGGAAATATGGGAAGTGTAGATGGTATGAAAGAATAGCGGGCTGTACCGGTCTATAAAAGAACCATTTATTTATGACAAATTTAGGTTTCTAAAATGTTGCTGTCATTGGAATAAATGCACAAACTTATGGAAGTCTTCAAGGCTTGCTTTTATCTGGTTCCTGTAGAAATAAATGGTAGTTTTTATCTTTTATTCTTATATCTTGTGCTCTAGCTTTATGCACCAGTCATTATTATGCAGTATTTGTATAGCGCCAACAAAATATGCAGTGCTATACAAAATCCAGTCATGTCACAAACTGTCCCTCAAGGGGGCTCACAATCTAATGTCCCTACCATAGTCATATGTCTTTAATACATTCTAAAGTAATTTTTGGGGGAAGCCAATTAACCTAACTGCATGTTTTTTGGAATGTGGGGGGAATCCGGAGTACTCAGAAGAAACCCACGCAGACACAGCGAGAACCTGCAAACTTCATGCAGATAGTGTCCTGGCCGAGATTCGAAGGACCCAGCGCTGCAAAGGCCAGAGTGCTGCCATGACATATTGAAGAGAGAAGGTGGAGCATAGTGATAGTCGGTGGAGCTTTGTACACATGAATTAAATATCTCAGTGCGGTATAAATATAAGTATGACATTATAGTGCCATAATAGTGAGAGAATGTGATGGCAGAACTAAACTTTACTTTATCAGGCCTTACATGCTTAGATGGAAGATAAGCTACATGAACTGTGAAAGTCTGAAGTGTCCAAGAGACACAAAACATTTAGGCATTGATTTCAAACATATAGTAATATACTGTTTGACTGATGAATGTGTGTTCATGCTATGTAGCCACAATAAAACCAGTGCAATTCAAACATCTTTCAAAATCTTAATATACTAATACACACTGTCTAGCACAAACAAATATAATTTGTGAAATTCCTATTGATTTCTTTTTTCAATGCAGAGCTAACACAGACACCTACACTTCACTGCATTGCATACCATACAACAGTGACAACTCTGCTCTCCAGCTGTGTAATAAATGAATTGGCATAACACCAGACGTCCAGGTGACATTGTCGGCACAGTTGGCAAAGCATCCAGATTCTAAACACGGCATGTTGGAGTACAGCTTGTCTTAACCTTATTCTATCTATGTACCTAAATGTATTTATCTATATACATACACACACTAGACTGTATTAATTATTTTTCCTATAATATACAATGTGCTGTTAAAAATTAAGTCAAATGCATGCACATGTATTAACTTGCCATACAAATACACAGTTTTGACTTACGCGGTATGACACGGAAATATAAAAAATATAAGAAGTATAAATTTATTAGTGTACAAACAATGTCTAGTCAGTCTATGCTCAACACATGACTGAGGTAATTTTTTTCTACTTGATAGTCTTGGATTTGAAGGGTAAACTTCACCAATAGGGCACAGCTCTTAGGCTATATGGTTGAGATTGAGTTCTCTAAAGGGACCAGCCAGGCGTGCCTCAGATGGGATCACTCTCATGCACGCCAAATTCATGGCACACCAGAAAAAGCTGCACTACTAAAGTTTCCTTTTTAACTTTCCAAGCAGTAACCCAGAGTGTGGCTCTGGGTAAAAAAACAGCCGATAGCGGTATCACCAAGCCACACTCTGGGTAGCTAAAAAAAATGAAAAATAAATACTTACCTGGTCCCACTGGCGTCCTCCAGTGTCCTGCTTGTCTGATTCTATCCTCTGGCCACGTCCTCTTCCTTCAATTGGTCCCCTGGCGATTGCGCTGACATTCCCCTGCAGTTCCCGGTGACGTTGGTGCGTGTAAGGTAGTGTGGCAGGATTTTCAAATTATTATTTTGTATTGAATTCAATACAAAATAACTGAATTGAATTCATTAAAAACTAATCATTATATATATATATTATATATGCTACTGTACAGTTGTGTTACAGGTTTCAGTATTTTTGATTTATTTATGCACCCTTGTTTTAACAGATTTTTGTGTTTATTAATAAATTCAATAAATATTGGACATATTTCGGTGAGTTATGCCTAAGAATTACCGGCCTACAACGTAAAATACATTTTCATGAAAGACAATGTACTACATTTAGACCTATAAATCCAGACAGAAATGAACCGCCCAGGAAGTTAATTATTCTATAGCTTTATTCATAAACTAAAAAAGCCACTAATGTTTCTATTCTGACATAACTTTTTAGGACTAAGCCCTAGTTAAGGAAGGAAACATATTACAGGAGGAGAGCTGTGTCTGATGTGGGGCTTTTGTGGTCTATGGGATGTATTCATAAGTATTTCAGCCAAGATTGACCATAAAATTACATATATTTTTGATTTAGTTAGAAAATGTGTAAATATATTCTTAATAATGATTCAGATATTTTTTTGCTCTTTGTGGCATGTTTAGAATATAACCTTTTTGGTTTCTCTCCTGGAGATACTATAAAAAGTAAGGAAGATCTCATTGTTGCCACTGGAATATGTGTTGAAACAAACATATGCCTGCTACCTTCTCCAGCGAAAACCATAAGATTGTACATTTTGCATCACGTCTGGTTACACGGGTCAACATGTCATTTTCATCAGATATAATTTTATGTGGACTTTGTAATATTTGTGATGCAGATTTCAAATATGTGTTCAGTTTTTCTCTAGCATGTCTAGTTTTTGTGATGCAGCTAATTATTTATTGTGTGAAATTCGTTATAAATAGCCTTAACATATTACAACATTTAACAATAGTTTTCTTTTTTTAAGGTTAGAGAGCGCACTAACTGCGAATGATTTCATTTGTCATCATGTCTAGCAAAATTGCCTTAATGATCCAGACAGTTTCTGTTACGTGTGTGGTTCATTCACAACGTCGCCAAATTACCACTGAACCTAAAAAGATATAAAAACTATATTTCAGCTGTCCACTTGGTGACCAGGATAAATCTTGGGCTCCACATGTCATCTGTACCAGTTGTTCCAATGGACTGCGGCTAAATCGGCGGAAAGCAGCAATAACATTTGCAATCTCGATGGTGTGCAGAGAACCGCGAGACCATCTAATCGACTACTATTTTTGCTGTGTCAACAAAAGTGGATTCTCAGGTAAAACTAAGCACATAATCTTATATCCCAGCCTCGATTCTGCAATTAGGCCTGTTCTCCATGATGATTCATTGCCAGTTCAGGTACCGCCACATCATGGATTTGCTTCTGTAGAAGGTGATGAGGATTGCGCTGGAGTTGCAGCCAGTTACAACCCTGAATCATCTGATCCTGACTACTTGGCTGATAAAGATTCAGAACCAGAGACCTTTACACAAGCAGAGCTGAATGATCTTGTTCGTGATCTAAATCTCTCCAAAGACAAAGCAGAACTTCTTGCTTTAAAGCTTAAACAGAAGCACTTGCTTGCAAAGGGTCTAACTGTAACTCCCTACAGAAAACAAAATCATACCTTGACAACGTTCTTCACTAGTGATGGCTCACTGTGCTACTGTCATGATATAAATGCGCTCTTTAACAGTTTGTCACAAGAGCATGCTCTATCTGAATGGCGTATCTTCATTGATTCCTCTAAAAGAAGCTTGAAAGCAGTCTTACTGCATATTGGTAATTCCAAACCAAGTTTACCGATTTTTTTTAAACTTAAAAAAAAAATACATATTATACTCATACTATTATATATACTGTAAAATAAATGTTCTTGAAAACACGGTACTGCTTTTACACATAAAAATCCAATGTATTGCATTCAATACAGTTATTTTGTATTGAATGCAATACAAATAGATTGTGAATTTCCCGCCCCGCCCCGCCTCGCCGGCAACGTACACATGCACCGACATCACCCGTGACTCATCGGTTGTAGAAGAAGATGGAGATTGCGGCGCTGGATGGCGCGGGGCGCCGGCGGATCAGGTAAACACTCTATTTACTAACCTTCCCATAGGTTTACATACCCCGGGTGTGACTCGGGGTTATCACTTTTAGCAACTTTTTTCTACCCACTACCCGAGTCACACTTGGGGTTACCTCTAGGGAGGTTAATACTGCTGTTACCCTCAAACCCTGTTTCCCCTTTAGAATGGCACCCAATACAGTATTTTGTTGTTTATATACTGTAATCTGTTCTATGGTTCACCACTTTCCTAGGTGTGATTGCATTTGTTTTCTATGGCTTCTCTTAGCTAGATTCAATACCTGAAGATCAGACACAGCATGAAATTGAGGCAAGACCAAAGTGTTTTTTTTCTAAAATCAAAACCTACATAATCCACATTTTCTTACAAAACCATTACCAAGGAATGTTAACATACATCTGAAGGAAAATTAACATAATTTAGGAATTGATTCAATTCTACAAAGCAAATGGATATGTGTCACAATTTATGGTTCACTTACGTCAATAAGACTAATCACTTCATTATCCTACAAAGAGTGGGATCAATCATCTTGCACACAAGGCAGCACAACATTGACTGGGTTCAAATTTAATTTCTATGTAAATGCAGAGGGTAAACAATATTCTGGACATTTTTCATTATTATGCTTAGTTTTTGAAGAATATCATGAATGTCTTTCAGTTGGCAGGTTTCCCTGAAGTGAGTTGCTCGTTTTTCTTGCAATGCCTTGTCATCTGAACAGGTAACAATGCAAGAAGTACAATTGCTACAATATAATAAGGAAAACAAATAAATGTGTTATATGACTTTGACTGATCCATTGCTTCCAGTATAATGTAGTACAGTTGACAGTCAAAAATCTGGCAACCTCCGAACCTAAGGTACGCCAGATTTTGGAAAATTCTGGATATTTATTTTATACTAACCTCCACACACAGGCGAGCCTTCCTCTCGCAGCACCTGTGGATATCTAGGACAGTTCCAGGGAGCAGGCAGCAGGGACGTCTCAACGTGTATTTAGTGCCTAACAGCTGTTTCTGCAGAACAACTTCATGAAAACATTAGTGGCCAAACAGTGTACTGTAGTCCCTGTATTTAAAATGCGGTCAGAAATTCATTCCAGGAAACTGAAGGATACGGATTATCAATGGCCGAATTTTTGATTGTCAACTGTATATATTCTAGGTTATCTGCAAAATGACCATATTAGTAGCTATATTTGCGAAGGGCAAACTATCTGTTCCCTAGAAAAACATGTCACAAGCCTTAACAATTTACAACATTTAACAACAGTTTTCTTTTGTGTCCAAACATAAGCATTGCAAAAATGAAGGAAGAGATATTTATAGGGCTACAGATCAAGTCTGTTTTGCAGGATGATGTTTTCAAACAATCTATCTCCAGCAGCTGAGCTAGAAGGTTGGGATGCATTCAAGTGGCTGTGTGAAAATTTCCTGGGCAACCATAAGTCTCCTGCATACAAGGAAGGAGTTCAGAATCTGCTTGGTTCATACCAAAAACTGGGTTGTCGCATGTCATTAAAAAAACATTGCACTCATGCACTCACATCTAGAATTCTTGCCAGAAGATCTTGGTATGGTGAGTGATGAACAAGGAGAATGTTTTCATCAGGACATTCAGTGAATGGAGCACCGCTGCCAAGGTTTCTGGAATGAAAGTATGATGGCTGACTACTACTGGATGCTATACGGCGACAATCCAGACAAAGAGTACACAAGAAAGTCATACTCTAAGCATTTCTGGAGAAACAATGGTACCTGACCGACACTGTTCAGTAGATCTTTACCATGATGTGCCTTATTTTACTTTACAATCAAGATGTATTAACATTCACTTCAATTGTGCTTATATTTTAGTACAAAATACATGCACGTACAATGGTAACTATAACAGTACTCATAACTCAGGAACTGTACGTTAGGAAAAAAAACTGAAAACAGATCTGAAATCTGCTCAAAAAAACTGATTAAGAAAAGTTTGCTGTGGTTTCTGATTATCAATTTTTATAATTTTTTGTTGGGGGCGTGATCACGCTATGGAGTCGTAAGCAGCATTTTACCTGAGCTCCGTACCACCAGTGGGTTTTATCAGTCCGGTCGGCTGTTAGCCTTGGTCTTACCTGCCTATCTCCACATGTCTCACCAGCGGAAGACTCCAAGACCTGCCGGAGCTCACAGAAAGTGGGGTTTGCAGTGTTTTTTCTCTCCTTCTCAGGAGTCTGCAGAAGCCGCCTCTGCATCCAATATGGTGCCTGTGCGAGATCCGGACCACGCGGCTGCTAGCAACATGGAACATCTGCTGGATAGCAATGACTCCAATGACAGATGGAAACCTCAGCAGTCCTGTCCCCAGTACTTTCACTCAGAGTAATTTTCCTGCTTCCTCACCAAAAGCTTCAGGAACTCAGGTACCAATTAACCTACATGAGCAGTGGGAAACTTTGCAAAGTCAGCTTCCCTCTAAGGAGGATTTAAATGTATTAGCCACACGCATAGAGAATTCTCTTAAAAGTGAGCTGGATGGTTTACAACAGCAACTAGTGTCAGTGGATACCAGAGTGTCTGTTTTGGAAACAAGTTCCTCCAGTGCTGAGGCTTGTATTACTGCATTAGAATCAGTTGCCTTTAACATGCAATCACAACTCACTTCTATTTACGCATGGAAGATAACGAGAACTGGAATCGTAGAAATAATGTGCGCATCTGGGGCATACCTGAGGAGACCGCTAATACCGATTTAAGGGTAACAGTGACCGCCATTTTGAATCTGCTTTTGAATTGCCCACCCACTACTGAAATTGAGTGGGAAAGAGTACACAGAGTGGCGGGGCCCTGCACTGCTAATACAACATTTCCAAGAGATGTATTATTCGGCAAACATTTTTATAATGTCAAGGAGAAAATATTGTGACAAGCTTGGAGGAACGGTCCCCTGGACATTGATGGAGCACAGATTCAAATTCTTCCAGATCTTTCCAGTGGTACCCTGAGAATGCGCAGATCCTTGCTACCTCTGCTGGATGTGATTAGAGCTTTGCAAGCTTCCTATAAATAGGGTTACCCCTTTCACTTTCTTGTATCCAAGAACAACACTACCTATGCGCTGCATCGACATTCACAGCTCCCTGCTCTTATTGAATTCCTACAGGTGGCACCCATTGAAATGCCTCACTGGTTGGCCTTCCCACCGGATATACAGTATTGTTTCCCCTGGGCAAAAGTGATGGCCGTGGGTATGCGGCCCTGCAACATTACACGTGGAGGTCCCAGTGGTTGGCTATCATCTGGTCCAAATGAGGACTGAATGGACATGCTGGTTTCAGTTGTCTGCTCACATGTTGTCATTCTCACAAGGTTCATTATGCTAATGTTGCCTGTCGTGCCCTTCGTGCAGAAATGTTGGTACTTACATTTAAACTCTGCTACCTCAATGTCTCTGGATGTCAACCTGGAAAAAAGTTTTTTGGTTTGAGATGGCTGCCTTAGTCTGTCTCAGGTAAGGGGGTAAGCCTGAACGTGCAAGCCCCCTTTAACCTCAGCAGTTTATTATATATGGTTATGTAAGATTTTTAGTGCTAAAACATAATATTGTGGGTAGAGCCATTCGGCTGTTTCATGATATAAACCTTGGTTTTTGCTGTTCACTCCGGTTGTTGAAAATTTATATATATGGTCTGGTGATGTGGTCAAGGACCAACTTAGCATCTCAGTTTAAATATGGATATTAGGCTGGAGGGAGAGGGCACGGCTTCATAGGGTACCATCCTCCCACCTAGGCCTGCTCTACCTTCTCAGAAGGTTTTTAGGAGCATTTAAATGTAGTACTCATATCGGTGCCCTGTCCCCTCCTCCCCTCCCTCTTTTTTCTTGTCTGTATTGTTGTATTGTTAAAGGCCTGAACTCACCCATTAAACGTGCTGGGGTGTTAGGTGAATTACATAGGTATACATTTCAAGTGGCGTTTCTGCAAAAAAACACATTTCAGACATGACCGAATTCAAAGGTTCACTGACCGTCACTTTCAAACTGTGTACCATAGTACCCCCGAGGATTCCAAATTGAAGGGGGTTTGCACTTTGTTTCACAAGTCTATTTGTTGGTCCCTTCTGGCTTGTTGCTGTGGTCGGGAGGGAAGGTATGGTATGTCATGATTAAAGGTTTAATTGACAACCAAATATACACTTTAGTAAATGTCTATTTTCCCAATCTAGGCCAGGTCTCTTTTTTAAAGAGCTTGGTGTCAATGGTATATGAATTTTGTGAGGAACTGTTGATCCTGGGTGGTGACTTTAATTTTGCACTTAACCGCACAGTAGATGTATCCACAGGCTCCTCAACATTAACAAGTGCTGCTATCAGGAGGATTAGGCGTACATTTCATCTATATCACTTTGTTGATATATGGCGCATTCACCACCCATCGGATAAAGACTTCATGTAATATTCATTACTCCCAAATTGACTTCTTTCATGTCAAGCAACATGCAATTTCCACGATCTCCTACTCTACAGGAACAATATCTATTTCTGATCATGCTCCTATATCCCTGCCAATACAAGTCACTCCAACCACCCCCAAATCTTACACTTGGAGGTTGAATGAATCTCTGTTGGAATCCCGGGAGGTACAAGCCAAGCTTGAGGTGGATCCCAAATCCTTTTTTGAAGTAATTGATATGTCAGTAGATAATCCCTTGTCTCTGTGGGAAGATCACAAATGTTTGGTTAGGGGGCTCCTATTTCAGCAAGGTCACAAAAATAAAAAAGACAGCAAAAAAAGATTGAATCAACTATTGGCTGAACTCCACTCTTTGGAGGTCGCTCATAAGCATAGCCATGCACTTGAGGTTGAAAAACAAATTATTCAGGTTAGAGAGTGTAATAAAGAACTGCTCCACTTTAAAACCAAATTTCTACTCACAAAGTGCAGGGAGTTCCATTATGAACTCTCCAATAAATGTAGTAGAGCTCTAGCTCGTGATTTGAGGGAAAAAAAAAGGGCTAGAATTTTTTTTCCGAGTGTGGATTCTCCCTCTGGTAGATTGGTTAATAACACCCCAGACATAGCAGAGGCTTTCAGGGAGTTTTATGAGAATCTATATATTCATTCTTCCAGCCCTGACCCAACCAAAAGAGAACATATTCGGTCATACTTAAGCCCCTTTGGTTTGCCTTCTTTCTCAGAAGAGGTAATGGAGTCCTTAAGCGCTCCAATCACGGCAGAGGAATTGAATTCTGTAATCTCAAGTGCGGCCACTGGCAAAGCTCCCGGGCCAGATGGTCTGACACTCCGCTACTTTTTCCCAGTGCTTTCTCAGAAATATTTGGAGGCCTTTAACAGCTTGACCAACGGGAACATGCTCCCGAGAGATACCCTAGCAGCCCATATATCACTAATTCTCAAGCCTGATAAGGATCCTAATTCATGTTCCAGCTATAGACCGATTTCTCTCTTGAACTGTGATTATAAGTTTTTCAGTTCCATCCTAGCTAGACGTCTCACCCCCATATTACAAACAATTATTCATGCGGATCAGAGAGGATTTTTGCCAGGCCGAGAGATACGCGACAATACGGTGAGAACACTCAACCTGAATAATTATATCTGAACCAAAAAGATCCCAGCGATGCTTTTAGCAGCTGACGCTGAAAAGGTAGGGTAGACTGGAATTTTTTGGAATTAACACTAAGACATATAGGTCTACCACCTAATTTTTTTTAAATGGATTCTATCCCTTTATTTTACTCCTACAGCACAATTTAAGATTAACGGTTCACAACCCTTTAGTATAGGTAACAGGACCAGGCAAGGGTGCCTCTTATGGCCTCTGCTGTTTATATTGATCCTTAAGCCGTTCTTGCAGCATGTCAGGCGCAATACCAGTATACAAGGTCATCGAGTTCAGAATGAGGAACATAAAGTGTCAGCTTATGTGGATGACTTCCTTTTGTACATTACATCCCCCAGAATCTCACTTCCAAATTTATTGGAGGAAATTAAAACATACTCCGTGTTATCTAAATATAAAGTTGACCTACAAAAATCGGAGGCTTTCTACATCTTTGTCATCAGTAACCAGTAACAGTCCGCCCATTATCTCCTTTTTTCCCATTCAAATGGGCAAACTGCTATATCTTTTTTGGGCACAATGATTCCCAGGGACATGTCTTCGTTGGTGCAGCTAAATTTCTTACCTCTGCTTTGGTAGGTGCAACATTCTTAAGATGAATGTTATGCCATGCATGCTATATCTACTTCAATTGTTACCAGTTTATATACCTTACTCTATACCAAGTGGATTTCGACAGGAGTTTATCCGCTTTCTCTGGTGTGGTGACACCACACCTCGAATAAGGAGACAGATATTATGTCTACCCAGATGGGGGGAATGCTCTACCGGATCCCGTATTGAACTACCAGGCAGTGCATTTAGTGAGACTGATCGACTGGTATAGAAAAGGAAACCACAAACTGTGGGTGACTTTGGAATAGGGCATTATCTTCGATACCACTTGAGGTCGCTATTTGGTCTTCTCTGGATGCATATGTAGCAGAATTGTGCCATCCTTTAATTGGTCCGACTCTACGTATTGTCCGAGGATATTTTAAATTCGTTGGGACTTAACACATGTCCATCACTACTATGGCCTATTGTGGGTCAACCTCGGTTTCAGCAAGGGCTTTCGGACCAACAGTTCCGCCTATAGAGGAAGCACGGTATATTTCTACGCATTTTCTGAATGGTCTTGAGTGGAAGATAATTTTAGATATTCAATCTGAGAGTTCACTCCCAGCACTGACTGTCTGGGGTCGCCTACAATAAACCTATTTTTTAAGAGCTATTCCTTCACTGGCTCGATTTATCCGAATGCTGTCGATTTTAAAGTCATCTTGCACTGCTGCCCGTCCAATGCGAGGGACCTTGTCCCATGCTTATCAGCTTCTTGCCCAGAAGGGAGAAGTCGACACCCTTGGCCCTGACGTTTTTGACAAAGTGGGAAAGGGATCTAAATATTACATTCTCACCTGAACAGCATGAAAAACTCCTATTACAGCATGAAGAACTCAATTACAAGCTACTTACCTGGTGGTATTGAGTCCTGGCTGTCCTAGCAAAACTATACCCGCAGGCAGATAACCTTTGCTGGAGATGTGGGACAGAAGTTGGTAGTCTTTTGCATATATTCTGGGATTGTCCGGTGCTAAGCTCCTTGTGATCTAATGTGGCAGATGTTATGCTAGAGTTGACTAATGTGAACATAGGAAACAGACCTGAATTGAATCTACATCTGATGTCAACCAAAAAATATCACATTTTTCTATTGAAACATCTACTCAATGCAGCAAAAGCTTGTATCCCAGCATTATGGAAGTAAACCTCCCCCCCACATTGGGTCAACGGTATAGGCTGGGTGAATGAGATCATGGCGATGGAAGATTTGATAACACCTAGAGATGAGAGGGCAGCTAAGTTTAAGAAGACATGGTTCTACTGAATACAATATACCACAATTTTGGATATCTCTGTCATTTGCACAGAGGACAGAATTGATGACATACGATAGGTTGACGTTTTTTCTGCACTGAGGGTGATAGATGTGATGATAACAGTTGCTCAGATTATGTTGATAAGACTACTACTGTAATGCCACCCCCCATCCACCCCACCCCAAAAAAAAAAAAAATACTTTTTTTTTGTATCTGTTTTGTTTTCCTGATATATTTCTTTATTTATAAAATCTTCCAGTCCAATCATTTATGAGTCCAATCATTGTTTAGCAGATGTATAATTGTAATATTCATGTTGTGATGTGTTACTTTATTTTGAAGAGATGCTGTATCACTAATAAAAATTAAAATGAAAAAAAACTATTTTTTTTGTTGACCTGTGTTATTAGACAATAGTATATAGGACATGCTGAAATTTGGGGATCAAATTTTAGATAAATATTTTTTGCCATGTAACCTAGTATTGGCTGCATATTGTGGCATTTTCATACTAGTCAGGCAGTAAAAGCACCTATGTTATGACATGCTTTGTCTGTTCATGCCAGTCCTTGGAGTATGTGATGCACCCGCTGGGACTTGCAGCCAGCAGACCCCAATCTCCCAGAAATCTCATTAGTTTGCTGAGCAATCTTTTACCGTAATGAAAACAATAGCTTGCAGTAAGTACTAAATCAATCCTAATTCCATTCATTTTTTGCATAACTCACATCTTGGGCTTTATTTCTCTCTTGCATAAATTAACCCATTTATTTACAAAGAGTGGTTATAGAACAGTTAACTGCTTCAGATCCGTAGTGATAGTTTGTGTAGCCACATTTGGTACAATTGGTAATAGTTATCAATTCTAGATTAATTTGACAGGAACGGGCATTGATCTATAAGTATTTGGGTGCCCATGGACCTTTCAGATATCCTAATATGACAGATCTCACATTTAAAGCGGAAATAAACTGAAAACAAAAAAATACACTTACCTTTAATCCTGCAGGTCCCTCAATGGCATTGGTTCTTCCCGCGATTTGGTCCCGTGTTGTCCTGGAATTCCTCTTCATCTTGGTGCTGAGGAAGCGCTGGGTAACACTATCTTCATTCTTCACTTCCTTCCTCTTCCTCAGTTGTCTTGGCACGTCACCCGATCTCGCACTGTCCAGGTGCGAGACCAGGTGATGTAGCCTGCTGTAAAGGAAAAAAAAAAAAAAGCTATTCCCATGCAACTGCAGTTCTGTATCTTTGTTCTGTATCTTTTTCCCTTAATAGAAAAAATGCCCCTTCTGCGCATGTCAGAGATTAAGGCATACACACAGAAGGAGCAGCCAGAGCCTCCTGGGATCCATGATGTAGGTATCCTTGGAGGCTCTGTGCTCCCATTTAGTCTTGATCGCAGCGGTAATCAAGACTGGAAGGGGGCGGGGCTAAAAAAGATGTTGCAATTATGTTAAGTGAAAATGTTGAGTTTAGGTACGCTTTAGGCACTTGAAACACTGAGATTAGTGTGTATACCATTTTAAGGTTAACAACCTGCTATTATTTACATGGATTTAAGATTTAAAAACAAAATGTTGTATACCCCTGCAAACAAGCATTAACCACCCAAGCCTTTTTCTCCCTAAAATGCCTGGTATCTTAGGAAGGTTTTTAATTTAGAAATATTTTAGTTCACTAAACTTTTTAGTGTTTGTAGTCTACACTAATGTATTACATAACAGACTTGTTTTTTAGTGACATAATTTTAATACGGTAGCAGATTTGCTTATCATTTACATTTACATTTTTTTTCTTGGGTTTTAAAAACAATTTGTGGAAAATAAAAAAATATATAAATTTGCTAAATGTTTACTACACAACTTTTACTTAAGTTTACACACTCTTAGATTTTTAACCCTCCAAATCACTAGACCCCAGCTGTCAATGACTGAAAGCAGTTTTGGCTATAAAAGCTTCTAGGACCAAAGCCTTAAGGTTCCAGGTGCATATGCTATTTTAAATAGGATTTTGGGATCTTACATAACTACATAGTAAGTCAGGTTGAAAAAAAAGACATAAAGCCATCAAGTTCAACCACTAGTAGAATAAACATAACCCAGATATAAAACCCCATGGATATAGTTGATCCAGAGGAAGGCAAAAAAAAACCCTAGAACAATTTGCTTCAACAGGGGAAAAATATTCCTTCCGATTGCCTCATGGAATCATGATGTTCCGTGGATCAACAGTCTCAGTTATCTTTACTTTAAAGTTTTAATACCCAGTTATATTCTGTGCTTCTAGAAATCATCCAGCTTTTTCTTAAAGCAATCTATAGAACTTGCTGAAACTACTTCCTGAGAGTGTATATTCCACATTTTCACAGACCTTACAATGAAGAATCCCTTCCTTATACGGAGCTTAGACTTCTTTTCCTCCAGATGCAAAGAGTGCCCTCTTGTTCTCTACAACAGTCATATCCCCCCTTAAATGTCTCTTGTCAGGGGAGAATAGATTCAGTTCAGCTAATCTCACCTCATAGCTGAGCTCCTTCATTCCTTTTTTTTATTTTAGTTCTACTTCTCTGCACTCTCTCACAATGTCCTTTTTGTGAACTGGTGCCCAAAACTAGACTGCATATTCCAGATGTGGTCTGACCAATGCTTTGTACAGGGGCAGGATTATGTCTTCATCTCTGCAGTCTATTCCTCTTTTGATACAAGAAATTGTTTTGATAGATTTTGATATTGCAGCTTGGCATTGCATGCTGTTATTAAGTCTATGATCTACCAGAACCCCCAGATCCTTTTCCATTTCTGACTCCCCAAATGTATCCCCCCTGGACAGTATGAAGCATGCATGTTGTTAGCCCCCAAGTGTATAACTTTACAATTATCTATATTAAATGTCATTTGCCACTTGGTTGCCCAATCAAACAGTACATCCAGGTCTGCTTGTAGTTTATAGACATCCTGTATGGACATAATTCCATTAAATAGTTTTGTGTCATCTGCAAACACAAAAATGGTACTTTTAATCCCAGACTCCATATAATTTATAAAGATGGTAAACAGTTAAAGGTCCCAACAATGAACCCTGAGGTACGCCACTAATAACCTTAGACCATTCAGAGTATGAATCATTAATTACAACTCTCTGGATGAGATCCTTAAGCCAGTTCTCTATCCATTTACAGATTGACTTTTCTAAGCCTATTGACCCTAACTTACATATTAGCCATCTGTGGCATACTGTGTCAAATGCTTTTGCAAAGTTCAAGTCCACTGTAACAACTGCTACTCCAGTGTCTACCTGTTTGCTTACATCTTCAAAAAAAGAGATTAAATATGTTTGACAACTTTGCTCTTTCTTGAAGCCATGCTATCACTTATTTTATTATTTTCCAGCAGAAACTCCTCTATGTGGTTCTTTATCAAACTCTCCATTCAGACCATTCCAACTATGGACGTTAAACCTAACTTGTACTTTCTTGTACTTTCATATGTTTGATACTTTACCGTTTATGTCACACCTGTATTTATGTTTTTCACTCTCTTATCCTTATTAGAGTGCAAATATCCTCTAACCAACCTTATAGGTTGACAGCATAAATTAAGGCGTTTACTCAGATAAATTTCATAACATTTATACATTTACACATTTACAATATGTGGTTTGAATAAAAAAATCCTTACTAAATACATCTTATTTACAGAGAATCTCTGAAATACAAAGTCACTTCTACTATTATATTCACAGTTGATCTTCCATATATCAATCCCTACAGTGGGCTTACTGCTACAAAACTTTTACCACAAATCAAATGTAAGTTATGATTACACAATCTGTGTTTACCATTAGTTTGTCATCTTCCTTAATTTGCAACATGAAATCCTATACTTATATTGCATTATCTATTTATCAGATGAATGACCCGTGTTGAATAAACTACAACTTTTAAAACCAGACCTTATTTGCTTTTATTGATTGGTACACTGAGACTGCATTCTGAACTTGTGTTAATATATTTTACTAAGGTATCCCTCTTCGATCACCTTCTATGACTTATCCCACCTTGGAAACCATATCCTTTACTAATGCATATGCAATTCTTTACTTTTTGTATAATCAGCATTTTGTTACACTAATGAACAGCAATGGTTATATTATGTATAGGTCAAAGCTTATATACATTTATATGTTACAACTAATACATAACTGACACTATACAGACAAACAATTTACTTATGTTATGTTTTCTAGCTTGCTATTTGGTTCTCCAAAATCCCCTAAGAAAGCCCTTCTGGGCAAAAACGCATCAGAAAGGAGACCCAAATTTACTGCTACAACTAAATGATTACTAATAGCAAATCAGGTTTAGTCAGTCAGACGTATGTCTCATTGAAACAAAATTTGTATGCACCAATGCACATTGTTGAAGTTTATAGTTTTTGGCTATAGAATTGAAAAAATACGTGTTTTTAACAGTAAGAAATGCCATTTAAACAGCCCTCTCTTTTCCAAGTTCCTTCTTCCAAGTTGTAAATAAAATTAAAAGAACAAAAACAACAAAATTAGCTTTAGATACATTAAAGTGTATGTAAACATTAACATTGAACTTTTGTTTACTCCTTTTTGGCCTGTTAAAACGTTTTGATGTATTTGAGTACCAAAAAAACCCTATTGCCAATAAACGTTTTGCAAAATAATCATGTGAGCTGAATAAGGAGGGAGGGAGGAGATACCATATTGTCATGTCAAAGAAGAGGAAAGGAGCAAGTTATATTTCAAGATCAAAAGTTATTTTTATGTTCTTGTAGATTTACAACAAAGGGATATAAAATGATGAAACATGGAGAAATGTGCATATACGCTAGAATTTTTTTTTTTTTTGCCTTGATATAGGTTTTTATTTATGGCACTTTAACCCCTTTATACAAAATAGATTTCACTAGCAGAAAACATGACAGATCTAAACAGACAATTGAGTTGCTCATAACATTTTTTTATTAAATTATATGTTTACCATTCTGTGTAACAATGAAGCATAACTTAATTTGTTTAATTAGGAAAAGGATGGCTGGCAGACACATTCCAAAGGTCAGTAATTCCATTTTACATTACAGCGGGGACAAAAAAAAAAAATCTGTGAATCTTTCTGTATCTTCTGGAATCTGATCTGATCTTCATAACGACATATTGAGCATGCATTACTAAAGGATTCAATAATGTTCACAAAACACATTGTGTGAATAATGAAAATATCTGCATAATTAATGATATATGCAGATAATCTCATATAACACATTAAGAGATCACAGAATAAAATTTTGCACATACAGTACTGTGAAGGACAGAATGAAGTGGACAACAATTGCAAATTAATCATCAGATTCGTACTATTTTTCCAGATATATCTGTGATTATTGCTTATTATACAAACTTTCCAGATATTTAAATGCCATGAACTGGGAACAGCAGCAGAGATAATCCGGGAAATAAATGTTATTCTTCCAGTATTGTGGGGACAATGAAAATTAGACAAGAAATTCAACGTTTTGACTTGAATCTTACCAAGAATGCATTTTTCCAGATTTGTTGAAGAATTTGATGAATAATCATACTATATACACTTTTTAGTCAAAAGCAGCAACAACAGGCAACAGTTTCCTTTAAAACAGTAGATGGGCCTCAGGGGGTTTGGTCTCCCTGCACACACTTTTGACAGGGGTTTTACAGTGCCTTCTGTTTCAACCAGCTCGAGAACCCTTCAGCCTTTCGCTAGTGGGCTAACAGACCTGTATGCCATGTTTACGAATTGCTCACCTTTATTGGAGTGAAGTCCTTTGCCTATTTGCAGGAGCCCTGGTCCCTCCCCGATAATGAATATTTTCGTTTTGGCAAATTTGACACAATCTGTTGCCATTACCCAGTATTTATTTGTTTGACTGCCTTTGCATCATGCTGTTTGCGTAACCCTTTATCATCAGGGTTGATGTCTCAATTCTATGAATCTATGATTACGGCAGGCACCCAGAAGCCATCTTATGTGGTGAAATGGGAGGCAGAGTTGGGTGACGCTTTATCTTTGGAGGAATGGAGCCAGATTTGTCTGGTAGGGGTCAAGTGCTCCACTAATGTACTTGCGCAGGAAAATGCCTACAAATTATTGCCCTGTTGGTTTATGACACCAGAGAACACAGCTAAGTTTATTCCCGGGGGCACTCCAATGTTTTTCAGGGGTTGCGGAGCTATAGGGTTGTTTCTTCTTGTATGATGAGATTGCCCTGTAGTTAGGAGCCTATGGATTCAGGTCTACAATCACTTGAGAACAGTATTTTAAATTTCTTTAAGGATGGACCCATGCAAGGCTCTACTACACAGATCTATCCCTACTCTACGCAGGCATTCCTGTAAACTGGTTTTTGGCCACAAGACAGACAATAGCCGCAGCAGTAGTAAAGATATATGACTATGGTAGGGACATTAGATTGTGAGTCCATTTGCTGGACAACTAGTGACATGACTATGGACTTTGTACAGCTCTGCGTAATATGTCGAGGCTATATAAATACTAATAATATTAATACTAACAATACCTGTTGAAAAATGAAAAATCTTAATACAAATCTATTGAATATAAAACAGTAGATGGGAAAGAAGAATCTTTTTTTCCCCCCAGAAACTACAATGGAAAAAAAGAGTAGTGGTCTACAGTCAAGAGTTTTCGGGACAAAACTGTCCCTTTAAATTAGATAGTGAATAGCCCTGCTTGTCCCATTTGTAACAGGTAGGTAGAAAATGGAATGACTAAGAATCAAATACAATTTTCCCTACAAAAACAAAATTACAGACAGAAATTTTTAATTACTTTATTTAAAAAGCTTGTTGATACAGTTTCACACAGCCCTAATTTGTACATAAATGCCAAAGGGTGTGAAAATTCTTTCCTTGAAGAACTGTAAAAGTCCCAGCCTTTAAAAAACACCTAATTGTTAACCACAAAAGGACATATTTGGGATCTTTAAAGAAATGGTCTTAACATAATTACTTTTTTTTACATAATACCAATTAGTCAATGGTACTTTAAGCTTGAAAGAGGTCATAGGAGTGAGTGGAGTCTGATCTGCACTGGAATATAAATGAACAAACGGGCTTTGAAAAAATTGTAAACTATTGTTATACATTAAAGATGTTGTACATAGATGCATACATGATTAACGCTTTATAGTGGGGTGAAATCCTAAATGCCATAATTTATCAGTGTCTCTGCCTATGTCTTATTTGACGTGGCTGCAGGAGGCCCACTGGCCGGCCATCTCTGAGGCTCTGTATTTTTACCTACTACCACATCTATCTACCTTAACCTGGTTTCTTATCTTTCTGGAAGCTGAAACTGGTTCTTCTTGTCAATTTTCTCTGTTTTTGTGCAAAGTAATCAGCTCGTGCTGTGCTGGCTCTTGATTCCAAGATGTAGTTAACCTTAAAACAAAAGAAAAAATTGATTATTTGATGTAAACATTAAATATATATTTTGAAATTATGCAATTATCTAAAAGTAGGCACAAAAAACAAACAAACAAAAGCTTTGTGGCCAATAATGCATTTAATAACGAAGAAGTCTAAATGATCTTCCTGTCTCCTGTAAAGAACCTCTTTGATGAAATGTGTCAGGATTAAAGAACATCTATCAAGTCTATTATCCTTTTTTTGTTTTCTGAAAACCGATTTACAATATTACTAAGATAATATTTTTGAGATACTGGATCTCTGTTAGAATACCATTTGTGCAATCATTCACCCTACATGCATTATTTTCCACAAAGCCCTACTCTCCTTTTTGTATCCACTTTTAGATAATTGCATAATTTTACTTGTTAGCAGATGCTTTTTATAATTTTTTTTAAAATAGTGGTTTACATTCAAAAGACTAAGAAAGTTGGTGGAAATTCATGGTCCACCACTGCTGATCTGATATACAAATCTCAGGCTATATTTGGCTGGCTATAGTTGTATTACTTTTTAAAGCAATGACCAGGATCATACACTACAAGGTTAAGCATTTTCCACAGACTTTGCTGTACACCAGCACAAAGAAAATAAAGCAGAGACTTCCAGTATTAAGACACAAAGTACTATCTACGCCACCCAAAACACTAATTACACATGTGCTTACAAATTGATGGCATAGTTTTGCTAATCAACAGTATTGCATCTATAGTGGACTGAAACATATTGGCAAGCATGCACTTTGCACATGGGAAGTGGTTAAATTAACAAGGTGTACTCATTACCGCAATATCCAAATTGAAATGGCAGCACTTAACTCAGTAGATAATGAAGTCTGCTTTATGCTGGCTATTAATATCTGTTCAGTGCATCTAAAAGCTGCAATTAACCATTTGATTAGATCTGTTACTAATTATCCCATATTCAGTGTGTACACATGATCTGCATAGCTCACATTATCAGTTAAAGCCCTGATACATTGCCTATCATAGACCTTCTGGCTTTTAAAACATTGACAGGATATGTAGAATTTAACCACATAACCTAAAACATGTTTTTTCTCTACCCTTTGCACCAATCTACTGCTGCTCTTATAAGCATTCTGTCATTAGGTACTATTAGCTTTGGAATTTGGAATTACAGTCTAGCATAACATACAATGAAAACTTTCTTAGCCACTTGAGTCATGTTTTTTTTTCTTATACCCAGCTTAGAAATCCTGGGCAGTTTTTTATTTTTTATTTTTGCAAATATTTTGGTTTCACAACCTTATAACGTTTAGCTTTCGAAGTCTAACATTCTCCTACATCCCCAACCTGTGATCAGGAGAAGGACCCCCTTTTGGGGGGTGCACCGGCCAGAGGACTATGTCTCCCGTAAGCATCGCAGACTCAGGGCTCAGACCCGCAATGGGAGAGTGGGTGGGTTCTGGCATCATGATGTCACTCTGGAGGAAGTTTCTTCCCCTTTGAGTGACACACAGCTTCCTGTGCATACGTGGTCCGGAGTCCGTAAATTTAGTGGTCCGTGATGTCCAAAAGGTTGGGGACCATTGTCCTACATCACAATAAAGTAGCACATCCTGTTGAGTAAAGTTTAAAGTGAAAATTTTAGGAGGACGTTTTCCATGCTTTCGTTGCTTCTGTAAAAGGTCACATCATGATCTAAATTAATGCCATCCTCAGCAAGAATTCTGGTTGTACTTTGTAAACAGAATGCAGGTGTAAGTCCAGAAGCTGATCAATTCAACTCTGGGCTTAAAAAATTATCAGCAGTACCCAGAGAAATTATGGGGGACCTGTAGGAACCCAGATGCCATTTTAAAAAAGTATTTTGGGCAAACAGCCCACATTCTGAAGGTCTGTAGGACATACCCGGCAGTGTCAAACATTTTGACATTTTTACCAGAGGGAAAGATGACTAACTGTGTTCAATCAAGATGATTAGTATTGTTTTTCCTCTGACTAAAACCACATTTAAGATGTATGTATAAAGATAGAAGATCCACAATGTTTTGTTATGAAATCTGGAGGCAGGATCGCGCATATTGTAGCAGGTAAATCATTACTGCTTAGAGATAGCTTTATTCTGTACTTGCTGGATGTTCAGTAACAGCAAATTTACCTTGAGGACAATCTCGTTAACAGTAGCTGCATCAGATTCGAAGTACAGGTGCTTGTAATCATGGTTATTGAGGTAGGTCAGCTTGAACATCGCATGGCCTGTAAATGAGAACACGATTTCATTAGACACATACTTTTCAATCACAATTAAAATATAGGAAAACACTCCAAGAAATAATATTAAGTCACTAGTAGTAAACTGTGTACTTTTCAAGAATTTAACCCTGACTTGGTGCAGATTTCATGGCAGCTTACATAATCTCCTGATATAGGGCCACTTTAACCTACCAGCAAATTTTTCAGATGTAGGAGGAACCCCCCCCCCCCCCCCCCCCCCCCAAAAAAAAAAAAACACGAGGAGATACATACAGAAATCTATGCAGATCATGTCTTTGGCTGACATTCAAAACTAGGAACCTAGTGCTGCATGGCTGTGTAGTGCTAATCGCAATCTAAAACATTTTTTCCACAATATACCATTATATACAATGATGTGTATAGCTGATGCAATACATCTATCACATGTACACATTCAATTTAATACAAAATATATTTCAGGTAAAGTTTTATAGAGGGTCATTTGATTATATTTAGCAATCCCTGAATATGAGACATTTTATCTTGGAAATGTATAATTAAATATAATTACAACACATTATTCTTCCCCTAGTAGCATGTCTAATGATTTAAAGATGGGGAACAAACATATAACTTCCTTAAATCATTCAGCAAATTAAACTTGTTTGGTACATATATTAGTAGATGCCTGCAGCAGGATAATTTGTTTCTATAATCAGAAGGCCAGAAGGGTTTAGAGGAGAGGAGGGATGTGTTGTAGTCTGCGTTTGTACATTGTAAAATATACATGTGTGTATGCGTTTCTATTTTAGAGAAATTTCAGTATTACAATTTAAAGAAAATTTTACAGAGAAAAATCTGTAAGCTTCCACTAGTGAGAACTCTTTACTTTACTTTATGTTGCCTGGTTCTCATATTCAGATTAAAGCTTCAGCATTTTATGAGTCATTTCTTTTGAACAAGCTTGTTTCGGGGCAAGAACTCAAGAAAATATTAAGCTCAGAAGCATTTTTAGAAGATGGTCAGAAATGGCAGACTATTGCTAAAAGAGTTTTTTAAAAGTGTAAGGCTGGGTTCACTTCCATATGCCTACCACATCATGGATGAATGGCTTATATTCGTGAGGGCTGCCTACTGCAAGTGCATTCAAAATGAATGGCACTACACTGCCCAAACAATTTCCACAAGCATTACCCTGTAAATACACAGATGTGAATCAGACCTAAAGGTGGGCAACTGCATGAACAGATTGCCTAACTATATGAATGACTGAGTACAAATACAATACGTTGCATTAAAAGACCAAATGTAGTTCTGCAGACTTTTAAAAGAGTAACCCCCCCAAAAAAACAGGTGAAAAAACACGGTTACAAAAAAAGCAAAAAGTGTTCCTAATAATTCAAATGGATAAAATTCCAACATCCAAATAAATGCTAGTAAACTTTTATATGACTACATTTAGTATACTACATACATACATTACATACATAAATTACAAATACATATGGTGGAAGCATAGGTGAGTGGTGGTATAGTGTGCAAAATTCAACAAAGTGTATGGAGCATGGTAGTTCAGAATATGAAATGCACAGTGAAGGACACATGTGGGTGGTCTGTACTGCAATGTTAAAATGTCATTGCTCTAGGAAAGAGAAGGGAACAGAATTTGTGCTCCGGCAAGCTTATACAGTGTGGTTGCCTTTACTATTCAACCCTAAATGAAAAGTTAGAGCTAAGCATTTTCCCACTGGGATCCAATCAAATAAAGCCAGGGTGTATGTACATACATGGATCTCGTCTATTTTTATTTTTTAGGATATATTTTCTGTTTTACCTGTTAAGGGATTTGTAATTCTGACACAATAATCCTTTTATTTAGGCTATATTCTATGCTCCACGGGCAGGCAGATGACATATGGTAGTTAGACAAATACAGTTGTAGACAAAGGTAAAATAATTTCCATCCATTTTAACCAATAAAAATAAATACATGCATCCATAAAACTCTAAACCCACGTGGCAGTGATCCACTGGGGCTCCATCAGATACTGTATGCAACAGTACATGGGTGATCAGGGGAAGCATGCAAGGATATGATCATCTGTTACAAACTGGACTTAAATGTAAACATAAAGCTTTGTTAACCACCTGGGCGTGTTACGCTGATGTCTAGATTTCTGTACCAAAAGTGGTACACTGTTTTTCATGAAATTTTTTTTTTTTTAAATTGTAGACCTGTAATTTACAGAAATATGTCCGAACAGGGTTCTAGTGGATATCATAAATATAAAAAATGTTTGAAACACACAATCATGTAAAAAAAATACTTTTAATAAAATTAAATAAAAGACACAAAAATCAGCTTAAACAAGAATACATAAATAAATGAAAAATACTGAAAATGCGATAATTTGGTATACTGTATAGTAATATATTTTTCTAAAACACCTGCCTAATGTCCAACAGTCCAACATCACATACCTATAGACAAAACCACATAAATATATTTTGTATTATTTTGTATTGGATTGGATACAGGACTTTGTATCCAATCCAATACAAAATGAGCGTTTGAATTTACCAGTTATATACTTTGTATTTATTTTATATTATTTTGTATTGGATTGGATACAGGAGTTTGTATTCAATCCAATACAAAACGAGAGTTTGAATTTACTAATTACATACTTTGTATTTATTTAGAATTATTTTGTATTGGATTGGATACAGGAGTTTGTATTCAAACCAATACAAAATGTGTTTGAATGAGTTTGAATTTGAATTTCCCGCACACGGGCCGACGTCATCGCTGAGGGACACGTACACGCTACGGACGGAGAAGAAGCCGGCTTCTTCTTCTCCAAGAAGGCACCCGACGCTGGAGAGGGAGATCGACGCTGGAGGACGACACTGGAACACGAACACGACGCTGGATGATCACAGCGGGACCAGGTAAGTGATGATTTTCATACAGTGAGAAAAGTTCGGGTTTATCGATAATTGCAATTTTTTTTAACCCGAACCAAGGTCGGGTTTAACGGTCGGGTGGTTAACAAGTTTGTTGAAAAGAATACATTAAGAGTGATGGAGGGGCTAAAGAAGCTTTTTTTCCAAAGAAAATGCTGCTCCAGGGCACTTTTATTGCAGTGCTGGTCACCTTTTTGGAAGGCCCAGGAACTAGGTCATGTGGTCTGATCTGTTCTCCCAGCTCAAACCACATGACTTTGTCTGTTACAGAACAGACATCATATACCGCCTACAAGCTTCACACATAAAGCCAACACAAAAGGGAACCTGAAGAAGCAATCTCTCACTGAAAGTGTATATGTTATACCTTTTCTTACCATTGTGTTTACCAGTGTAACTGTGAGATGCTGTTAGTAAGAGAAGCCTTCTGAAAGATGGCACGGGCAACTGTGGGTGTGTCCTTTAGTAACTGGTGGATAAAGTAATAATACAGAGGATGTGTCAATGCCTGTAGTAACTGGTGGATACAGTAAGGACCAGGCACCAGGAATTTCAGGTACAGGAGATTGGTGCACTAATGGCAGAGTACTGTACCTGTCCTTACTGAACCTAAACCCTGATGAGTAATTTTGTGGACAGTTTTTCTAAGTGCTGTGTGCTTGCCCTTTCTGCTGTTTTGCTGTCATCTGCTGGAAATTCTGCACACTGCATGCACTAGACTACAGAATGTAGTTGTGTACTTTACATATATTGTTTAGTTACCTCCAGCAAAATACCCAATTAGATAAACTCTTAAACTAGTATTTGTAATGTAGTTTGAATGTGGCTATGTGACCCAGCCTGTACTAGAATCTGTTTTTCTTGATACCGCCCCATAGCACTTCAGTTTACCTGACTACACATACTATTCTCTGATGGGTTAGCACCTGTTGATAACATTATCTGCTGTCCTGAGACATGAGAGAACCACATCTCCTGCATATTTGCACTTCTTTACTACTGCAGTCACCAGTAAAACCCTGGGGATCATTCCAGTGTCAAGTGCCCCTTTGTCTCCAGGTAAGACATCATCTCTCCCTGCTGGCATGGAGAAAACACTTTTGGATATCTTTAGTACTTTGTTATAGGCGTATTAAAGCTGGATTCTGAGGCAAATTCATATTTACTCCTGCAGTGGGTCTCCTTCCCCACTGTAAGGGTTGAGTGCTTGTTTTGTCCAGGAGTAAATAGTTTAACAGAATATTTATCTTATCCCTTGTTCTTGCAGCAGCCTGCACTCATCCTCCTATCTGTTAGGCTGGTCTCATGCAGTCTCTTCATAAGCCTCTCTGTGTACAGACTTTAACCCAAATAAAATGCTGTGATAGGTTTGGCAAGAGAGCTGTGCATAAACAAATGCCTGCAAACCTCAATGAATGGAAGCAATGCTGTTAAGAAGAGTGGGCTGAAATTCCTCCATAAATGATGTGAGAGAATGATGAAGTCATACAGAAAATAAACACTCGGGATTGTTGCTAAAAGGGGTTCAACAAGCTATTGATCATGGAGTGCACTTCACACATGGCTTCTAAATTTAGGTTTCATGTCTGTAAAATAAAATATTGATATAATTTTTATTATGTCCAGATATGTAAAACCTTAGGATTGAAAGAGGGTGCACTTTTTATGACTGCATTATTGAGATGCTTTACCCTCCATAGGATTTGAATTTTTGTCCTTCTGGAGATTTATTATTATTTATTATTATTAATAATATTATCATTATTAATAAACAGGTTTAATATAGCACCAACATATTACACAGCACTGTACGTTAAATAGGGACTGCAAATGACAGACAAAGACAGTGACACAGGAGGAGGAGAGGACCCTGCCCTGAAGAGCTTGCAATCTACAAAGCAAATCCCTGTTTGGCTTAAGGGGACACCACATTTTTGGTCCTGTTCTTGCCCCAGTCTGTGACTTGACAACAAAAGCAACAGCAAGAGACTGATCCTTTTTTTCTTTAAATTTTCATTTCCTATAAGCAATTTAAGTTCGTATATAAGCATGACTTGGAGTTCAGATTAAAGCAATAGTAAAAAAAAAAAAAGAAAAATTGAAAGCACACAGCATTTCTTATTTCTTCTCTTCTGCTTCCTTCCTGAAGACTGAACATGCTATGTAAAATTAAGCAAACATCCACCTAATCTTTTGTTGAGTGTACATCGAGCGTGGCTAGTCAAAACAGCCAAACACCTGAACACCGAAAAAGACTAAATTAACAAGTCAGCACACCAGCAATAGAGCAAAGACAATTGAGTTAATTTTGCTTTAGTGTGCTCTGCTCATATGTAAAAAAAAATGTAGGCTGCATCTTACTGAACAGTAAAAAATTGATGTAACGCAACACAATTTAAAAAGGGCTTTGGGCGGCCTTGATGTTACTTGACAATAACATTACTACATATACTTTGATTGTTGGGTATTTTGCTACACCTGATGTTCATTGATATTATGCATATTGATCCTGTTCCTGTATTGCTGTACTCCTTGTTCATGTAAAAATTTCAATAAAACTTCAATTTCAAAAAAAAAAAAAAGGGCTTTGGGCTTAGGAGGACCTTAGTAAAAGAACTTGTCTAAACTGAGAATTTTGCAAACCTGGGAGCTCCTAGCAAAAATTCCATCTCAAGATCACAGAAAATCTTCACATTTTTCTTTGAAAGTCCAGTATTCTCAAAGGACAGTTTACATTAAATTTAGATTTAGTAAATGGCAACAGTAAACTGAGGTGCTGCACATTCCACAGCAATTTAAAGTTTAGTACATAAGATCACCAGTCAGTTATAAAATCACTGCCTCTTATATCAGCTGTTGTGACAGAGTGACACTGGGAGCCACAATATGGTGTATCTTGTGTGTCAGGAGTCAAGGCAGCTAACACATCCCATTATTCTAATAGGTGCAAAATGTGACTTTTCTTACAGACAGTCCAAAAAGTTTACTGGTAGCAGATTTGATGGAAAGTAGTGGGGTGTGAGCAGGTAGGAGAGACAAGGGAAGTGGAACAGAGGACAGGGAAGGAGGGAAAATGAAAAGATTGGCAAATGAAGTAGACTTGACTAGGTTTATCTGATAAAACAAGGAGAGACAAGTAATAGGGAGGGTTGAGATGGAAGGGTGATGTTCCTAAAATAGGTCAGCATAAGCATCATGTCCATATCAGTCTCTATTTAATTTCTTATCCTAGGCTTCCTGTCACTGTTGTCTGTGACTGTCCCTAGCTGCACCCATCCTAAAGGCACAATAATAGGCTCCCTATAGGCAGTCAGGTGTAACATGCCTTTCCAAATTTATTAGAGTTATAGTCAGCATTTTTAACACCAGAAAGGCAATACAGGTATAAAATGCTACAGTTAATATTATATTGTAATATAATACATTTTATCATTGCTAGTTAAATTATTATCTCCATACAGCTACACAACATCTTGCACATAATTAAAGGGTTACCCATTGTAAACATGACATTTTAGTATCAGGTAAAGCCTGATAAGCTAAGTGAGCCCATGGCATCTTATACGCCTTAAATACTCTTAACAAGTGACACCCCCCTGTAATTTATTTTACCTCTGTCCCTGTTCACCTGAGAGCTTTGGATAGTCCAGGCAACAGAATGTGTTTTAGCTATCACTGCTACAATTTTCACAATATCAAAAAAAAAAAAAAATCAAAGAGGGAGCTTGAGATCCTCATAATAACTTCAGCAGGTGTGAGGAATCAGAAAGCACAAAGATATTACAAAGAGAGAATGCAAGAAATTAAAGAGGGGCAAATCAAGGGCTTTAGCTTTGTGGTTGTGATATTTACAGACATGTCCGATCATTAACATCTGATCAAGGACCAAAAAAAAATGGTTAATTACAAGTTCTCTGCTAATGAGTTCTGTTTAGTTTTCCCATTTTATCAGATTGGTAATCAGACCAGACCAAGTGAAAAATGGCCCATGTGTACTAGGCCAAAGACTGTATAAAATATATACATGGTCCATATAGAGAACCCTCTTCCCAATTATTCACTTTGAGATCATTACATAGGACAAGAGGGCTCTCTTTACGTCTGGAGGAAAAGAAGTTTAAGGTCCAGATAAGGAAGGGATTCTTCACTGTAAAGCTACATACACACTTCCAATTATTATCGTTGGAAAACGAACGACGAACGTTCATGCACGATATATACGAACGATCGTATAGCACCGATCCTACACATAGAGTTAACGACACGATCGTTCGTAGATATTGTACACACAATAGATACGATCGTTTGAGCGATAGAGGAACTATGTGCACGACAGGAAAGTGAACGGACGTTCGTTCATCACGCATGCTCTGAACATGGACGATCAACGAACGACCGTACACACGAACGATGTTCAACGATCGTCGTCCAATCCGATCCGTCGGTCCGGTCGTTCGTTTCCAGCGACTTTCATTGTTCGTCGGCGTCGTTGGTTACTTTTTTACGAACGATTTTTTGCCCAATCGATCGTTCGTCGTTCGATTGGAACGATAAAAATTGGAAGTGTGTACGCACCTTCAGGTCTGTGAAAATGTGGAATCGGCTCCCTCAGGCAGTAGTTTCAGCAACTATTATAGATTGCTTTAATAAAAAGCTGGATGATTTCTAGAAGCACAGAATATAACTGGGGATTAAGGCTTTAAAGATAACAGAGACTGTCGATTGAGGGAACATCTGATTGCCTCATGGAATCAGGACGGAATTTTTTTCTGTTGAAGGAAATTTTACCACGGTTTTTGCCTTCCTCTGGACCAACTATGTCTTATAATGGTTTCAACTTGACTGACTTATGTTCTTTTCAATCTAACCCACTATGTAACCTACTATGTAACTATGAAACTCCTCTTTCTATTGGGCAGCTGGATAGGGCTGAGAAGAACTTTCTACTTTGAGCTCGCATGTAAATAGGTTTACTTTATTATTTGGATACGATAGGGGTATTCAATATTTCTACACTTTATTTTGTCTTTATTTGTTCCACAAGTCTGATTGCTAATTAGGAATATAGAATGAGTTTTGGTCAGCCATGAATACTAGATTTGTTTTCAATGCTGTAGACCAATATTCAGGTTAAAACTAACCCCAGCAGTCAAAAAAACTTTATCTGAAAAGTGAAGTCCCCATTAGAGGAAAGTATTTTGTTCCGTTTTTACAATGACCATTAGTTAATTTGAGACACCACCTACTAACCCTTGCAATATACAACACTTTACATTGCTTTACCTGACATTGTATTATTTCCACAAAAACAGAATATCTAATTTATGAAAGCACATGAAAAACAAATGTGTTGCTTATAGCAACAATGCAATTCTTTCCACATTCCAAATACATTACAGATAAAAATAGCTATCCCAATGTAAATGATAATGAAAAAAACTGACAGTTATCAAATTCAGTATGGGGTCATTAATCTTTACATATCTGTTCTTATATGCTGTAAAGTCGTTGAAGGAAACCCCCTTGGAGAAAAATTCCAATGATGACCACAATAGGGCAAAAACAGCTAAAATTAACAAAGCACAGGGAAGAAAACAATAAGAGAATCACACAAAAGCGATCAAAGACTCAATGGGGTTTGATGTTTTCCAAACCAATGGAGATCCCTCTGGCAACATTGCTTCAAACCTTCCAGAAACACACTGTATACTTATTATTGCAATATATTTTCGGGCAGTGAATATAACAGCTGTTCTGTCTGATGTGACATGAAATGGCTCCGTCTGTAAAAGGGCACCTCTTATATTTACATGAGAGTCGCACAGAGAAACATCTCTATGTTCAGAGGCGACACGATAGGGTGTAAATGGGTCTGATAGCAGGTAACTCTATGTCACAATGGTGACAGGGACATGCTGGGAAATCCAGTGACCTTTTACATACAGCTAATTAAAAAGAAATTACACAGTGTTCTCTATTCACTGGTGAGACACAGGAACAGAGGCTTTTACACATGAATAGTTCAATTCCATCTACAGCAGTCTTTTTCTCATCTTTTAACTCTTCAGTTCCCCGAATAAGGGAATTTTCCATGCCTGCGCTTTTTTCTATTGTGGAAGTGCAAAGTAAAGGGTCACCAAATAAAAAGGGCAATAGAATAAAACATTATGGATTAATGAATATCGAGATTTCCAGTATCCATACAAATTCTGCACAGTGCAGGTGATAGTAATAGCAGCTTTACAGACCTAATAATTTTTCTACTAATTAGGTTTAAAGCAAAAGGTTATGTAAGGACCTATTACATATCTACAAAGGAAACTCCTGAAAGATGGAAAGTGTTCACAGACATACTGCAGTCTACCTGTACCACGTTTGTAACAGTAAGCTTAGCCCTATGACCCGTTTAGAAAAACTATTTTTATTGAGGTTAAGTTACATGTAAACAAAGCTTTCATGTGTATATCCAGCTATGTCCTGACATGGATGTTTAAAAAAATTAATCTAACCACTGAAAATCAATGCCCTATACACAGTGTGTCTCCTACGTTTGTACACATACTGTGAACAGTAAAGCTGGCAGAGATAGGGTATAACACTGCTGGCAGCAACGGCATATCACTGCTACTAGTGCAATGAACCAAGAAGTTAGGCTGGAAAAAGCAAAAAGAAGCTTGGCTGCCAACATGTAACAGATAATTTAAGATTAGCAGTATGTAGTCAAAATTATCCACAGCCGTGCAATAATACAGACAAATGCCTAAAAATGCCAAAATCTTGCAGCCTAATCAGCAGATATAAGGTTAATATTCTTAAAGAAAAAAAAAGAAAATACAATGCAGACACAGGGTTCTTCTCAATCTGGCACTTTGTTATTGCTTCTGTGGTTTTGTCAGACAAGCTATTTTTTGTTCACGTTTAATGCACATCTGTGTATCGCTGCATCTACTTAGCCCTTGTGTTTGCGTAAATTTGTACACTTGTTTGTGTTTGTGTGCAGTGTCTGGCACTGAAACACTTCTGTGGCCAAAGACATCAATCAAAGTGTCAAAGTCGAAGACAACTACCAACAGACGGCTGGTGTCATAGGTTACAGCATAGAAGAGGCAGGAAAGATTTCAGAAGAAAGCTGCCAAGCCCCCACCTTTTCTAATACAGACAGAAGCAAGAGCCCCAGAATTCATAGTCTTCATCAATCTTCGTGCTGGCTTCCTCTGATCGGCTGCATAGAAATACAAAGGTGTAGCTGGATAAGATAGGGCTCCACTCACCGTCTGGCACCTTGCACAAAGCTTTGTACTAAACTACAGAGCATACTCATCAATGGGAAATCATGTCCTTTCCCGAACTCATATAAAAAGCAACTCTGATGGCATAGTACTATGAAAATAAATAATTCCTGCTATTTCAACTGAAGTGAACTACTGCTATTTCAACTGAATTGAACAATTGAACAAACAAAGCTATATGATTTTAGGTTATGCAGAACTGTTTATGGTAACACCTAAATGTACTCTACACAGTCAATACCCATCATAATGTTAAGGATGTGTCATAATAAACATAATAAACAATGTATGGCACATAAGCAATGTTTCCTGAACTGTACAGGGAAGGAATAGTTAAAAGAAACACTGCAATAAAAGTAGGCTAGGCTTGAAATTTTTTAAATACCAATTGCAAACACTGCTGTAAAGGTAAGTAATACGAGATTGACAGCCAGTATGCAGCTTGTGTCAGCTGTAAATGAGCTATGCCAATTAGCATTTTGATACGTGAGCTACCAAAAAATTGTGCTGCTGTTTGGATTACTTCATGCATGCCCCAACCAGGCAGTAGAAAATAAAAATGGGCAGAACTGATCTAGCCGCCATTTGTGTGCTTACAATGCTGTAGCCTTTCACTATGTAACTAACTGCCTAATTGGAAGAAGATAACTTGGTAACAATGTATATTGAGCAGTTCATTGAAAATTGGCAAGAGAACAAGAAGGCAAGCAGATTTAGAAATAGGAGGCTTGATTCTACAGACAAACAATCTTTAGCACAGTCCTCTATATCTCTTCAGGGACTTGTGAGTAGCAGTACTTGTGAGTAAAAAATGCAAGGGTTCAGAGGATGCCAGTATGTGCACAAAGCCTGGAGTTTTAGGACCAATGGTTTCAAGAGAGCAAGGAGAGTGTTTGCATCATGCCTGGTTAAAGCCACAAGCACCTAATAACCAACTTGTCAAATGACCAGGTTGTTGGAACAGAACCTGGTCATTTGGTAAAGAGCATCTGTACTTGATATTCTTGTGATCCATATAGACGGTAATACAATAGGGTGAACAGTAGATAAACTCAGTAGATAAATATAATATTTTTTTAAATACACAGGAAAACATGTCTAACCATTTGTTTGCATAGAATATTTGAAACAGCATTTTCTGCTTTGTTTATAGCTTTTCCCTATCTCCTGTGCAGATACAACTACAGGTACTCTTGCTTTAAAATAAGGCATAACAAAATGTTCCTCTCCCTTTCTTTGGTCTGTACAGAAATGATAATATAAATGGATTTTGTGCAAGATAAAACCTTTGTCTGAATCTTCCATGGAATATATATAGTCCTCTAGGTAACAGCTACACCCTGCCTGGTGTGATCTGGAGGTGACGTAATTGAAAGGTCTTGGTAGCCAAGCTGTTAGATAAAACCTTTAATGCTAGGCCATCGTTTTTGGGAAATAAAGTAATTATGTAGCACTTTCAATTCCACTTTATTTCCAAGGCAGATAGCCCTGGCTGTCAGATTCGCAGAAGGAATCACAGAGGATGCTGATTGATTTACTCGGGAGAGTGAAACTCGCGGGGCACATAATAGTGTGAGTTTAGAAGGCTAATGTTTCAATACCAGCAATTCTGGGGTCAGCAGACTGATAGAATCACATTATTGCCATATCCACTGAATGACTCTTCTGTATATTGTCCCCCTGGAAATGCTATCATATGTACTTACTGATAATACAATGTGTTGTGACAGTAGTATGCATGTGAATAAACATATGTATAAAATATATGTAGGCATGATGACACACACACACACACACATATATGTGTGTGTGTATCATATCACTTTGTAATAAAATATGGAGTTTAGTACATAACAAATATAATTTACTTTAGGACAGTAGGCTTATGATGGTGTTGTAAGAAGGTCAGAGGACTGAGGAGGTTAGATGGATTCTCAATGAAAATTCTAAAGCTTTCAACCTTTTGAAGCACATGTGGAAGAATTTAATGAAGGTTGTTGAAAAGTTAAACATATTAAGCAACAAGCTAAAAAGCATAAGTGACCTTGCCGGACAAACAAACTAGTAAGCCACAAAGTAAGCAGGAAAGTCTACTCAAAGAACCATACAGGCATCCCTTACTAGGCTGACATCTTCATTCTGACAGCCATACAATTGACCCTGCTCTGCGTGCTTGCATAAGTACAATTTATAATAACTCCCTGTGCTAGATAGTCTGAGCTTGTGTTACCAGAGATAAAACACTGGAAAAAGGATATATTGCACAAGTCTGAACTCTTATCAATTCCCTATCCTTTCCTTCTCCCTCATAATTCATTCAAGGAGGACCCCAGGATTCATTTTTTTATGTAAGCTGCACAGTAAGACATATATCACTGGCTGATAAAAATCACCCTCAAAATTTGTGCAAAGAGCAGTCTAGAAACAAGCAGAGAAAATGTATCTCTTCTCAGTAAAAAGAAGCAGGCCGAGGCTAACAATGGAACCCTACTGATAAAGATAGTTACTGGCACATGAAGAATAATATTGACATTTGAAGAGACAATGAAGCTGAATGTGTAGGTTGGACAGACAATTTTACTATAAATAAAACGTATTTATTTATTATTTATTTATTATTCATCCCTTTATTCCGTTCCAAGACTTTGGTTTAAACTAGCTTGTAAAGGACAGTAAAACACTAAGATTTCAGAACTGAATCCAGGCTAGTATAGTTCCATGGTTCCTCCGCTGCAGCCTTTTTAGAGCGTATCACTTTTTTCATTTATTTTAGGATGATCTTACTTGGATGGGAAGGTCTAAAACTTTCATACCAACTCTTTTGCATGGCCTTTAAAAGGAAGGCAACAGATGTTTGTCTACCTCCAATAATTTCTATTGTTAACAGAGTTTGTAGCATGGTTAACCAAACAGCAGCGCAGATCTACAAATCACATACAAAAAAAAAAAAAAAAAACCCTTAAAATCGTATTCCTGATCTAAGAATTCATTGACTTTTTTTTTTTTTTTAAACTCATGAATGGGTGATAGAAACAACCGAAGGCAACAATCAAAAATATACTGTGTATGGTGGGCCTGGCTAAATAATCAAGATCCTGACAGCAACCAATCCTTCCTACTCCTGCCAAATTTGCTCTTTAGATGCAAACATCCCACTAATAAGATATAATTTTTGTGTGTACCTTTTTTTATTGAACTGGCCCACCCAGGAGTCACTTAACCTCTGGGTCTTACTAGCCTACCAGCTTCCAGCCCTGATAAGAGGTCCTGCATATATGTTCTACAAAGCACTGTTTTGGATTTGTTATTCAGTTTACCATATCATATTACAGAACACCAATTCTGGAGTTGGAGAGTGTGATTTGTAAAACAGGAACCCTTGATGTTTGGCTTTGATAAACAAACCCCAAGCCAAATTTGCTTTTTAAATATGTATTTTTTTTTAGCTTTGGATAAAATAGAGATAGGGATAACATATGTACATATCTACAAAGTGAACAGCAGAAACATAGACAGCAATAAAAACTTGACAGGTGTTTTTAAAACCCTCACTTTTCTACCCAATACTTTAAACATATTAAAAATGAAATCATATATATATATATATATATATATATATATATATATATATATATTACACACATACACACACGTGTTACTCACTTGGGCTTTTCTCTTCAGCAAGGTCACACCCACAAAGCAAATCTGAATCAATAGAGATTGGTTTCTGTTTGATCCAGAATTTTGTGCTTGTTTTCTGGTTGGTCACTGGGTCAATCTCCACTTTCTCTCCAGAGATCCCTAAAGAATAAATCAGATTTTAACTCTAAGAGGTCAAATGACAGATTCAAATAATGATGATCTGATTAAATGAGGCATAGTGTATTTTATTTTATTTTTTTTTACATAGATGCACACATGAAAAAATATAACAGTCAACAAAAAAAGCTTTCCTAAGATTTAAATATTTTGCTAAACATAATAAGGTGCCATTAAAATTAAAGTTCATCTATAGGTAACATGAACATCATATAGTTTGCCTAAACGATGTAGGTTTGTAATAGCGAAGTGTATCAAAACCATAAAAAACTACCAAAGACTACAAATCTTGGTCAAATTGTTCCTTTATATTTTATTTCCATACTGTAAAGTTGATTATATATCAGTTGAAAGTCAACAGCTTTAGTTATTGAACTGCCTGCTAGAAACTAATGCAACAACTTAAGGGTGGAATGGGGTAGGCTGAAGGAAAGAAGCCCTGTCTGTTAAGTATGGTAGCATTGAGTGTGACAAAAGAAACAGCAGTGTGTGGGTGAATTGATTCAAGGGTATTGAATGAATGAACAATAAAATATGTTGCAGTTAACTTTCAGCTTTCATTACACTCTACAATAATGAAATAGGTTTACTGGTGCACTATATCACAAAGTCTGGTAGAGCAGTGTTTGGGGCACATGCAAAGGAGTTTGCTACAGAGGCAATTCATGGGTACACTGGTCTCTGAACCTGCGTGTTTCCCTAAATGAGCTTGTACATATTTAACAATATTACTAAATGGGACCTTAATTACATGAACCAGAAAATGAATTACATCAAATAAACTATAATCTTTTGAGTAAGACTCTCAACCAAACCCAGTTGCAATATTCAAAAATGTAAATTTTTGTAAATATAACTAGTTTAAAAAAAAAGTAAATGTGTCCCGCTATTGGCCTACTATGGTTCCTTGAAAACAACAACACTGAGTATTAGGAACTGTACCGCACTGATTACCAGACTGTACTGCATGAGCAGACATGGAAAAGCACTTCAGTCCCCTGCCCCCCTCTATCCTTTCTTACTGATAATTATCTCAAATGTATTTAACAAAGCCTAAATTATTTTTTATACAATATAGCAGATTGCATAAAGTAAACACTAAAATGAACTGCTTCTATTTGATTTTCATTGGTATGTTCTATATATTATTGAAAGCATTTTGTGATAACTGCTTCACAATGAAGAACTATACAAAGAATACCCACCAAGTTTTTGTGACCTCTACACTAAAATTTCACCGGTGATGACCAAACAGTGACATGGTCAAATTTCGTTTAAAGGCCAACATCATGTTTTTCCAGAAAATATCAGATATGGCTGCTTCTGAAACTACTTTATTGTACTGTTATACATATGTGTACCCCTCATTTAAATCAGAACTTTGATATAGTTTAAAAACAGAATCTTCATTGTAACAGAGCAAATTATTTAAAAAAAACAAAAAAACAATTACTTGCCAGGAGCTATCATTGCACTGTGATCAGTCAGGTAGAGAAGGTGTTAAGTGCTGTTAATTTGACAACTGCTGATAATAAGAGTGGAAAATAAAGGTATGACACCAAAATATTCCAGATGATGCCAGAGGTATGAACCTAGAGTGATTTTCTAACAGTAACCGAACATAAACCAGAAGTGACACCTAAAGTGGCTGCTGATTTATAGCCACGGTGAGTTTGGGCCTGCGTCCCCATGAATATTAGCACTACAAATCTGGGCCCATTTAGCAGAGAGAGCCTGGTACATACATCACCAGCTTCTGCTCCTAGCCAAGGTCACCCTCAGAGCCATCAATCTTTCCAACTAGGGGCAAGTGGGCAAGGCGTGGAGTTGTGCAACGGGAGAAAGCAGCGTAGCTGGTCCTTCTCATCTGCCTTTTTATCATGTAAAGAGCGTGCAAACCTCTATTATATTTATCTGCTGGATAGTTCCTGCCTTGTCCATCCATTACTGCCTCTATGTACAGGAGAAAAGCCTCTTTTTCACATCCTCGATTCTCATCTCTGAATATAGATTCCTTATTTTCACAGCTCAACACATACTAGAAAATAAAGCTAAGTAAACAAGATACAAACAAATATAGTTTTCATCCTACTTACTAGAAAAGTGAGAGTAGAAGCAAAGAATTTTTCAATATCAGTCAGATTTTTGTATTTTCCTGATCTGACCAAGCAAGGGAGAAAACCTATGCCATATTAAACTTTTTTAAATTTTAGCCTTTCTGTGTGTGTGTGTATATATGTATATATATATATATATATATATATATATATATGTATGCATATATTTTAAAATTACAGCCCAAGGATAAATACATTTCTACATGTATACAAAAACTGTGCCTTTAGCCTGACTTATTTGTTTGGTGTACTTGGATGTTCTGCATGCTTATCATTTTCACTGAATACCACTCAATCTGAATCCTGAAAAACAGTTTATTCTCAACATTTAATTGAGCCTATTTTAGCCTCACCTACATGTAATGAAACATAAGAAAGAGGTAATGCATACCTACCCACAGAATAATGCATAACTATATGCACCAGCATGATCTTGCATGTGTAGTTATTTATTTTCCAGAGAATGTCAAAATTCGATACAATCTACATTGTCACATCTCATAAAGAGACCTTACATGGTCCTACTGAAGCCTGCCACTTAACGTGTTTGCATGTAAAGGAGGCAGGCAGCTTAATATGTCACTAGTTTCTCTCTAAAAACTTGAGACTAAAGCTGCGTACACACCTGCAATTTTTCTCGTTGGAAAGGATCTTTCACGATCCTTTCCAACGAGAAAAGACTGCACGATGCACGTCCATGGATCCGCCAGGACGGTCGTCAGACGACGACCGACTGTACACACGGCAGATTTTCGCCCGATAATTGGCCAATACCGATTATCGGGCGAGAAAAATTTGCCGTGTGTACGCAGCTTAAGCTTTTTTGAAAAGGGGGGAGTGACAAGAGTGTATCACTGCTCTGAAGTATTCAGACAATTTGCTGCACATAAATCAGACACTTTAACTTGTGTACATTTGATGAAAGCTACATGAATGATTGTATTCCATATGGTATTAATAACTCAGCTCCTTGGCTTCACATTTTTTTTTAAGCAAGAGTTCAAGTAAGAAAAAGGGTCATGAGGCAGGGATTAGTTAATAAATATTTCTAAACATATTGTTTTGCAAGAAGTAGCAGCCTAAAAGTCCAGAAAAACTGACTAACATTGAATGATGACCAGTTCTAACATTCAGACAAACATTCTACTGTATCATATCTATTTATGATATTTACATTTATAACATTATGCTAAATTTCACATGAATAGTCCGAGACCACCAGGATTTCTTTGTTGAGGCCCTAAAATTTCTGTAGAGAACTCAGTTCAGTTCCACCCTCCAACACCGAGCTCTCTTCTCTTCACCCTAAAGTCTTTTCCCCCAATCCATGGACAGTATTTTTGCCTTTTTTTTTTAAATTATACTTACCTAAAGTCATTGGGATGGTCATGTGAAGTGACGAGTCTCCTTTAGATCTTCTCTAATGGTGGGTCCTCCTCCGTGTTACAGAAAGCGTTACTGGTTTCATAACATCAACATTGCTTTCAAGTTTTTTACGAAAAAGACTAAGGACATCTTTTGAAGGAGAATGAGGTAATGTAGAGTTAGGTGATAAAGAAAATGTGAGTATTCCACTATGTGTTATTTGGTTTTTGAGGCTGTTTTGTTATAATACATTTGGTATGAGACAGGAAACACTGATCAAATTTACACACACAATGGGCTTGAACAGATTATAGCCATGTTTAAGGTCAGACAATATGATAAAGACAACTATACAAAATAATGAGACATTATATAAGATATGCCATTTTTGACACAAATAAATAAAGCGCTAACATGTATCCACTAGAACTTGCTCTGTAGTGCTGTCCATTCTATACACACTATATCACTGTCCCCCACACACCTCCCACAAGATCAATATGATCAATAAAGCTTCAGGCTTGCAATCAATAGCTTTTGGGAAGTAGATGTCTAAGATATAATTGTCTTTGCTCAGTGACAGAGAACTTGCAGCAGCTCACACCTGAGGGTATTTACAATACAAAAAACTATTTAAGCAACTGTTTTGCAATGTTTCAACCCCTACTGCAGTATGTTTGCTCACAGGTATTGGCTAGATGCAGGAACATTTAACAAAGTGGCGGTTAGGATGACCAGGAACAAAGTAAAAAAAAGACAAAAAAAAAACTCCTAAGATTCACCAAAATCCCATTTTTCCTTCTACATGTCCAGGATCTCCAGCTCAAAACCCTCCCTATTTGATAACTGTGTTCTACACTCTCTCCCAACAAAGAAAATTTTTTAAGGTATATATAAACTAAAATACCAAAGTCCTAAATAACCTTTACCATTTTACTGTCATTTTGTAAAATAATTTTTTAGGATTTATAATTTGCAGCTGTCAATCAAATAATGCACATCATTCTACCACAAAGGTGTCTGTTCAAGTAATTTTTGAATTATGTAACATTTATCCCAATTGTGCTCCTCTATGGTGATCCAGTCACGTAGGCTTACAAAGAGAATAAAGAAATGGCCATTTAACACACACATTAAACATTGTGAGCATGAATGTAGACAGTAAACATTTGTCCAACGTACACTAACTGAATCCCCTGAAATGGAGATTCAAAGAGTTAAGCTGCGTACACACTGCCAATTTTTGTCATTGGAAAGGATCTTTCACGATCCTTTCCAACGACAAGGGAGTGCACGATGCATGAACGGTGCTGTACATACAGCACCGTTCATGCTCTATGGAGAGGGGAGGGGGAGAGCGACGGAGTGGCACCCTGCTGCGCGCTCTCCCCTTCCCTTTCATTAGGATCGGCTGTCGTCCATCGTCCGTGGATCCGGCAGGTCGGTCGTCCGGACGATGGACGACACCGACTGTACACACGGCAGATTTTCGCCCGATATTTGGCCGATGCCGATTATCTGGCGATAAAAATCTGACGTGTGTACGTAGCTTTAGACTTCCTAAACCAAGCTGTGACTTTTAAGTAGACCCTCACAGTCCTCACTTCAGTCAAACAGTGAAGAGAAACTACTTGGAGTGATCTGATGCCAGATACAAAGGCAGAAAACAATAGAAAACAGAGACCACCCTGGGAGTCTAGCCTTCTATTAGAGGGTTACAGTACACAATAAGGTTTTAGGTTATTTACAGGACAAGGCAGCAAGTTTGAAAACCTCTTGGCGATCAGAAATGCCACTGGAAAAATTTGTGTGTGAGAATGTATAGTCAGAGAAATTTTCCTTATAGACTGAGAGTGAGGCTTCTGAAGAACTGCCAAACCCAAGTTTTATTAATACAACAGCCGAAGTGGAGTTAAGTCAGAAGAGACTAGTGCTGACTACCTGAAATAGGATATAAAAAAGTAATTTAAATGCCAACATCTGACATTTGACATTAATTTGACAACAATTTGAGGTCTGGAGAAAAGGAAATCTCTTCTTTAGAAAAAATGTGAAGGTAAACCCTTTGGACTAACACTATCCAAAGTAAGTTTTGAAGAATTGATGGTATACTCTACAAGTGATACAGTTGTTTTCAGAATAATAGCACTGTGCTTAAAAAAGTGAATAAAGCTATACAAATGTATTACGAACACTGAACATCCACTCAAAATCAAAACATGAAGAAAAAATGATCAAATTTGTGTTATTCATTTAAAGAGGTGTCAATTAGAGCTCCTATTTAAGGAAGGAGTGCAGCAAATGTTGTTGAAAAATTTGTTATTACAGACATTTAGAAGAACAAATTATTTTGAAGTTGATTGGAGAGGGGAAAACATAAAGAAGTGCACAAAACGATAGGCTGCTCCTCTATAACGATCTCAAATTCTTTAAAATGGCAACCAAAACCTGAAAGACGTAGATTAAAACAAAAAACTAACATTCAAATGAATAGAAGAATAGCTAAAATGGCAAAGATTCAGCCAATGATCAGCTCCAGGAAGACCAAAGAAGGTCTGAAATTACCTGTGAGTCCTGTTTAATTAGAAGCCCCTGCAAAATCCCAATGTTGAAAAAGACGAGCTGAAGAGATTAAAGTTTGCCAAAGATCACATTGACTGGCCTAAAGAGAAATGGTGAAGCATTTTGTGGTCTGATAAAAGCAGGATAAATGTTATTTTTGGGTCTAGGGGCTACAGACAGTTTGTTTAGACAGTAGAGATTGGTGGTACATCATATGGGGATGTTTCTTTTACTATGGTGTTAGGCCTATTCATTGCATACTATGGATCAGTGATCGCCAACCGCTGGTTCGAGAGAAAATTTTGTCGGTACGTGGCTCTGGCCGGTGCGCCTCCAAGCAGGGTCAGGAGAACGACCCCACTGAGGGGGGGGGGGGGTGTCGGGGGTCACACCGACCAGAGCCGCGGACCATGTCCCGCATACTGATGGCAGGCTCAGGAAGTGGCCGGGTTGTTTCTCAGGCTCAGACCTGCGATGGAAGAGTGGGCGAGTTCTGGCATCATGACATCCCTATGGGGGAAGTTTCTTCCTCTTGAGTGACACCCTGCTCCCCGCGCATTCACAGTCTGGAGAAGGTAAATTTAGTAGTCTGTGGGTCCGAAAAGGTTGGCGACCACTGCCATGGATCTTAGATAAGCTTGAATGCTTAAAAATACTTGAAGAGGTCATGTTGCCTTATGCTGAAAAGGAAACATTTTTGAATTGGACATTTAAACAAGATAAGAACCCCAAATTAACCAGTAAATGAGAAGCGTTTTGGTTCCAGATCAGAAGGACTGAGGTGTGTAGTTTTCACAATGTATTTGTGTGTATGGAAATAAAAAGCTAATAAAAGGATTTTGAGCTTAATCTCTTTTTAGACACACTGCTGTTTCTACAGTTACAACTGTAGAGTTATAAGCTTTAAGCATATTGGGAATCACAGACCCAGTTTCCCACTTTGCATCAGCCAGCAAAAGAATTAAGCTGGCATAGCAAGTCCTCCTGGGCCAACAGGAAATACCTAAATACCCTTCACCTTGAAATTCTGCAGCAGATAAGGTATAAACTTAAGAGAAAAAAAAACCTCAGATCAGAATATACCAATCTAAAGTTTCGTCAAGACATCCACTGCCACTGAAATCAGGGAGCTAGTCACAAATAAATCCAACTTGATATTGGAAAGAGACACCATTGGGAATGTTGTCATATGACGTGTGGGTCAATCTGTGTTGTTAGGTTCATGGGGGTGAATCATAAACGCTGGCTGGTGCTTTGTGCATTCCAATGTAGGAAATCCAACAAATATGACTGATCCACATTCAACATTAAAAAATTAAAAAAGCAGAAACATTTTGGGGCAAACAAACATCTAGTGAATCTCTATTTTCCCTAGTTTGCTTGATAAATGCACAGACAAAGTGTGCTAAACTTTTTATAACTATCCATGCACACAAATCACTGAGAATCTCACAGGGGGTGGGTATGTCTAATTTAGGGTTTTGGGATAAACTGGTAAAAGATTTAAACCCCCTGGGGCTGTCTTAGCACTTATTCAGAATCACTTACACTGAATCACTGAAATAAAAAGCTACAATAAAAAAAGATTATTGAACCTCTCCAGATTCTACTGCCTTCCTTCCTGTCTTTGAAAACAAAAAAAGGCAATGTACAGGTAGACACCAGGAGATAGGAGAAAACTTACCAAGCTGGACATCCGTGGTGAAACGCAGTCTGTGGATCATGCTGACCTTGAATGATTTGTAATGATGACTGCTAAGCATGTCCTGCACTGTTGCAATGTCTATTTGTGCTTCTTCCTCTTGGGGCTCTTCTCCTCTTGAACCTTAAAATAAAGACGAAAGATTTACATACAGATACATTTTATATAATATATTTATTTCATATGAATGTGGTATACTTTCAATTTGTAAACTGGATAATATGGTCTGCATAGGCATACAAGTAATGTAATTATTACATTGTAATTAATGTTAGCAATTAAATATGATTTTGTAATATAATTCTTATCGATGCAATTTAGGAATGTTAGGTTTAAGACACCATTGTTGGGTTAACAGAGTTAGGTCTCTGTTACTTTTTTTCATTTATACTTTGCACTCATGCTTCTGTGACATCTTTGCAGCACAGTCCATGGGAAGCCATACAGATGGTGGTAGAAGATTCTTGATCGGTCATTTGATTTTCCAGTGGATAAAAATCCCTTGCATGGAGTACACTGTATCAAATTCCCCCCCACATGCAGCTCACCAGAAACTTGAAATATTGACCTATTGTTGGTTGTAATCATCCACCAATATGAAACTAATACAGTGATATGTTGCCTTAGTAAGAGACAACACAGAACTGGAAAAGCTTTGCCCTAACTGCTCACTAACAGGAAGTGCTATGATATCACCATTGTGATGGAAAACAAAAGTGTTTATTGATACACAAGAAGATCACTTTATTTTATCAGATGAGTATCAGATGAGTTTTGAAACCGGGGTATTTATAAAGTGAAATGAACACAAAACTGGAGTTTGAAGAATAAACTACAGATCCAGAAGATCTGGGTCGAGGTTTACAACTGCATCGTCACTCCACATAGTATAATGCTAAATTTTCATAAGGTAAAGGTAAATGGTTGTTCTGATTAAACCTGGGGGCAATGAAACTGTAACATAGAGAAATAAAATGAGTTTGAATTTGGCGAAGAAAGGCAATAGGACCAGATCAGAGAGATATTTAGTTTTTTTTTTTTTTTTTTCTAGAGGGAAAATGTAGAAAAAGAAGGAGACTGTTAAATATAAAATGAAATATTTCAAAGCAGTGGCTTTGAAAAATTGAATGCACTGTAAATAAGAAAAAAATATTTAATTGGGATAATATCAAGTATGAAATGATCACAAGTATGAAGTGCAACATAAATGTTAAGTACACTAAAATGTAATAACATTGTTTAATATGTATTTATATATTTATATTTCAGTATATGAATCTGTATCTGCACAAAGTTTGTTTACATATATATTTATACCACAGTATATGAATCTGTAAAAAAAAATATTTTATATTCTAGACTTTATAATGAACACTTTGTTTTTATAAGTAACTGCCTCTCTGTGGATTTAAATAGTTTAAATAAAAATGGAGATTGGGGCTCGGGCATTGGACAGTTGGGGCATAATACAAAGATGATGGAAAAATGGGACATACTAAAGACGTGGGCATTAGAAAGCTGAAACAAAGTATATGGGGAAGTGGAATGCTGACATAATTATAGGGTTTACTGGACAACTATGACACAAAGAACTGGGAGCACTACATGTTTCCCCACCCCCAAGGGCTCAAAAAACATTTTTGAGGGGAACACTGCTCATGGCAAGCCTGGAGTTCAGTTCTAAAATAAATGATTTTATAGTCTACAGATGAAAGAGATGAGGATATGCAGCTGCTTGTAATGTTTCACAGTAATGGTTTGTAATGATGCATAAATTTACACTAGATACTTATGGTGTCTGAAGGACATTGAATTGAATTTCTGGGAGTGAGATTAGGTAAAGCACCAATATTGGTGCCACAAAGTTGGCAAGAGTTCATAAAGTGTTCATTTTAACATGGTGACCATACATTTTAATTATGACATTCCAAATCCTGAGCCTGTTTGAGCAGGCTCAAGACGCTACCAGATATTTAATATCTAAGTGGATAAGATCCTGAATGCTTTACTATAAGTTTACTGATGCTCAAGAGCCATTTTATCCAAGTGCTGTCCCGTTTTTAAGTTACATAGTGTTCAAATATAATGCAACATTAAACACAGTACACATAATTACTTCAAGCCTTGTTTATGTCTTTAATGCACTTCTAAAATATAAGCCAATTTCAGATGACTACAATTAGCTCATCAGTTTTTATTTTTGGGACAAAACCTAAGCAGCCACGAAGAGAGCACAAAAAATTCATAGAGATAATATCCCAGGTCAAACCCTGGATGTAGAGCTGCAAAGAAATATGACTAATCTCATGTCAAAATATCATGTATACTACAAGTGTCAAGGATAAAAAACAGCAATATTTAAAAAAAAAAAACACCAATATGGTAAGATATTAGTACAGAAGCTTCTAGATGTATGCACATCTGCATACAGAACATGTCCAACTTCCGACCTATTAGTTTTTATTAAATGATGTGCTTTTACACTAACTGTGCCTTACAGTAAGCTGTATTAATGCAATATTTACATACAGTAATTTTTTATCTGCCAGACTGACCAAGTCAGGGGAGAACAGAAGTTGGCTACCTGCTGTGCTGGCAGGTACAAGTATAATTTAAGGTAATTAATGTATGGCAGTTTTCAGCACATCTTTAGGGGGTAATGTGGTCTCCTTTTAGTCTATAAACACCTGCTATTCAAGTTACAACTATTTTAAAGTGTTGTGACAACTAAGAAAGGTTTAACTCACACAGACATCAAGGAATGCAATGCTAATAAAAAATGAGGACAACTATGTAGCATTTTAAGTTAAAGTTTTATTTACCAGTTTATGCATGCGCAGGGCGATTGGCTTTTTTTCTTCCCATTTTCAGGAAGACATGTCACCTGATCTCACATCTGTGCAATGCAAGTTTAGGTGATGTGAGAAGAACCTGGAATAAAGAAGATTAATGGCCCGGGGCTGAACAGTATGGGAAGATAAAGATCTTAATGGGATGGTAGAAGCATGATTACCCAAAAGAGAACAGATCTGTAGATAGTATAAAACAGCTAGGGACAACCAGACTAAAATGGTTCTAGATGTGGTGGCTGGGCTGAACCTTAACATATCACAGTATAATATCTCACAGGTGCACACATCTGAATTACTTTAAATTGTATTCATGATTTGGACAAAATGAATAGTACAGTGATTTCTGAGAAGAACAGGCAGAATATCATCTATCATGCAGTAGTAGATCTGATCCCTACAAACTTCGTCCTGCAGATGGCAATGAACCTAAATACATGGCCAAAATCCACAGTGAAAAGAAGAATAAATAATGCAAGAGATGGTAAGGTCTCCAGCAGTCTTAATCTTGCAATCATGTAAGTCTGGGGTTACTTGAAAAGACAGCCAAATTCTGCAGCAGACCTATGACATGCTCTGCAGAATTGTTGGAACAGCCTACCATGTGAGGGTTTCTAAACTACATACACATGTATCTGAATGATTTCCTGCTAAAATAAAAATCAGCTTGTTGTACACATGAAATATTGTTTTTTTTAACTGATCATTTATGTTTTTTTCCCCCTGATTACACTACCATCTCAAAGCCTGGATACATTTTTGCCATCATACAGGTAGACTATATTCCTGGGTTACAAAAATTCCAAATGTTCCTAAGTGAATTGTAACCCCAAGCTGGTAAATGAACATGAATAGGCAATTGTGAAATAAACCCTGACCTTCCTTCAATGTCATACAACTTGAGTGACTGCTGCCGATTCCAGTACACAAAAGGTTAATCCCAGTGGCCTTTACTCCCAAATGATTTAGGCACTGTGGGATTTTAACAACTTTTGCTCATAAAACTGCCATTATCCCCATTATCAAACTCATACATCCTTCCTTACTAACACCCTGTTTTTTCTTGAAGCTATTAGTTATAACGAAGGTAACTGCTCATTAAGCCAAAACGTCTATTACTTTAAAAATAACACGCTGGAACACCAGACATTTGCTGCCCTTTTATGATATTTTGGATCACAACCAATTTAGAAATGAAGGTTTCTGATGGATTTTGTTTAAATATAGCCCCCATGATGCCAGCATTGGGAGCCGGGAAATAATCAGTCAGATGCTTTTAAATAAAGTGCTGCATAAAATATGGCAGAAAGGGTGATTTAGCCTCTTGCGGAGACAGCATGACACGCAGCTTACTGCACTTGCTAATGCAGGACCTAAAAGCCATAGACTTTGGATTTCAGAGACAGATTAATAAAGACGTCATTGTTTTGTTTAAATTGAAGTGGCTTGTGATACAAGAGGAAATAAACTTGCCTTTATACAGAGAAAATATTATAAAATACACAGAAAATACTCCAATATTCCTGCAAGGCTGGCAGAGCAAGGGGGACTAATAAACATACAAGCACAAAAAGCTGTTTCAAAAAAATCAACAAAAAGTGATTTAAGTGCTGAAAGCCACAGGTTGTGCTAAAGTTAAGTAAAATAGTTTTACAGTAACCAAGAAGCTGTGATTTTTCTTGGCTAGGTAGGTAAATTAATAATTACATGTTATATTGTTTGTGCTCTTTCATGTTTTATGAATATGGTCCACTTTTTTTCCTCTGCATTTTAAATTTTTCTGCCCAAAGCAGTGCTGCACAGTGAGCTAACCTGCATATAAATTTTTACAATTTTCATCGCCAACCATGCTAAGTGTCAGCCACTGAGTGCATTACGGTTGTGATTAAGAGGAAAGCCAAAATAAGCAGTTGCATTACATGGGAGCATAATCATGGATGATAAAAACTAACTATACTGGAGGCCAGTATATCTGTAATAGTGTAAATAAGCCATTCTGTTAAATGAGCATGGCCCCTTGCTGCCTAACATGAAGGGCATTGGTGGAAGAAACACTTCAGTCTGACCTGTGTCCAGAATCAGACCCATATACTTTAGGCATAGCGATGGAGTCTGTGAAGACAATTTAAAAAAGTTTAGGGTTCAGCCAAACCAATCCAAACTGTATTTAGAAAGGGGAAGGGCGGTTGGGAGAGCGAGAAAGAATATCAAATTGAATTGAGAAGAAGGTACATTGGCCACCATTTTTAGGATCACCCAAGATGTATGACCAAACAGTAAGGAACCAAACTAAAAAGTGTTACCCCATGTCACTAAATGCAGGGACCACTGATTGAGTAAAGAACTAGTGATGTGTCTTTCATGTCAATTGACAACCATTAGGAAAATCATCATGACATATAAGTAAGTATGAATTACATTTGACACTGTGACATACACATGGCACTGTGAATTAGGAGAAGAAGTCCTTACATTTTTCATTAAAAAAAATAAAGAACAAATACTATATACGCTCATGACAACTTATATACCAGTTCAATTGCTTGTTTATGCAAATAACTAATCAGCTAAACACATGGCAGAAGCTGAAAACATTTAGGCATGTAGACATTGTAAAGACTACCTGCTCAAGTTCAAACCGAGCATCAGCATGGGAAAGAAGGGCGATTTAAGTAGTATGGTTGTTAAAACCAGAAAGACTGGTTTAAATATTTGAGAAATTGATGATCTGCTGGGATTTTCATACACAACCATCTTTACAGTTTACAGAGTCCAGAATAGTCTGATAAAGGGAAAATATTCAGTGAGTGACAGTTTTCTGGGCAATGCCTTGTTGATGCCAGAGATTCAAGGAAAATGGCTGACTAGTTTGAGCTGACAGAAAGGTAACAGTAACGCGTTACAACTGTGGCTGACAGAACAGATTCTATGAATTAACAGGTCAAATCTTGAACACAATAGGCTACATCAGAAGTAGACCTTAGCAGGTGGCAGTCCTGTTGACTAAGATCAGACACTTAAAGGCTACAATTCATTTGGACTCACCCACCTTAAACAAAGGAAATAAAAAAAAAACAAAACAGAAAAACTTCACCTGGTTTACCATAAGTCTCAATTTCTGTGAATTCTTCCCAGAAATTTGAGTAAACAACAAAAATGCATGGATCCATCCTCCCTGGTATTAGCAGTTTAGACTGTGGTGTAATGTTGTGGGGATGTTTTCTTGGCACACTTTGTGATCCTTAGTATCAACTGAGTATCATACCCAGCCTACATTAATATTGTTGCTCACAATTTCCATCCCTTTATGACCACAGTCTACTAATCTTCTGATGGCTTCTTCCAGCAGGATAACAACTACACTAAGCTGAAAATTTTTTAAACAGGTTTCTTACACATGACAATAAGCTCACCGTACTCAAATGGTCTCAACTACCATCAAATATCAAGCCAGTACAGTACCTTTGGGATGGGAAGAACGGGCGATTCTGATCATGGATGTGCAACAGACAAACCTGCAGCAACTACAAAATGCTTTGTCAATATGTACCAAAATGGACCTCGAAGAATGTCTCCCTTTTTTATTTATTTTTTTGCAACTTAAATTTTGTAATATAAATATATATATATATATATATATATATATATATATATATATATATTTATTTTTGTTTTTTTGCAAGCTCTATCCTATGATTGTGACAAACCGTTACATATAAAACATTACTTATATTACCATATTATCAGAAAATTTACAGAAGAAATTACCTATATAATTTTGTTTTGTTTTTTACAAAAAAAAAAAACAGAAGTTTAGCGAGCAGAACCCATAATGATGCATCATTTTAATATAGTGGTATTTTGCTTAATGAAAATTTTTAATTGTAATTCAAATAATTACATACACAAACTCCCTCATTACAGTCCCCAATAAGACACTGGCTTTTTAAACAGGTCTAAAAGCACTTAACCAATTTTAATATATTAAGAGCAATTTCCTCCGAATACTAATTAGTTCTTAATGATAAGATAAGAAGAGGAGCATCATAGAACGCAAACGGCGGGATATAAAATTCAATTAACCGTGGAAAGGCTGTGTGCTGGCACAACTTACATTTTAGGAAGTAGAGATGAGAATGGAAGCTTATAAATCTCCAGGATATTTAGGAAAGATTACAGAACTTATCTGGATCACAGATTTTGATAGATACCACTACTAAAGGCCATCTTTAAGTTCCTAACACCCTTTACTAAATTAGACTTCATTGCCCCCTCACTGTCTTACACACACACACATAAATATATGTATGTATATATATATATATATATATATATTTTTTTTTTTTTTTAACACAGTCAAGAACAAAATAAAGAAAAATAGCTTTTGAAAAAAGACCTGATAAAGTATAAAATACATTTTTTTTTTTTTTTTTTTGCCATGGAGACACTTGGGAAAAGACTGGATGCTTACTCCCAAAGAGGAGTAGAATTTGAACAATAACATATTTTAAAATTATAATAAAAAAAGGAGTAAATACAAACACTGCATCCAGCTCTCCCTGGTCATTCATATCACTAACATATCATTGCGCTGCTCCACTCACCTGTTCCTGGTGACAATTAAGTATGTGTGCAGAAACACTGCTCTGCCACCTTAACAAAAGCTTAAAGTAATCCTTGAACATTAGACCTTGTGGTCTGGGAGAAAGAGGACCAGCAATTGCAGACATAATATGTCTGTTGCATTGAAAAGTTTGGTCAAGTCTAACACTGAACATGCTTAAGGTTAAACGCAAAGATCACTGCTCTCTAGTTGTCCAACAAGTGGGCTGGGCTCAGAGACAGGATATTACTGCACTGCTTAACTATTAACCACCTGAGCGTTACACTGAGGTCTAGATTTCTGTACCAAAAGTGATCCACTGTTTTTCATGAAAGGGATCTTGTGTTCGGCCGGCCGGGCGGCGGAACGCAAGATGCCGGGCAGCGGAACACAAGATACCGGCCGGCATCTTACCGGTCCCGCTGGCACCCGACGCTGGAGATCGACGGACGACGATGGAATGGGAAAACGACGCTGGAATCCTTACCTCCATGGAGGTAAGGATGTGACAAAAATATGGGGTTAACCATCCTAGCCATTTTTTTTTGCCCGTACGAAGGTCGGGCATACCGGCAAGGTGGTTAAAGAAAGTGTAAATACAAAAGCATTTTAATCCTCCTAGTGGTATTCCCAAGTGTGATTTGGGGGTGGATTTTACCTGGTAAGAGTAGTATTCCAGAGTCACACTCCGGGTTGCTAAAAACATAAAAAAGAACCCACTTACCTTGTTCCATTGGGGTCCGCCGTCGCCCTGCTGGTCCCTGCAGCTCCTTGGGACAAGTCTTCTACCTTTGATCTTCAGCCAGCGACTGCAGAGACGTTCTCCGGGGTCTCCCGGTGACATCGGTGCATGCGTCGGTGTGGAGAGGAGGATTGGCGGGAAATTCAAATCATTTTGTATTGGAGTCCAATACAAAGAAATCTTTATAGAATATATATATATATATATATAATATAATTATAATATATATATATATTATACATGGTACTGTACAGTTATATTAGAGGTTTCACTATTTTTTATAACAGATTTTTTTAAATTTATTATTAAATTTATTAAATATTGGACGAATTTCAGTGAGTTATGCCTAAGTAATATAGGCCTACAATGTAAAATAAATTTCCATGGAAAAAAAATGTAACGCTTTTTGCGAGGAAATACAGACAGAATTAGAACGCTAGGGGGGTTGATATAGCTGCAACTTTTTGCCAAGTACAATATGCACCAATCGGCCATTTTTTGGGACATTTCATCTGGAACAAAGATGTTAGCAGCACAACCTTTATGTTGCATTGTTGCTGCTGGCCTGCCTTCTTCACATCCTGATGCATTCAAGTCATTTACATGATCTAAAAGACGACATGATTCAGCTGACCATGTTAACTTCTTCCACTGTTCCAAGGGCAATTTTGATGCCTGCATACCCATTCAAGGTGGATGGATACAAGGAGGATATAAAAGTATTGAAAAAAAATGCCTTCACTGCTACCAACATCTAAGAGCAGGCACCTCCAGGTGCCCCTGCGTTAGTCAAATTGTCTTAGAACAACCTATTTGTGTGAATTTCATCACAAAAAATATTATGGCTCTGTAGTGTGTATAGCCCCCATATTGTCTGTATGCACTCCTAACAACATCTGGGCAGGCTTGTGATGAGATGGTAGATGGTGGCCCGTGATATGTTCTCCCAGACCTGCATCAGGGCATCGAGTTCTTGGAGAATCTGTGGCCCTTCCTGGTGGAGTTGGAAGAACTGATGAATAATCGCCCAGAACTTCACTACTGGATTACGTATAGAGTACAAATATTCTAAGCAGTTTTAGGGTAGAAAAACATGGCTACAGGTGATTTCCCAGTTGGTAATTTGGCAGCGGGAGGGGGGTTAAACTGTACAAATGATGGATTTTTTCACCTGAAAAGATTAGTATGGTTTGTCTTGGGTAATGATTCTCTGTGTACCAACACATTTACCAATGTATTTGCCACATCTGCCCAGCTATGGCAAGTACTAGTATGCTTTACAGTACAGGATGTTATGCAGATTAATTCTAGGTAAGTGAAGGCAAGTATGATTTAAATGAATATATTCTGTTTCTTTATTTCATGACCGTTTCATCAGTTATCTAGAGATGGTCATTTTAGTTGTGCTGGAGTCAGACCCTCCACAAAAGATCTGTCATACCAGAGAGATAAACAGTGCTAAAACCTCAACAGAGAGTTTGAGCCAGTCAATCACGTTTCATGGGTACCCTACTTGAGCAGAAAAAAAAGGTTCAGGCAAGTTTGTGATTATCATGTGTATGAGAGTGTACAATCTGGACACTTACTGTTTTCTCTTACAAGGCAGAACTCCAAGGAATTCTGACTCTCCAGGCTGCTGTCCAGATCCACTGGGACATTTGGCTGGTTCTGTTTCTCCAGTCGATACTGAGGACCTAAAACACATAATCCAGATTAAATTTATAATGTGTGGTAATTTGATAGTAGCTTTATGCAAACCATCCCCAATATATGCCCAATAAAAAAATGCTGATGTAGTTCAATTTGCAACCAAACAAAAAATGGGTTTTTACAATTAATGTTCAATTGATATATTTTTCAAATATTGACCTATGTCCTAATTTTATTAGAATACTGTTTGATATAATTTTTCTATAAAATCTAATGTAAATCTGGTAAAAAATGTCAAATCTGATACATTTAGAACTTATCACATAATTCTCTATGCTTGATCCAACCATAATATTTATCAAAGTGTCTCAAAACAATCAACTTACTGTCAACTTTAAACAAGGTAATTACAGCTGCAGACTGAATTTCTGATTGGATTTGGAGATAAGGATCACCTAAATAAATAAGGTATAATGTTTTTTGTTTTTATCATTAGGGTGTATCTAAACCATACAACAAAACTAATAAATTGAATCTTATCAACCCTCAGATGTGGTGGCAGCAATTGTTTCCTTTGTTTCAGTATTTTTTCGGTATTTTAATCCACTGAGTGGCAGCACTGTTACCTTTGGATAGTCTACAAAACCCTTTCTCATCCTCTTCTCCATTACATAGGGACAGGTGTTTTAAAGATAGCTGGAAAAGCCGATAGTTTTGTTTGAGATTTCAGTGTAATGCACAGATTACAAAGATGACACAATTTTGACAAAATCAGCATGTATTTTTTTTGTACTAACAGAAATTGTTCTTGGCCTGAAAAATAAAAATAAACCACTAAATCTGGGAACTGATAAGCTGAGCTATATACCATGTTTTTCTCAGGTTTATATATTTTTAAACATTATATCATAGTTCACAAAATTGGTGGTGCAAACTTTGTGAACTATGATGTAAAATTTGCAAAAAGTTCAAACAGCCGGTAAGAAGGGGTGTCAAACTCTGGCCTGTAACGTCCTTTTTTTTTTGGCCTTAATGAACCTTAAATATGAATTGCAGCTAGGCTGCGGCTGGGATTAGTAGTAGCGGTGCTTTTTCTGTGAAGAGGGAGTTTTTAATTTTGACCCACTGCATATTTGAGTTTGACACCCCTGTTCTACTCAACAGCAGGTCGCTAAATGTCCAAAGCTTATAACCGCTATTATATTCTATTAGGCAGGATGCAACCAGGAGCTCCTGCTCTTCCTTCACTCCCAATAAAACTGAAAAAGGCAGTCTGTACGCACTCCTTGCCTTTACTGTAACTGGAAACAACAGTAGATAAATGCATGCCTTTATGAAGCATAACATGCAGATCTGTCCACAGCAACCAGTAAAAATACACCAATTATCCAGATAATTATTGAGCGCACAAAATAGCTCATGAGCAAAAAATAACCTTTTTTACTCGCTATATGAGAGCTCTCACCCAGTATCTATAGGTTACATGTGTGGGGGTGAATGTAGAAGATGATGAATAAAGATTACATTATATTCAGGTCACAACATTAGTGCTGTGTCTTTATGTAAAGCATGTAGCAAACTCCTGCAATTGGAAACAAGCCATAAATTTGTTACACACTTTAAATGAGGACACAGTGCCATCTATTGGTGGGCAACAATAATACACAAATGATCATTTAGGAGCAAGTGATCCAACATTAGCAACTCAATTGTACAAAATGCTTTAACCTGTAAAAATGGGAAAAATATGCAACATTACCACATGTGATTTAAATTAAATGAAAGCTTTAAAATAAGACACCATGGATATGGTGTGTACAGCAAACTTTGTGCCCAAGTTTTTTATCAAGTTTGCACTCAAGTCAGAGCATTTTCCTGTATGGTGAGGTAGAAAGGGCTATGACTGATTTTTGTTTGGAATTTGTATGTGTGAGATCATCTTTTAATTACTGTATACACTCAAAGTAGTTTTTACACTTTTGTTTTTTGTTTTAATTATACAGCATAAATTATAAATCCCTTTTAAATATTTGGATTGGACATGCATCCCAAAAGCCATTCTCATAAGCTGACTATGTTAGACAGCAGTTAGGTTTCAAACATCAAAAGATCTGTTTGCGTTTTCATTTCTTTTATTTTTCTCCTTTTAATAGACATGTGTATAGCTCAGGGAGACAACCCTTAAATATAAAGTAAAAATGACCTTTTTTTTGTTTAGGACCCTTAAACAAAACAACCCCAAAAACAACAACCCCCCAAACAAAAAAGGTGAAGCCCCTCCCCCTTCACCGCAGCAGTAAACACAGAATGGAATCGAAGAGCCTCTTGGGATACCCATGTCACACATCCCAGGAGGCTTCTGGCTGCTCCTTGTACCCACATTGGGGAAGAAAATGCAGATCACACGCATGTTCAGTGAGAACGGCACTCCCCATTTACAGCAGGCTACGACATCAGATTTCACGCCTGCGCAGACTGGATGACATAGCCAGAAGAGGAAAGGCGAAGGTGGCGGCACCCAGCACTTCCTCCGCACCAGGACAAAGGAGAATTATAGGACAGAGTGGTTCCCAATCTCAGACATCTCTGGAGGGATTGAAAGATCTGCAGCACTAAAGGTTAGTGAAATTTTTTAAAATTAGTTCCATTGTTTTGTTTCCCTATTGGTTTCAGATGTTTGATTGTATTTGTATTTTTGAAAATAAATAAAAACAATTTGAAAAAAAAATTTGTTCTGCTTTAGGGGAATATCAGAAAGCCCCAAAAAAGGCAAATTCATAACAGAGAGGGATTAGCTGGTTGCAGTAAGTATATTATTCAAAGGCTTTTAGCAAGAAAAGGAAAATGTAAAATAAATAATGCACTTTAATCAGGTTTTAATATTCATGCATCTGTTGGCAATCCTTAAAAACCCGTGTCTTAACTTATCCTATGTAAAATATATATTTATTGTATCTTTGTCATTCTCTTATGACTCCCCCCAACACGAGTCCAAAATAATTTTAAAAATTCATTTTTAGTCCAACAAGCAAGTGCACACCTACTCCTACTAGCTCTTGTCTTGTGGGAGAAAAGTGAGAAGAGAGGCTGCCATAGCTACCCTTTCCTGAAAATGATAGTTGATTGGATGTGTCTGTCTCTAAAACTTTGAGTCATGAATACAAAGTAAATGAACATAGGAATTCCTTAGTTCCACACTTATTTTTTTCTCCTCAGACAAGCAACTGGCATTTATAAAAGGAGAGGTCAGGAAAAATAACACACAGAGGTCAGCAAAAGAACGCTTCTCCCATGACATATATATTTAAGACTGAATTTCAGGCAAACAGCTTAAAACACAGATAAAATACATACAAAGGAGGTGCGTTATCTGCCAACAGATGTGTATTTGTGTTCATCCAGTTCTGAGATTTATACAACCTACTATACTGTAAAGAGCTGAATTTTGTCTGCTGCAGTTAAGTGTCCGTAACGGATGTTGTCTCTGCTCTACTCTGTAACTTGACAGTGAATAGAGAAACAGTAGAATGATGAGCTCATCTTTGTCTTTCTCCTTTCTCCTCTACCAGACTACTTCTGGGACAGGAGCACTGCAGCACAACCGCTTGGCTCCCTGTGCTGAATTCCCCTCTCCCAGTCTAAACTTTGCTGCTAAGGCACTGCAGGATTCTGATACCAAAATAAGGTGATGATACATTTATGTATAATGATCTGCAATATTTTAAGTCTTTTATCTACCTTCAGCTCAGCTTTAAAATAAAATTTAATAAATAACTGGTAATATTTTGCAATCGAAATTAATTATTACACTGAGGATTTTTAAGTAAATTTACTTAAATATTGTTGTGATTTTGACCCTTAAACCATCTGCACTAACCACAAATATAATAAAACCGAAAAGAAGCACTGATGGAAGAGGTTAAATCTCTTACAATATAAAGCTGTGCCTCTAGGGAATTCCTATTTTGAAGCATTTATGTCTAGAATTGGACTGGGGTCTCCCTCTGACACCAAGCACAGGGCTGCAGGCCTCCTGTACCCTTTACAGAGACCTTAAAAATGTCAGCGGCCGGAGAGGAAACATGTTTGTTTATGTGGCAGCGGGAGACGTTTATGTGAAGCAGTAATACTGCCGTCAAGAGAGAGCCAGGCAGAATGATTGATTTGCCGCACAAACATGCCTTGCCTTGTAATGGACCACAAACAGATTCAGCTGTGGGCTTATACAGCCAAGGTCTGATTGTGACAATCTTATACAAAACAGGGGCTGACCAACTGTCGCACAGGAATCAATAGATTTCCATTTATGGTCTTGTTTTGTAAGAAATGAACAAGCTTCTGGTGAGGGATTAGATTTCCATGTAAAATATTGGTGATCACACTAGGACAGAAATACTCTTTATTAGGAAATATAGTCTGAAAAGTTTCCAAGTTAATCACAGCTAGTGTTACAACTGAACTAGGTGTCACTGAAAGTGTTTGTGAGCACTTAGGGATTAATGGGAGGGAGTTAGAATGCTTTTAAGCCCACATAATTATTTCTCCCCTACTTTGGAGAATAAAAATAAGGTGCATTTTTAGAAGGGTTGGCACTTGTTGTGCACACCTAAAGCTTTAGTTGCCAGTATTATTTAACAAACAATCTAACATTTTTCTTTCTTTTCCCTGTCCAAACACATAGGCAGGTAAAGAAAAATGTTAATTAGATTGTCAGTTGAAAAATGCCACTGACTTTTACACTTTTGTTTACCTTGCTGTACATTCCTTGCTGAGCACAATATAAATTATTGTGTAACCAACAATTTTTCAGAGAGCCGTAGATGGCACTAATGTATGGGCATGTCCACAGTCTCTGCTTACACCTGTTGATTGGTCAGTCTCCAGCCACATACACCAAGTACAAAACCTTGCGGTAGCACTACATGTAATAAATATTATATGTAAGCCCTTTGGTGAAACCAAGAGCTGCTATAAAGTCTAGTGTTGGTGTTCGAATTTCGGGTAGTTCTTTTTTTCGACCCGAATATGGTTGTTCGAATTCGGATAGACCCGACCCGAAAAACACAGGATTCGATGGTGCAAATTCGTGTGTAACAAAATGTGTTAAAAAGAAAAAAATTAATGTTAAAGAAATTTATAGATTGTGTGTGATTTGTTTTAATAACCTCTTTTTTTACAGGTTATCCCACAATGACAGGATGATTCCCACAGCTGCACAGCCGTGGGAATCCTTCTGTCAGTGTGGGATTCCCGGGCACTAGAGCTTAAATGGGGGACAAGTGTCCCCATTCATTACCTCAGGTGCTCTGTATTTGGCTGAGGAAAGGTAAACCCTAATGACAGCTCAAGCGTCATCAGGATCTTCCTTGCCCCAGCCAATACTAGAGCACTAGAGGTGAATGAATGGGGAGACTTGTCCCAATTTAACCTCAAGCACCGGAGATGTTCTCAATGACTGCGGCCATGGCTGGCCGCATTCATTGATAACAGTGTACGACCCCAGAACTACAGGTTAAATGGGGACAGATCTCCCCATTCAAAACCTCTAGTGCTCACCTCAGCCAATCAGGGAGCACTATCCCTATTCCTAGATAGTTTCTCTATCCAGGAACACAGGACTCCCTGTGTTCTTGGATAGAGTTTCTCTATCCAAGAACACATACAACTAGTAAAGGGCTGCAAGAGCAATCAGGAGAGCGGAGCTGTCAGCTCTGCTCCTGATTGCTCTTGCAGTTCTTCACAGTCCCTAAAAATAACCTGAATTCTCCCACCATTGATTTTAATAGTGATCGAATTTGGTATTCGATCATTCGAACAATATCTCCCTATTCGATCAAACAGCTGTCGAATCGAAAAGTGATATATTCGACCAACACTAATAAAGACCCCCTTGACCTAGAAAATTCACTAGCACTGCCCTAATAAGACTCAAAAAGAGTGCAAAAAAACCCTTAAGATAAAAAAAATCATCCTATATGGTTAATTCAATTACTTAAATGCAAGAAATTGTAAAATAAAAATGTATATACGAGTGATTTCAATCTTACGTGTATAAAATAAAATAAACAGGAATTTTCAATGACAGCTTATCTGAAAATGTCCTGGGTGATTCTTGCAGTGTAATTTTAGATGTGCATGCATCTTTAAAACATGTAAAAGTTTGGTTGGCAAAATATATTTAATAAGATATACCAGTGTAGCTAAAACATCTACCTAAAGGCTGTTCAAATATATCTTTAGTTTTAACCACTGTTTTATGCATCATACAGCTTATTTCAGCCTTGTAAATTATTAACTGGGGTCAACATTTGCATGCATCCTGGGAGAAATTTGTTTATCTAGTTCCCCTTTTTTGCCAAACTTTCTGATAAATATACTAATTGTTAACCTATGCAAACTAGACTATGTATGCTGGCTTAATCATTCATAGAGCTGGTAAAACATAGAAGAATCCAGATGTTGGTTATGAATATCCAGGACATTAGCAAATAATTTTGGCATGGATTGACAATCCAGGCGTCCAAATAAATAGTTGGGGACTATATTGGTAACTATCTTGTGACACAGTAAAATGTACTTTGAACTTCCTTTTACGAGCAGATAATAAAGTCTCTTGCAGATTAGGTATGGCACTTAAGCTGCGTACACACGGCAAATTTTTCTCGCCCGATAATCGGTATCGGCCAATTATCGGGCGAAAATCTGCCGTGTGTACAGTCGGTCGTCGTCCATCGTCCGACGACCGCCCTGGCGGATCCATGGACGATGGACGACGACCGATCCTAATGAAAGGGAAGGGGAGAGCGCGCAGCAGGGTGCCGCTCCGTCGCTCTCCCCCTCCCCTCTCCATAGAGCATGAACGGTGCTGTATGTACAGCATCGTTCATGCATCCTGCAGTCTTTTCTCGTTGGAAAGGATCGTGAAAGATCCTTTCCAACGAGAAAAATTGCAGGTGTGTACGCAGCTTTACCAAGCAGAAACTAGTACAAACTGATCTTACCATGTGAATAATAATTAAGTCACACTATGCGACACAGGGTGTCCTGTGCAGTAAACCTTAAATATAAAATATGAAGTTTATGTATTTCTGCAGAATAATACCTTTCTATAGTAAAAATATTAGACGTGCAGCACAGAGGCTCAAATACAAAACCTGTTACAACGTTGAAGTAATTTTATATGGAAATATTATGGTATGTTTATTCCAACTTGACAACACAGAGGCAAATTTGGACATTATTATTAATGTATAAATGCATACGTTTAAAACAATTTATAATTTATAAGTTTAAAAATCACAATTAAAAATAATGTTTTGCTTTGAAAAAAAAATATCCAGCAGGTTAACTGTGCTTTAAAATACATTGGCCAGCTGTCAGGAATCACACTGAAAAATCCACCACTGTCACTTCTTATTTGGAGCAAAAAAGTTGTCCCTTCAGTCAAGGTTTAAAGGGAAAAAATAGGAAAGAAAGGCCCTAACTTTTATCTCAGATAGTGATGTCTGTAAACTCTATCTCTCTTTTCTGCTGACAAGCAGTGGCTGAGATAAGATTGGAAGCGAGGCTCACTTTACTGGGATAAATAAATAATCAATACTCATCTAAATGGAAATGAGGAACAGCACCCCCCCCCCCCCCTTCACACCACCACCTTCTGATAACAGGACCCCTTATCAGGGATCCAATTTTTCAGGCCTGGGCCTTATCAACATCACTCAGCTCTGAGGTAATGTGCAGGAGGGAAGGGGGGAAAAATCCTGCTGCTAAATTGAAGCGATTGAATGGAATCAGTTTAGTGAGGTGTTGGTTACCCGCAGTTCAAATGTTTAGAAATGCAATTTTGCTCCCATTATGTAGCAGTGGAGGTGAGAGATACACAGGGAAATGCTTGGGGCATTAATGTGAAGGCAACTTAACTCTTCAGCCCAGAAAGGCCAGGAAAAACATAGTTGATTTCATTGCTTTTCAGCATGCTGAGTTTCCTTATGACCTCTGGACCACTCCTAAATTATTACACCAAGCAAGGTTGTACTTAAATGTGACAAAAACAGCAATTTGGTTTACGTACACACTTATTAGTTTTTGGTGGCAAAGCTAAACCACAAAAAGAAAAAAGTTTATATGAAATATTTAAGGCTTCAAAATGCACACACATAACAGGAACTTAACTAGGTACTATAAAATGTATTCCATGCACACTCACCGCTGACTAGCATAAGGTTGGTACCGCTTTTAACTCTAAAGCTGCCAGAATTCATTGTGGCAGAGAATGAACAAAGAGCTGGAAACAGCCTGTCCTTTCTGCAATAAAAATCCTGACTGCTCACAATTTTTCATTGTGAAACTATAGTTGCACTCGAAGATTTGTGACTGATTTATACTTGAAAATGCTTCAACATAATCTTTTCAATAAAAATGCTGTTTTCTGTTTTCAGATTGCAGAGCTCTGTGCTAGAAATACTGAGTAACAGCCACAATTCTCAGAGATGCATACTCCTCCAGACAGCATGGCCAAGACCATGCAAGCAGTCTCTTTTTTTTTTTAGTTGAACTCTACAATGAAAGTACCCCCAATTTTTTCTCCCCCCCCCCCCACCTTGTGTAGTGTCCCTTGGACTTGTTTTAATTTCCTTGACCTTACACTAAGTAATCATCTTAGCTGCTATGTCATTATAAGGGCTGCAAAACATTAGTGATTAGAAGCCTTTGTAAAATTAACACCACAACAGCAGAAAAGCACACTTCAGAAAGGACAGGAATTTTCTAAGCTCACAGCACTGGCTCTCACACTCTGCATCAGCACATTTCAAGCTGATTACCCCTAAAAACATTCACACATAAAGCTCCGACTACTATACTGACAGGGCAGAAATAAAAGGGAAGGGCTAAGAGACAACAAAGAGTAGTGGAATGAATATTCTTGTAATTTCATTGGGCAGAAAATAAGGTGAGCTCAAGACACCTGCTGCAGCATCTAATCTTGTGGGGAAGTCACAGTGTGCAGGGAAATGGGACTAATGGGTTTCAGAACAAGAGAGGACTGTCTAACAAGTGTGATTGAGTTAAAAATTCTCCTCCTTTTGCTGGTGCTGACATTTGGTAGCTTTGCCACCAAAAACACCTTTTTTGGATCTACATCTTTATTGGACAAGATGGAATGGCATAACTCCTAAGCATGTGCACTGGGGTTTATTCATTCCTGGGACCAAGGCATGCCAAGACTGTACACTGAACTGCCCATGCACAGCTCAGTGCATGTTCTACATTTAATGGCAAACATGAAGGCAAGTTTGTTTTATTGCAGCAAAGATAAAGCATGTCACTTCTGCATAAAGAAGCTCTGTCACATGGCATAAGTGGCTCCAAGTGTTTTGGCTCTAGCTGTCCCAGTTATGCTGTTCAGGGTAGTGAAGGTTTAAAGGTTTTACTCAAACCTACAAATGATTTAGGAGTATCAAAAGGTGTATACTTAAAAGTACCTAATTATTTTACCTTTCTTTAGCATACGTAACACCCTTTTGTATATAGTGTTACAAAGTCAATGAGGATAGATTAGAGATTTTTCCCTTTTTTTCTTAAGATTTCCTGAACCTGAAGAAAATCTGGCCAAAAAATTAAACAAAAAAAAAAAAACACACCCATACAATATCCTGCAAAATGCTTATATGGCAATTCCAAAAATAATACCACTCGTTAGAAAACTCTTTCAAAAAGTTCAGTTTCAAGGAAGCGTCTCATTTAACTTTTCTTATAAACATTGAAGTAGACTGCTGCAGTTACATGGTTAAAGCCATTTTATTAATTTGAAAATATTTACATGTCAGACACTATTAGATCTCTGGTATTACTGACTCTCCCATTTCCTGTCTGGCTGAGATAATATGCTTACTCAATGGTGCAGACATTTTTTGGCTATTTTGTGTCACTTTAGACAATTTAGGATACAAAGTCTGACAGCTGTGACATGACTTATAAACAGATGTTTTCATTTACACTGAAAGGTATTAGCAACTTGATGGCTGAGCCTTAATAACTTCATAGCCTGTGGAAAATTTAGGTCACTCTGGAGAAATATTGGCAAAGGGCTTTGTTTAACAAATAAGTTAGGAGAGCACTTGGTACTTGAAAGGATTAAGTATCCTTAGCCTTATTGTTAGAAGTTTACACATGGGAACTGACTAAAGACTTAAGGTGCGTACACACTTCCAATTTTTATCGTTCAAAACGAACGACGAACGATCGATTGGGCAAAAATCGTTCGTAAAAAAAGTAACCAACGACGCCGACGAACGAGGAAAGTCGTTGGAAACGAACGACCGGACCGGCGGATCGGATTGGACGACGATCGTTGACCATCGTTCGTGTGTACGATCGTTCGTTGATCGTCCATGTTCAGAGCATGCGTGATGAACGAACGTTCGTTCACTTTCCTGTCGTGCACATAGTTCCTCTATCGCTCAAACGATCGTATCTATTGTGTGTACAATATCTACGAACGATCGTGTCGTTATCTCTATGTGCAGGATCGGTGCTATACGATCGTTCGTAGATATCGTGCAGGATCGTTCGTCGTTCGTTTTCCAACGATAATAATTGGAAGTGTGTACGTAGCTTAAGCATTGGTTTTGCAAAGAAAAAAAATACATTCTAGTTAATGTTTATATAATCAAAATAGTGACTAGGTCAAAATTTATTATCTGGCAGAAAAGAGGTGCTCAACTAAAGGTACCAAAACATATGAAATAACAAACCACCAATCAAAAAAACAACAGTGCTTTGTTTGGCTTTTTTCTTTAGCAACCAAAAAAAACTTATAAGAAGATGGGGTTTGACCTTCACAGCTAATCACTGCAAACAGCTCTGAGGCCTCCAGTGCTTGGCAACAAATTATAATAAAAATGCAGATTAATGAGAATTTAGAGCAAAAAGTTCTTGTCAAGTAAATTGAGTTTTGGGTGGACTGTAATTAGAACAGATGATCCATTGATATGCCTACCTACAGTACCTAATTTGAAGATCTCTGGTTGCAATTCTGAATTTCAGCCCCCTCTGTTCTCACCCCCTGAACCACTTATCAAGAACTGTTAGGACCCCATTGTAACTTACAACACCCTGATCTGCCCAGTATTGAAGACGACCTAGAGTGTGTTTAAAGTACCAGTCAAGTAAAATTTTGATAATGAAAGCTTACAGCTGTGTACACATACAATTACCATAATGCAACATTATATATAAACCAAAAGTTAATCAGAAAATAAAGACCACCACCTTTCTCCCAACAAGCAAGTAGCTATATATGCTAAGCTAAAGAGGCTTTAAAAAGATTTAGTTCTTACCTACACAGGGGATGAGCTGCATGGTATGGGTTTTATAGGCCTTTTCCTAATGCGACCTTTGACTTTAAAATACAAAAATGAAAACAGGTTGGGTTTCAAGTGGAACTGTTTTACAAGCCTGTCTGTTCAAAATATTTTCTTATGTACAATGACTTCAACTATGCTGGGCATCCTGACAGCCCAGGGGCATGCACAAGATATACAGCATTCTGGCTTGACCAATCATGATGGCTGAGAATCTTGAACCTGGAAGATGACCATGTGGTGCCCACAACAGAGAGGACAAATGAGTGGAATTCTAACAACATCTGATCAGTCAGGCAAGTTTGCCTGCCTGCTTGATTTTTTTTTTATAATTTACATTTATTTCTGCTTTAAATGTTAAAATAACTACAAGAGCACATACTTCTACAGAGTGTCTCATAATATTACTTAAATCTTTGGAGGTTAAACCTTAAATTTTTGGAGGTTCACTTTAAGTAAAAAAAAAAACAATAATACTGCATGGTTTGTAAACCTGGTCTAAATTTGCCAGTTAGCTATTAGAGGTGATAATCAACGTTAAAAACAAAAATATCGAGCATGCAGGGATGATCCGCATGCCAAGGGGTTGACAACCTCATTGTACTCTATGTACTCTACATTGCTATTGGGCTTCCATGCGGAGCTACCACTTTTCACAAGGGCTTGGATTTAGGATGTGGGGCAAGATTTCTCTGAGGAACAATGGGAGGAGGTCTGGGCCTATTTGGCTAGATCCTCAGAAACTACTCTCATGGTGGAAACATCATAGAGTCTTGTTTAAGTGGTACCTGACACTGCTCGGTCTATCAAAGCTCTGTCCCTCCTCTTCCCTCCAGTGCTTTTGAGGTACTGGTGAAGTAGGTTCTATTAATCATTTATGGTGTGAGTGCCCTAGTGCCCATATTAAGGAGCACTATTCTGATATGCCAACTCAATCATGGGTCCCAAATTACAGCCAGCACCCACCATGGCATTATTGCAGTTGGGCCTGGATTATCCGAGAGTAGTTGCAGCTAAGCTCATTATTACCAGGGCTTGGAAGACCACTTAGCTTAACTTTGGTTAGGCCTGTATGAAAAAGGTATTTCTGAAAGAAAAACTTGCGGTCCTGGATCACTACAAAAAAATTCAGAATGTGTGGCAACCTTGGACCTTTCAGGTTCCAATTGAAGCAGTGCCTCTGAGAATATAATAGGTTTATTGAGGTGAGGTAGGTAGATGGCTTCCTTTCCCTACCCTCCCCTTCTCTTCCCCATTACAAGCCTCTCCCCCTTTGATGGGTAGTGTGGTGCTGGTGGTCAGCCAACTGAGCCCCTAGACTTAGAACTTGTAGCTACATTCTACTAGTAACTGTATATGTAATGTTATCTAAGGCACAGAAAAAATAAAGTTGAAAAAATAAAGTATGTTCCAATTATGTGTTTTTTTGAAAATAAAGAAAAAAGGGTGCAGGCAGCTCCCGTTCTGTCAGGGGAACGCAAAGCCTCATGGGATACCTATGTCACACATCCTGGGAGGCTCTTGGCTGCTTCTGTCATTAATAAAAAAAACTGTCGATCTCACGCATGCGCAGTGTTTTTTCTATTCTGTAAAATGCTCAATAAAATATGTGTCATTAAAAAAACAATATGTAACTTTTCCAATAGTATAGAGGTCTACTTAAGCTATAAGATAACTTCACTAAACCATAAAGACTCAGCATTGGTGAAAATGAGTGTTGTATTTTACTAGAGGTCAACAAACCACTTCTCTAAATCATCTTCTTATAAATTCTGTCATTGGTTCTCTTAATCACAGACCAGAACAGAGTATAATAACAGCCATGTCCTGCCATGCCATGTACTGAAGACCCTGGAGAGATATAATTTGTAATTACTGAAACCAGCCAGATCTTCATTGTAGACATCCGCGCCTTGGCTTAGCAAGGCTCATTTGGCAGCTATATTCTTTGGCTTCTGTCAAGGGATTACATAACCGTCAACCTCCTGCCCTTTGCAATAGCAATAAGTGGACACCAGCAACAAAGCCGGCCTTGTATTCATAAAGCTGGCCACTAAAGTAGTTAGAACTCACTTCGACCTTGAGAAAGACTCAAGAACAAGCAGCGGGTTCCTGGGCGTTGATTAATTGACCTGGTCTCACTTTCCTGCGAGCGGCAGCATGGAGAGATAATTCACAGATACACCAGATAAAGGAGAATTGGAAAAAAAAGTGTACAAAAGACAAGATAGAGAAAAGGCAAAAGGAAGAGAAGAAATAGGGGAGAAAAGCAGCCCAGCCCAGCAGACCATTTGCAGCAGCTAACGACTTGTTCATTATGAGTGATGATGGATAAAGACTTCTCAAGCTGCGATGGGATGGAGATTTATATGCATGGTTCTGTCTCCCAACTTGGGAGAGAGATCATCATCATTTAATTCTATCTCAGCGGTCAAAGATGGGCGTCCAGAGGAGCTAGGTACCACAGCGTGCCGTCAGCTGGCACAATCTGAGCGCGTGCAGCTGGAACATCTGGAGCAGGCTGCCCAAGGCTCAGGCTGAACAATAGAGTCTGGAGCTCTGCCAAATAGCTTGAAGGCATTGGCAGCAGAATGAGGCTCCTGTCCCCTCTGTCTCTCGCTTATTCTTTACAACGATCTGATCTCTCCCAGGCTTCCTTATCTGTCCCTGGGAATATGGCCTTGAGATTGCTCTCCCGTGTCCTTCACCACCTTATCGCTCACCACTTTTATTAAAAACTTGCTCCCCCTTTACTCACGGCTGTCAATACCTTGTTAAACCTTGTGATGGATAGTATGTTAGTTGTTGGGTGAGGCGTAACTGTGCAAAGGGTTTTTCTGGGAACATTTTGAACTTTATTAGATTCAAGGATAGCAGAAAACTCATTACAAAGGAAAAAAAGAGGCTAAAAATATATGCACAGCCACCATTTTTCTATTTTTGATAATGTGGCAATGTGATGGAACCGCTGTTGAGCTTTTATTACTATTTGTGCTCCTGCTTGGTAGCTTAACCCTTTTTAATCAACCTTGTCACAAAGAAAGAATGATGGGAAAAATAAAAATTTTATGGAGGACACAACTGCTCCGGTGACAACTAAGAGGGACCTCCCCAAAGATTGCTTCCCAATTCTCACTGCATCCCTGGGAGAGACATTAAAGGGAACAATATTAAATTACAAAACATTGTCATTGTCCCCTTTTACTTTTGTAGTTGTGGTGTATATTCAAGTGTGACTCAGATGACTGGAAGGTGCCTAAAAGTAGAGGCTGATTGCAGGGAACTACAAATCTATGTAACAATAGTGATACAGTGCACACATATGTATTCTAATTGTGTATTTTGTTGCCTGTTTGCTGTCCATCTTTTATCCTTGACTTTTCATTGTAAAAGTCAAGCTACGTCTGCCTCTGGCCTCTTATGTGTGTTGGATTTTAAAGCAGCAAAGTCTTCCTGCTTCCTATTATGCTTCTGTCCAGGGGGTGTGTTTCCTTGTCAACAAACACAAGAATGCAGCACATCAGATGTGCTGACCCAAAAATACAGTTAAGGTCTCATCAACAATGAAAACAAATATGCACAGATGGTTTATTTCTCCAGTATCTACCAAAAAGTTTTGATACAGTTTTAAAATTCATTATTGTCAGTACACAGGCGTAAACTGTAGGTTTGCCATACATTTGTGAAATAATCACCCAGGATTTTCATGGCATTTCAAGTTCAGTAATCACATCTTTCCCTAAAAGTTTCTGGCCCTGCCCCACAGACTTTGGAAGCTAGGAGATAATGGTTTTCATTTAACAGTTGTGAGTGACATAATGCATTAAATATATATAAAACGGAAACTGCTCTGATATGCTAATAGATGTGTTGATTTTATGGAGAGACCTTTCCATATAGTTAATGGTACACATGCAGACTGCACATTGTTGGGCAAGCTAAATAATGAGGTTAGTGAGAATAATGAGGTTAGTGATAAATAAAAGAAACTTTTTCCCATAACAAACGCTACACACCTGAGTTTCTCTGAGATCCTTTCCTGCGTTTCAGGGCTTTCTCCAAGATCTCACGCATAGTCACATTGGTACTGTCCACCTGGATCAAAGAGAATCCATGGGCCGCATTTCTGTTGAGAAGAAGTATTTTGGTGATAACATAAAAAATAAAATACACAACCCATGTACAAATAATATTAACACAAAACCTGGTAATAAAATTAAAAAAAAAAAAAAAAAAAAAAAGAATATAGTTTATTCAAACTCCATAAAGCCATTATAGTTGTTCCCTAACCCTACATGTTCTTTTAAGACCAGGACAGGCTATTTTGTTTCATTATGCAGCTTATAAATTATACTACAGGGAAAACCTCAACCCCATATCTAATATTTTGGAAATTATCAACTCACAGCACTAGGATGCCGAAGCTTGACCTGGACACTATCTCTATAGGGTCACTTCATAAACCAGGGCTGTTAAGTCAGAATTGGTACATTTTTGTCAACTCCGACTTCAGGGACATAGTATTTACTGACCCTGACTCCTCAGCCCTACAAAGAACTCCTATTTTCATCTACAAACTAAAATAAAACTAGTAGGTTAACTAGCTTTGGCCCCCTTGATTTGGCTTTATACTATGCTAACACATTGAACTAATATTATGATAGGAACCAGATTTTAAGCTCCTCTGAGGTCATGGTACCTTTTTGGGTGGTATAGGGGAAAGAAAAAGCTGTCCGAGGCTCTAATCTATCCAAAAAAAATCCATTACATTAATTCACAAAATGTTATAATTATTAATAAAATAAAATTACAACGCTAGCTAACTGTATGTTGAAAGAGTATACATTGCAACTAAAAGAGAAAATACATCTTGCAGCTGAGCTGATGGAATGCAAAACCATGTGTTGTCCTTTTCCTCAGATTCCCATACTGCAAGTCGACTACACACTCCTTGGATATCATCATACACCACATTCAGGATAGTCCATACCAGTGTTTCTTAACCAGGGTTCTGTGGAACCCTAGAGTTCATCCAGAGGTTGCTACGGGTTCTTGAGCAAGGAACAATTTGTGCTCTCAGGTCTGTTACCACTGACACTATTGATCTTTTTGGCTATCTTAAGGGCAACATTCTTTCCACTGACCACCGCACGAATGTACAGTGAGCTGTGGTTTTAATATTTATAGCAGGGTTTTCTTGGGACCTTAAAGATATTTCAGTGGTTCCCCTATGTTCAAAAAGGTTGAAAAAGGCTGGTCTATACACATGTGCAGCACCATATAAAAATGATGATGGAGAACAACTTTCCTTTGAATTTTCTATATGGACCATTTATATAATATCTCCAGCAAGTGCAGCAAGATCAGGACTCTTTTTTTTTTTTTTTCCCCATCTACCTAGGTAAAAAGGCAAAGATGATTCCTCCATGGGGGGGGGGGGGGGGTACTGGGATGCCACAGGAGCCAACAGAAGATAGCGAGTGAATTTTTTTTCCCAGTTTACTTCCGCTTTAAGTTAGATGTGCTGCATTTGTGTACAGCAATCTTTAGGTCATATCATCGATTCTCATTTGGATTGAGGTCTGGGCTTGGATGCATGCAGTAATTCAAAGATATTTAAATGTAACCTGAAAACTTTTTCAAAGTGTATCACTATTCACTTATTCAAAAACTATTTCAAATAGCCATCATGTGCCTAAGCTTAACACAGAACATCACTTGCCACGTGGTTGCCCAAAAAACCTGTGTGTTAGATTCAACTTACTGAGAGACATCTAGCACGTTCTGTATTTCTGTGAAAAGCTGTACTACAAAGTACTTTTACTCCCAAATACTACATAACTGATAAACTTAATAAATGGGTCCCAAAATGTAACCTTTTTTTCCATAATACATTGAGGTCAAAAGCTTTAGAAATGTTCAAATATATTATATACCTAAAGCCACCATTATTTATAGGTTTCTGTCTACTTCTTTATGAAAGAACAGAAAATTGTTTTACATCAGTCATACATAAATCCCTAGTGGTGGCATACAATACATTTAATAGCTTCCCTGCTATTAAACTTGCCTAAATTGGTTTAGAACCTTATATCCCATTAAAATGGGTGAATCAGATTTGTGCCAATAAAATGGTACCAAGACAGTCAACAAAATAATTTGCAGAAATTAAAGAAATACCAGAGCTCAACTCGTGACAGATTCTTGGATATACCCCCTCTGGTTAATATACTTAATGCATGTTTATTTTGCATAATTATTATTGAACCCCATTTACAATGTGATATGTTTGAATTGTATCAATAACATTGTCTACCACCAGGTTCCAAATTGTTTCTTTAGGCCACTTTCATACTTACAATGGAAAATTGTGTGGTTAGTCACTTTCAAGTGCATCACAACATGCTGCTATGTGCCCATTAGCAGCAAAGTGCACCACAGGTAAAACATTTGCAAGCAGTTGTGGTTCTTCATCTGGAGGAAGAAAAGCAGCCGTGTGGCCAAAAGCAACTTTTATAGAACTTCACTGTGATCCAGCAAAACCCATTGAATGAGATTGGTTGGGACTACAGTTAAATCTGTGGCAGAACGTTATAATAAACCACAGGTATGATGAAATGGCCTGTTGTCTCCAGTGACCAGCTCAGATTTTTTTTCTGCCTACTTACACATACCTTGTCCTCATCTATTGTGTCTAAAATATGTAAAGGCATTTTTTTGCGTGTATCTTTCTCAGCTTTCCATAACCTTTTGTTTGGCGTTATCTTTCATACCTTTTTTTTATTATATGTAAGCCTTTTTGTTTTTTTTTTTTTTTTTTTTTTATCATTTTCCCATTTATATGCTTATTAGGAGGAATTAAGCTACATGAGTTTTAGTATTTAATGCTTGCTATAACTGCCCATAGGACAGCAGGCCATACAGGTAGCAGAATCCAGGACACTGCAGGCCACATTCAGCCCGTTTTAGACACCAGGGACTTACAGTAAAAAAAAAAAAAAAAAAAAAAAGTAATTGCAAGTTAAAAAGCAAATGTATTACCTAAAAGAAAACCTGTTACTCAGCACAGATACCAATTATTAGTTACCACTAACACTACCAAAGATCAATGGTGGCTGAATAATCTCCAGTATCTGACAATTCCAAACGTGGCCCCCGTGACTACAGGACACACCAGTCTGGAGAGGTGACCCACAACATACTAAAACATCCAATATTATCTATATATTACGTGTATTTAAGGAACACTCCAGGGAACCATCAAAACTTTGCATTTAAACTGACACAAGACACAAAATGCCTAATATATTGAAATTTTTAACTTCACATTAAGCTTCAGCAGCTGGTTGTCGGCTAACTCAACCTGGCTCTGCACAGTGTTTAAACAGAATGTGCCAAATCAGACAGAGCTGGCATGGACAGCAAAATTCACTGTGGCCAGCAACAAACACATCCATCTGATCAACACATCACAAGTCTGACTGACAAAATATCCTAGAAAGAGGATCTGGAAATAAGAAGGCCTCAATGATTAGGAACTACAAGTGTAGCATCTGCAGTATACAGGGATGCACTTCAGTCTGAATATGTAGCAAAAGTAGTGTACATTTGGGAGCAAAGACAGTAAATGCAGTTTTAAAAAAAATATATTTATTATTATTTATTATTTAAGTAAACCAAGTGTTTTTTTTTTAGACCAACTTTATAGTATGAAAGTAAGAAAAGTGCTTTTTTGGGGGGAGCATACCATGTTGATCATGTCTATAGTTAAACACAAGTTATAATAAAAATACAAAAATAGCATCTGTTTTAAATGCTCCTTTTCACATTGAACATCACTGACCTCTCTGAACAATACCGACTGATGCATTCTGCACTTAACACTCCCTGAATCCAATGTACTTTTAAGTTACCTCATGTCTAAACTCTGCAACTGCTCCCTATGTCACTGTTTTTGTATTTCAGTGTTTTTGGTATTGTGTGCTTCCAACTTTTCAAAATGCTATGATTGTTTGTGATATGTTAGCTCTGAGCACTGCTTCACTGTCCCTTGGCTGCTGAAGTGAAGATAAATTACCAAGCAGCAGCTGTAGTTCTGCAAATACTAAAAACTGGCCCTGTACAAGCGTGAGGTAGATACAAACTTCTTTGGCTAAATCTCACCACTTGTCATGTTGTGTAGTGGCGTGTGAAAACAGGTGCACTTATGATTTTACACATCAAAACAAAGTGTATAAACTCTTTTGCCATGGGAGGAAGTAATAACAGTTCCTACATGTCAGGAATACCACCTTCTGTCCACAATCTGTTTCCTCTCTGCCACCTCTTCACACTTCAGTTTATGGCCAGTTCTTCCACTACATTCTCTTCCAAGGAAATCTGATCAGCTGGTGCATTTCTCTTTTTAGCAACAATCTATACACACTTCCCTTCCTCTCTTTGACTCCAACAATTATATTCAGTTCATTCAAAGCCACAATCATCCTCTACTTTGTCTCCAAGCAATGCTTAGTGTCATTCTATTAAAGTGGTTCATGATCAGATCACATTTAGCCAACTATCCCGTGCAATAGATCACATTCCACTGTTCTCCCTCTTTTCCCTATCCATGACCATCTGTTTTCTGTCTTTTCTCATACCTTTGTACCTAGTCTTTCCTACCCTGTCCACGATCATTCTACTTTCTGCCTTTGTTTTTTTTACACTTTGTCTCTTTTCTCTTTGCTCACTGATCACCTTCAGCTTGCAATATTCTATGGTCAGTTGTTTAATTTCTCTCTTCCCTCCCATGAACAGCCTATCACTTGGCTTTTTCTGTGTCACCATATTCCATTGCTAGTTGCGGTCCCATACAGTCACAACCATGTTCTGACACCATTCTTTTTCCATCCAGCTTTTTTTTCTTTTTCAGCTTATACTCAGTTACTTTAAAGAGATAAAACAATTTACCAAATAATATGTCAAGACTAAATACTGTCCAGTATGAATCCCTCAAAGGCAAAAACTATTTACCCTAACCTAACCTGTTTATGAAAGAATGCATATTTGATAGCTATTTTTCATCTAATTTTTGAAGAAAAACACTGTCACTGCAGCGTTCTACCATATATAGTGGTACCAAGTCATGTAAACCATTAACTTCACAGCTGTCTTCATCCAACAATGACATAAAAACATTTAGGCTTAATTGTAAATACATGTATACAAAAAGTACGCCCTAACTAATTTAAAGTTTACCCAGTTAAACCCTCATTGACAGGTTGTTGTACCACTGCCAAAACACCAAGGAAGTATGTGACACTAGAACTGGATCAATATGGAAATGTATGGAAGTTGCCAACCTTGGTTAAGCCTGTTCGCTCGGCTGGAGCACAAATGAGACACAGATGTATTTCAGCTCTTGGCACAAAAGAGACAGCTAATGGCTTTATTCTGTGCCCTGCCATCTCAGTTGGGCACAGGTACTCTGGGTGTGAACTGGCTGCCCCCTCCCCCTGCCTACACTCATACAGTTATTGATTGCCTTTGCGGATAGCCGCTGCAGATGCCTAGCAAACCGCTTCCAGCCAAGGGCTGCTGGGTATTTAGAGCAAGTTGTAGCCAGCGCTCTGTTTGCGTTGGCAGCGGCTGGTGTGGGCAACATAACTGCAAACACTAGCGGCTGTTAGGTCTCAGAAGAAAAGACAGGCGTGCTGTACTTGCTTGGGAGAACTTGGCCAAGCCAACCATTTCACACTACGGAAACACAGGCTAGAGTATTGGAAGCTATACTGACAGCGTGGTACATTTCTGACTTCTTATTTAAATCATCTATAATCTATTGTATAAAATAGCAAACCTCAATGCAAAATAATATCTGCCTATCATGCAAATGCAGAAATGTTTAACATATCTGATATGAGAAAATTCAATAATATAACAAGTTGGTTATTCATAATTGAAATGTCTTCTGCAATAATTAAAAAAAAGTTAAAAATTGCACAAGAGTATATCACAGAATTTTTTCATTTACAAGAAAGAACCTGTTTCTTGTCCCACTGAACTTACCTAAGGTGCCTTGATTACATACAAACATATTTTTGATACTTGCTTTACAAATAATATCTATCTTTTAAAGCTGTTCGACAGCTATTACTAGGATATTGTTTTAATGCCTAGAAGATCCAAGTCTGACCACTCAATCAAGATCCAAGATTTTTCATACAGAAAATAAATAAGAATAATCCTGCTTAGATATCAGTACAGGTAGTCCCTGAGATAAGGACATCCGACATGCGGATATGAACGGGGCTTCCCTGCTTGTTCGTGTGCAGGACAGAGGCTTGATGGGAAGAGGGGAGGCACGGTTCACGTGACTTGCAGAAGAAATCTTTTGCTGTTCTGCAAGCTCTTGTAACTCTTTAATGACCAAGAAAAAACTCTGCAGTTGTTTCTTTTTGCATATCAAAGCACAAATTGCTACAGAAGTTAATGAATGTCTAGGCTCCATAAAGTTTTTATTTTGTTGGGTTTTTTTTGAGGATTTTATATAGTAACTGACACCACACTGCCTAATATTATGTTGAGACAAACATCTTTCCTAATTGCATTTATTAAAATAATGTACCTGTTCGGACATACAAATTCAACTTAAGAACAAACCTACAGTCCCTATCTGAAATGTAACCCGGGGACTACCTGTATGCACCAGCTCATTATACCATATATGGAATTAGTTTGCAACAGAATGGACAAATGTGTAAAAATCTTAGTCAATCAGTATTATCTAAAGACTAAGTAAGGTGAAAGGTCTTCAATATATTATTTTACATTTTACCAGCAATTCACAAAAGAACACACTGGATTTTAAAAATAAAGCTGCATAAAATGCAAACTTGAGCCGTCTATTAATGGGTTTCCAGTTAACAAAACATTTAGGTCAATGGCAAAAGGACTAAAATTTTCAAGCCAAAGATCAGAATACACATGCATGTTACCGTTTTAAACCTAAAATTATCCTCACAGGCAAACATCAAAATGAGAACACAGAACATTATTGATCATTTAAAATTTCAGCCTAACTCAACTTTTGTACTAATATAAACAGCTCAGTTAACTTTTACAAAGCTAAACTTTAACAAAGTATAGGGATCTTTTTTTAATTTTTTATCTGTAACATCTTATTTTATTTTATAAACATCTCAATTCCTCAAAATGAAATGGCATGGGCTAAAACATGAACCAGTTTGTGAAGGACAAATGTTATGTTGCAAATGCACAATTGCTGCAATCAGCAAATTAAATTTCACCTACGAGGGGGTGCTGAGAAGTTTCTAGCTTTGCCCCCTTCCAGATGAAATATAAAAATGAGTGTGGGAGCATATGACAGCCTAATATCATAGTATGTAACTGTGCAAATATCAGGTATTTGCAATTTTTAAAACTGTTTTTTCTTTTAGAGTGAATCTGTTTTTGGCAGAGGCACAAGCAAGTTTCACGTCGTTGAAGTTACGGGCCGTCATGAAGTTTTTGTTTCTCCAGGGAAAGTCACACTGAGATGTCACAAACACTGGGGGAGAAGTGTCCTTCCTACAGCACTGTCAAAACCTGGATATCTCATTTCAAGACTGGGCTTTTCATCGTTGAAGATGAGCCTTGCAGTGGGCGCCCCCTAACCTCAACTGAGCCGGCAACCTGCGATACTGTCCATGAGCGGATTATTGAGGACCAGCAAATATCCGCAAAAAAGATTGCCCAGATACTTGACATCTAACAGCAGTGTGTTGGGTTTGTTATCACCACTATCTTAGACATGCCCAAGGTTTTAGCGAAGTGGGTGTCGAAATGTTTGAACAGTGATCAGAAGAAGGAACAAGCTGAAGCATCCAAGCCGTTTTGGCCCATTTTGAAGCTGCACAGGACATTTTGGCTAGGTTAGTGACTGAGGATGCTCCACATCTATGATCCTGAAACCAAGGAACAGTCAAAAGATTGAGCCACAGCGGACCGAAAAAGTTCCTAACCAAGAAATCTGCGAAAAAAGACATGGTGTCCGTTTTCTGGGACAAAGACAGTATTTTGTTGGTGGACTACCTACCTCAGGGCTCTAATATCACCAGACAGTATTATGCTAACCTCCTGGTAATTAGGATGAAACGCTGTGAAGTTGACCAAAGGGATCCTTTTTTTTTTTTTTGCAGGACAATGCACCTGCACACACATCCAACTATGTGGCTGCCAAATTGAATTGGTCAACCATCCCCCCTACCCACCTGACTTGGCAACATTTTGTGGACATTTTTGATGTCAAATATGCTGCTGAGAGCTGGTTTACAGCCCAATCAAAGGACTTTTATTTGAACAGTCTAGAAAAGCTGCAACTACGCTGTACCAAGTGCACCAGTCTCAGGGGGAATATGTTCAATACATGTGTTAATTCATAGCTCTGGCTCTCTTCTTTCTGGGCAAAGCCAGGAACTTCTCAGCACGCCCTAGTATTATTCTACAGGAATCCGATTGCTTAGTGTGAACAGCTCTACTTCTTGCTTAAAATTCCTAATTTATGTATCTGAATAAATTGTTTTCCTACTGTTTAACTTTACAGAAGTTTGACGACATGAATACTTACATCCGTACAAAGAGAGATTGCTTGGCTGCCAGGTTGGGAGAGGAATACTTCTCCACAAGAGCCAGGGTGCTGAAACCAAACTTGTGTATTGGCTCATTAGAATCCAAAGGTGGGAAATCTGTGTCAACCTCTCCATCATCCTCGGCAATATGCAGGCAGTAGGCATCCACATTATCACTACAAAAAGAACACAGTAAAGCAGATGTGGTCAGAAAAGTCTGAGATAATGTAAAAACATGCTAAGATTTGTACTAACATTAAAGTGAAACTAAACTTTATTAAGAAAAAAATGTGAGAAGAAAGGTTCATTACTGCAGAAGAAACAGCAGTTCCCAATACTTAAGCACTGATCTCTGAAGACATTTGGGAAACCAACATGTATCAGTCTTCTGTGTCCCACAGGGTCTATTGGTTTCTCTTGTCTACCTTTATTTCACAGTGATGACTGAAGAGGGCACCAGAGAATGACACCCTAAAAAGTGTCAGTTACCAGCAGACTTTGTGACAGAATACTTCAGCAAAGGAGCATTGGTTGTCAGCACTGGCAGCAATAGGGGGCCTCTCCAATCTCCATGTAAATTATGGAGAATGCAACCAGAGGGGCTGAAATACACAAGGGTTAGCGGAAGCCATTAAAACGTCAAGGGGGAAAGTAGCATAGATGGGAAGTATAGATAAGAACTTAGATGTTAAAGCATTTAAATATGGGAAGGTAAGGGCTAACAGCCCACAAGGCCAACCTATATTTAAAATATCAATTCAGGGTATACTGGCGCTTTAAAGCTTTTATGTGTTACCTCAAATTCAATCCTCTAGGTTTCATTACAAAAAATGTAAAAAAAAAAAATCACATTTACATTTAAATTTTTGCCAACACAAATAGCGAAAATGTACACAAATCAAGTTGCTATTTACAACTTCAGCATTTGTTCAAGATCATCTCCCTGCTGGTAATGTAGAACTTGATGCTTTATGCCCAGCCAAACATAAGGCAGGGCCAGAGAGTGCCTGAGGCGCCAGCCACAAGTGGCCATAAAAGCAGCAGTTCAAACTCTCTTTGCGTGCTTGTGTGAGACAATGGGGACATGATCATAATGTGGATAAAATCAGCTGCGCTGGAGAGACAGAGCCATAACTCAGTGATGCAGAGTGTCGGGGGAAACATCCGCTGCTAAACATTCCATGGAAATGCTTCATCCAAATAAAAGGAGAGAGGTTCAAAAGGTTTCATTAAAATGATATATGCTGTTCTCAGCATCTCAATCATACATGCTACAGAAACAATGTGCTCAGTAATCTCTGCAGAGAGCTAGCCTCAGAAAAAAAACTGGCAAGTCTTATGAACACAGGCATTTGCTTGGATCCTAGCGGAACTTCTACTGCGATATAAACTATAGGAAGTGCAATGCCAAGCAGCAAAGGTAGTTGGAGAAATACTTCAGAGTAGGTGTACTGTTAAATGTTTTAGCTGTCAAATCGCAGAGGAGGTATATTCTATATTCAACTAGGGGAAAGTAACCTAAATAAAAGAATGTTACAGTGGTACTTCAGTATAAGTCCGCTTTGGAATAAGTCCAACCTGTTTGGACACGAAAAATTTTGCTTGGTATACAACCTTTTTGCTTGTACGGGTCAAAATTAGTCATAACACCGTGCACTACCCTTATTTACCTTTCTCGGGACAAAGCCACGACTGCCCACGAGCGTCAGTACGTCAGTACAACCCACACTATAACTTTCTGAATTACATAATATCTCCTCCTCCTCCCTTCTCAGCATCATCCTAGTAGGCACTCGACTCTTCTCAGCAAGGTAGAGTGAAGTTAAATTTTCATTTATTTTATCTAATTGCTTTTGTATTTATGTATACAGTATGTATATAGCGCCAAGATATTGCCCATCATTGTACATTGAATAGGGGTTTGCAAATGACAGACAGATACAGGCCATGAGTAAATACCAATGGCTTCCTTTTTTTAAACATTTAAAAGCATGACAAATCTAAAACATTGTAATATATTGCAGCTTACAAGTGCTACAATAATTTATTTTCAGTTTTTTTGTTTTTTTTTTAGTATCTGGTTTTCCTAACATAGCTATCCTAGGGTGGCTGCGCTTACTAACTGCACTGTATCTACAGAGAGAGGTATTATTGTCACACTAGGCTGCTATCCTGACTTCAGCTAGCCAATTATGAATTGACTAAGGTTTAGTTTTCATTTACATTAACATGTTCATTATAAGTATTGACCACCAATCCAAAATTAAACACTGCAATGGATGAACCACCTTATGAGAGAAAAATCAGTGGAAAAAAGCATATGTGTATGCTCCTAAATTTGATCAAACAGAAGCCGTTAGTTACTTTGATCAACAGGAATTTTTGTGACCTGACCAGCTAAGGTTGTTAAGGTTAGATTCTACATTCACTACTGACTGCTTTTGATTGACTGAATACAGATTCAATCTGTGGTCAACTCAGTGAAACCACTGAATAGATTATTACAACCATAAATTTGACTTGGTTAGGACTACAAAAAATAACTCTCTTCCCATCTCCATTACAATAAGGGTAGAGGATTGTGTTATTTACAGAAGGTAGCTTGAATAGAAGCTATATTTTTTGTGATTTCAGTTCACAGAAATGTATTTTAGTTTACTTTACAGAATATGGGTAAATCCTGTGTTGACCCTTCTTTTGCCTGTTTTCTCTGCCCGTCCTTCTTACTGACCTGGCATAAACCTTCCAATTACTAAAAACCTTGTACTTTGTGACTCGAGACCAAATTTTAATCTTAATAAGACGAAGGGGGCTCATCTTGTAGCATACCATGGCCTCATACATACAAAAAAAGAAAACAAAACACAAACCCAACAAGATACTCCCATCTCTGTTTTCAATATGATTAAGTGAATGCAAAAAAAAAAAAAAAAAAAAAAAACATATGGTTACTACAAGAAGCAATAACTCATCTTCTTTTAAATCTTTACAATGACTAGAATCCTAAAATTACATGGTACACCAACTGCCCTATTTAGGAGATGATCTCATGTCTGACTGTAGGAAGCAGAGAAAGTAGACAAAAAACATGTTTAGGTGGCAAGTGATCAGCCTGCATGTGATCAGATGGTACCTGTTTGTACAACCACATAATTATCTTTGTGTGTGTATGTACACAAGTCAAATTTATGTAACTGGAAACAATCTTTTGCAATTTTTTCCATTAACAAAGACAGGGGGGAGACAATCCACTGCATTCTACCCAATAGGAAATGACAACAGTTGTCGGGGACAGTCATTTAGCAATCTGCTTACATTAAACCACGTTGGGGGAATGCTGCACACTCTAGATTTTCGCCTGGGATAATCAAGAACTCTAATCTTGAGAATTACCCAGCATGTGTTTGACAATTTGGACTTTCACTTAAAGCAAAATTGTAATTTTTAAGTGGCCCACTCACCTGGGTACAGCCTACTTGATCCACATTTATGTGTAGGTTCCAGCCATCCAATCAAGTATGGTTTTCCGAAAGAAACAAATGGGGCTAGAGTGCTCAGGCAAAGTAGGATAAGAACCCAGACAAAGGAAATTTATTGTATGGTTACACAGTAAACTTCTCCTAAATGGTGAGGAAGGGACATGTTTTATCAGATTTGGGCTACAGACAGTAGAGTGGTTAAATACTTGAAGGATAGGTTCACCAAAGCTCAAGTTATCATTTAAAGTGAACCTTTTCCAAAGCAGTACACTTTAAATTCTGATTTCTGAGCCATTCCCTGAGCTGCAAGCTAGTTCTGTTGCACCTGGTGCCTGGTTTCAGCTACAAATAAAATAGATTAAAAAAAAAGTCATAATCCCAGATTATGGAAAAAAAGTAAATAGTTAAATATGTTTTAGTATGTGTATATCGGTTTTTCAAACTCAACTCAAAAATACGAAAATAATAAACAATGACCCAGTAAACACAATTTAAACACTGATATACACAAAAGCAATCAACATCCAATTACTACATTACTATCTGGATTTTATGAATTCCAGCAGCCTTACAAATCTACACATGCATTTATGGGAACATAGCTTCAGTTACAGGCATTCTTCACCATTTAGCTCAAACCTATACCAAGCAGAAATATATGCACTCCTGGCATAGTTCTCCCCAGTGTGTTTTACCCAGGTGCAGCGCCCGGCTGCAGTGCCTCCTCCACCCACCTCTCATCCACAGCTCTAACCCATTTAAGGGATCACATTGGGGCTGCTCTGTGCACAGCCATCATCTATTCTCAAGCTGCTGCTGCGAGGTGGGCGGGGGAGAACAGCACAGCACAGCTAGTGTGAGAATGGGACACAGGCAGTCCCACCCCCATCCTCTAGTTCGTTCGGTGTCTTCTATTGAAAAAAAAAAAACAGCATGTAAAACGTATCCGCCCGAGTGGGCGTATGCAATGACGTCATTGGAAGCATAGTGTGATAGTTGTGCATGTAAAGGCTGCATGTCAATATCCGGTAGCTTTACAACTCTCTGTGTACAAACCTTCAGATCTCTCCAATGACTTAAATTTTCAGGATGCACCAGGGACCCTCATAGTTACTATTAATCAAGTTTTAAGGAATTTCAAGATTTGGGGGGGTCACATGTTTAAAAACATGTGAAAATTAAAACATTGGGGTTGCTGTTTCAAAAGAAAGTGTGCCTAGGAGCCCTAAATTGAAAATCCAGATTGGGGACCCCGGGGCCAATTAAATAGCAAGAAGCACTGAGATAGAGCCCCTAAATTTATACCTGTCACAAGTCTATTATCATACTATGCTACCCTGCCTATCTTCTTTGAACCCTGCTTTCCCTAGAGAGTCAGGGTGCATGAAACCTAAAACGTTGATGCAAGTAGATGACACCTTTGGCTAACTCTACCTTTTTCAATTCTATAGTATCATTAGAACATAAACTCTTCCCATCAAAATGCGCTGCCCTGTTATGCATAACTGCCCACTGCCTAACACTTGAACCCCAATTTCTCTGAAATGGGGATGTGTAAGAAACTTACAATGTAGGTACAAGTGGGCAACATATGTGGCTAACAACCCCTAAAATTTCATCACTATAGCATCAATAGAACAAAAACTCACTAAAATTAAATTGGGGTTCAGGTAATAAAAAGGTACAGTCATGTGTAACTGGGAAAGGAGATTGGATGGGCAAAGTTTTTTTTATGTTTTAATGATGCCATGGTAATAAAAGTTTGGGGGGTGTTAGCCACAAGGCTCCTTTTCTTGTTTGCCTGCACCTCTCCATTCTAGAGAAAATGGGGTTAAAGGTAGAGAAGCAGACACACCAGGGGGAGGGGGGGGGGGGTCCCTTAAGGTGAGTACCTAAAGGAGGAACCTATATTGAGGTATGTATATTGATTATCATATGCAAAACGGTAAGGTGAGTACCTAAAGGAGGAACCTATATTGAGGTATGTATACTGATTATCATATGTAAAACGGCAAGGGAATAATATTGAGTTTGGATTAAATCAGAAGTATTTGAAATGGTACTCTAATATACCATTAGAGTACATTTACCAAGTTTATCAAGATTTTTCCCTTGTGTTGTTTGTTTATAAACTTATAATATGCATTTTTTGTGAACCTAGATACCTCAAAATACGGTGTTGATCCCCACTAAACGTAAGATCACCCCTGAGGAAGCCCAAAATTTGCAAAAAGCGTCAGGTAATCGACTTATGCTTGCGACACCACTGTTTATATATATTCCTGTCAGAAGTTTATCGTCTAGTGCCCTTTAAGGGCCTAAATGGCAATGATCTGGATCTGTATCTCCAGTCACTGCAAAACGTAATATTGCATTGCATAACATTTGTGATAAGTATTATGAGAAACAATCAATAATACAAGTCTATTTTGTTTGCCACAAAAACCCTTCTCATAATTTGGTTTTTCTATTATTTATCTTCAGGGTTGGCAACTAGGCTATATTTATATAGGCTATATAAGTTATGGCCTATATATACAGACCTCCACCAGATGATACACTCCAATTCCTCAGTTATATTCAGCTGTGAGCCACATAAGTTTAAGGGGCTAAAATTAAAACCTATTACCCATTGGAATATATTTTTCAGTGTGCTTTTGTAGAACAGACTTGAAACATTTCAATTTCTGTTCTGTGTTCTTTGAGGATAACATTGTCTCCTTAATAATGTAAAATTTGCATTCTTAAAATTAAATGTTTTTGTCTTTCCTGTTTTTGCTTCCTGTTTACAACTTACATTAAATGAAATCATATTATGGTCACTGTTACCCAGATTCTCTTTTATATGCACATTTGTTATATATTTTATGTTCTCCTAATGCCAAATTAATTACATTTTAGAGGGGTTTAGCCACAAGTGTCCCCCATTTGCACCTACATTTTTGCTTTTGCTTACCTCTCCAATCCAGAGAAGTTGTGGTCCAAAGAAGAGAAGCAGACAAAGTAGCACAGTCTGACAGTTATTGTGTGAAAGGTAGGTATAAATTTAGGGGCCCACTCCAATGCTCTTTGCCATGTTAGTGGCCCCTAGGGTAGATGCACAACCCAAATGTTCAATTTTCACAAGTCGACCCTCATATCTGGAGATTCTTTAAAGAAAATTTGGTTACTAGTAGCTATGATGGTCCCCTGTTTACCCTAATAATTTCAAGTTGTTACAACCAACGATTTAGGAGATATAAAGTATTGAACACATTTGAACACACAGGATTTTTTTTTTCCCCCACAGAATTTAACTTTATATAAGTTTATATTAGTTTTTTTTATTTCCTTTCTTTGTGAAGGACCTCCAGATTCAGTCTTTTAAACCATGGTGGCAAAGACTGAATGAGAAATCTGCAGCCTTCAATCTCATGCATGCGCAGTGCAAGGATACAGGATGGAACGGTAAGCTTCAGTAAGAAAATGAAGGCTGAGCTTTGAGTGTTACTGCCAATGTGAACTAAGCTTAACTTGTTACGTTACATTGATCACACTATTACACTACTACAAGGGATTATGCTCTTAAAACATGGAACACTAGCAAATTGGGTCACAATACATGAGCACTTGACTCATGTACTTGACTGTTGGGGCATATTACAAAAATGAAAATAATGGACATACAGGGCAGCCATTAGAAAGTTGGAACAAAGTATATGGGGTAGGTAGAACACTAGCACAGTAATAGGGGTTACATAGACAACTGGGAGCACTAACTTTGCTGTGTCTTGCCCTGCTTACTTTTTGACCACCCAGCTACAGCTTGCCACGACCTGGCTGAAAAAAAAATTCTGGGGAGAACACAGCTTGGTTGTGGCATTCACTGCACATAAGCAGAACCCATACCCACAGCAGCCTCCTACCTCCCCCTTTTAGAATTCCAAGTTTTAACTGCATGATTGATGTGGAAATTAATTAATCTCAAAGTGCATGCTAATTGTTTAATTGCTTGCTTGATCTATATGGATCATTTTCGGGAATTAAAAGTAGCTGATTTACTCTGGCTATTGATTGAATGTGGCACTGAGTTATTCTGCTTGCAAACTGATTTGAAATTCCCTCAATTAATTCCCAAAACCTTTTGCTTCTGAGGCGGCTGGGTGCGTTTGCCCCTTCTGGCTGATCTATACTAACTTGTCATGCTTAAGAGATATTTATTATTAGATCCGGCAAGTAATAATGACACATTAATATTAGCGGGGGCTGTACATTTCTACAAAAAGGATTGCTAACGTGGAATTAAAACCGATATATTTGTCAGTATCAATTTTCTCAAATTCCATGGTGACCTGGGTGGACTAATTAATGGGCATTCCCTTCTCACGCAGTCAGCACTACAAAAGTCATTGTCAACGTTAAAAGGTTCCACCATGGGACAGCTTTTACTCTGCATTTCAGTACCCTGCCTAGTTATGGAAATGCAAAATAAAACATTTATTTTTGATCATCTATTTTTGTTTTAACAATGATTACTTAATTCAAGAAAGGTTAGGTGGAATTATGTTGATCAACATGGATTGGTGATCATTCCCTTATTCCCTTTTTAACCAACTTTTTATAAGACTATCTGTAAACAGCTTTCACATTGTATGAAGACATGGGCTTGTGGTTTAGCTCTTCTCATCATAACACTGCTCCAGCAGTGCTTTCTGAACTACTGTGAAAGTAATAAGCCCCAATAAACATTGGTGTAGCTGCACTAGGGTAATAAATAAAATTATCCAAAGTGTTTATACACTGTATAAACCACTGACATCATACTGTGGTCCAGTCCTTGAATGCAACCTGTACTGAATTAACCTGTTAATTCCCTCCCACAGCTCTGCACTGTGCACAGGCTATGTACAATAATAAAAGGATGTCCATGCCATGCCATTCATACATACATATGAATGTAGAGCAGTTTTTCTGACAAAACAACCTGAAGATCTAGGACTTTCTTATACATCCTAAAGTTGGAATTCTCTGGTATTTTCTAACAGGTCAATCCAGCACTGCGCTGGTTAAACAGACTATAATTTTTTTTAATTTTTTGTTTATACGTTAAGCAGCACATGTCTTTATTTAATAGAATTTGGGATTTTTTATCTTATTTATTTGAAGGTATGTACAGTGCCCTCCATAATGTTTGGGACAAAGACACATTTTTTTCCTGATTTACCCTTCTGGTCTACAGTGTACAACTTTAATTTAAAAACAATTTGGACTTCAAGACTTTAAAGTTATCTGCCTACATTTCTGTTTCAAAATGTAGAAATTACAACCCTTTTATTACATAGTCTCCCTCATTTTAAGGCAGCATATTGTTTGGGACAAAATAATGATAGGAGTAACAAAGTAGCTGCTTGAAACCTGTGATTTATAAACATCAAATGCTGAGTTACTTCTGCCTGGTCCCTACTGAAAACTCTTAGAAGGATTCTACTGTTAGTAGTCTCTGACTATGACATACCTGCCTCCTGAAGACTGTTGGACAGGCATTTGAGGATATTTTTTTACCATACAAAGTTTTTTTCTGTCATCAGCAGTAGAGGTCGTCCTTGGCCTTTCAAACCCTTTGTGATAACAGACCCCACCAGTGTATTCTTCCTTATTTTATTCCAGACTGTTTTGGGTAATTCTTAGGTTTGACCAAATTCTCTAAGGGTTTTATTCTTGTTTTTCAGTCTCATAATAGTTTTACCGACTTTGTCACATTTTTTCTCCTCATGTTGAACAATGGCAACTACAGACTCCAAGCCTAAGTATTTTATCCCTGTACTAATGGAGCAATGAAACACACGTGATCACATAACCTGTGAAGCCAATTGTCCTAAACATTATGGTGACCTGAAATGAGGAGCACTATGTATAAAAGGTGTTGTCATTTCTACATGGTGAAAATCTCAGATTTACAATTTTGCACTGAAAAGCAGAAATCAAAGAAAAATGTGTGTTCATCCTAAACATTATAGAGGGCTTTGTATATGTTGTGTGTGTGTGTGTGTGTGTGTATATATATATATATATATATATATATATATATATATATACACATATATACACTTCTGTAATTGATAATGAAAATAATAATATTTTACGTTTTTTCTTTCTTTTTTTTATGTATCATAAAGAAATTTTTTTAAAGAATTAAAAAAAGGTAGATGGAATTCTCTAAAACTACCCGACTAGATAATATGAAACAAACCTGATAACCACGGTGTCAAAATAATATCTGAATATTGTTCAGAGATCAGCACAAAGCAGTATATGGAATATAAGGAATATGACAACACTCACTGACAAAAAAAAATGGCCATGTGCGGTTTAAAATTAGGTGTTACTGATCATCAGAAGGAGGTTTTTATCCATGAACTCTGTATGAGATTAGTATAAGCACACTCATAGCTCCAATGTTTAAAACAGCTTAATATCAGCTCCCTAAATAAGAATTTTTTTCATAGAGGATAATATTTCTTAAAATATTTGGTTACTTTAGTTTTGGTTCCCGTCCTTCTGTTGTATACTGCCAGCAGATAAGTCCGATAAGATCATGAACCTTGGCATTAGCAATCGTGACTACAGTCATAGGCAAAAGCTTATCTTGGCTGGTTTGCATTGAGAGATAAACATCAATTTTCTTGGTGGCAGTTGTACCCACATGGCCCTGCAAAAAAAAATGAATAATGTCAAAGTAAGAACAGAAACTTGAAAGGACTGCTACATGTCAGAGGCAACTAAAAATTCAGTAACGAATATGGTGTTTGAGAATCAACATGTTAATTTAAATTTTGTTGACTTTTTTTAGGAATCCTTTTACAAACCCGATGATTGTCCTTTTTTTTGTTAGTATTGTGCACAAATTGAATTCAATTACAGTACTAGTGCCGTCAATAAGCAGACCTCAACCCATGCTGGAACTCATTATTTTATGCTTTTATCTAGCTGGGCAGGATAACACGACTAGTGGAGGAAGATGGAAATGCAGAGAAAAAAAAATCTTCAAAAGCAAATATCACAAACAAATGATTATCTGACAATATTTTGCTGGGCATGGAAATCATATAAATTCTGTGCAGATAGCGCCTCTAGTAGGAAGAAAAAAACATGAATTCAGAGATCTTAGGAAAGAGTAACAAGCCACACTAAGTATTAAGTATTGCAACCTTGGATAACACTATAAAATCAGCAAAAAATAATTGTTTCGTACATAGACAGAGCAAGGACATATTAAAATCAAATCACTGCCTATTTGAGAACTTTGTGCAGCTTTATATTCTCCCCGTTTTGTTGTGGCTCCTTTATTTGCAAATACAAGTATCACTATCCAGTGCTACCCACTTTGCAGCTTGTACTCAATGCCTTTGTTATTTACGCCCTGAGATGATATCACGCTGTGAAATAAAGTGCAAGTCTCTTTTTTTCCCTTCTCTTTTACAGGCTTGTAAATAAACTTGCATCGGGAGTAAGCGGGTTCATTAGGGATCTGGACATTAAACCAAAGGAAAACAGCCTCATAAAAATTGATTTGTTGCTTATCTACATGACCAAACAAGACTGAGTTTATTTTTTTTTTAACTCTTTCTGAGAACAAGTATTGACAAAACTACAAATATTCATTGCAATGAAAACTGTCTAAAATATTACTAGATTTTTAGTACATAAATAACTATTAAATAATCATATTTGTGTGTGAACTTATCATTTACATAAATTACACAAATGTAATGCAGAGAGAATAAAGGCAATAGTGGAGGTCATTTGTAGCAATCGGATTCTATGATATGTTCTAGAGCAAGTTAGCTGATTGGTTACTTGAAGAAGCCGAAAATTTTAACTATATTATTAGACCAATCAAACACACAAAAATGTAGCAATTGATGTGTTACCAAGAGGATGTCACACTTTGAAAGTCTGTTATTAAAGCTCAACAAAGGTTTCGCAAAGTTTAATGAGAAGTATATTTATTTATTATATATAAATTTACCACAACATCCCTAAAGAAAAGGGAGCTGGCTTTGGACCCTGAAACTAGGTATTTCTTTCTGCTGGACAGTGGTTTAGCTCTCCTTTTTATGTCTGTTTGTTGCAGCCATATTTGTCCACCAGCAGTACTGGATTTCCTGTAACTGCCAAAAACTGAACACCGTGCAGAAATTTGTGGTCTATATCATAGAATTTGTGCTCATGGAGAGTCACTATAAGTTATTAGCACAAGTGAATTCCTAGTGCATATCAAGTTGCCTCACATTTAATATGGTTTTTATTTAAAATATCCACAATTACTAAGCTGTGAAAAAAAGCATCTCTAGGCAAACATTTCTTTTAGTATTTAAATGTGGATGGTTTATACCCTTCGGTAAATATTTATTATAGTCCTATAGGGGACCTATCTGGTACTGGTGAATAGTGTCACGAAGAAGGAAAAATCAGTGGAAATCCAACACTTTAGAGTTGTGACCAGAATATGAGGTAAGGAAAAATCTTCCAGTGGAGACAACTGTTCTAAGGACAAAAAAAGGGAAAGAAATTCCCTGTAGTCCCTGTCAATTTTCCTCTACTTTTTAATTATTGACACTAGAAACACAAAGGAAGTTTCCAAACAGTACACTGACTTTAGAAAAAAAAAATGAATAACTTCCCTACTCTAACCAAAAGAATAAAATAAAATAAAAAGTAGAATACATGTACACTTTACTTCCCTGATGTGCTTACTTTGGGGAAAGTGATTAGCATTTTCAGGAAAATGTTAGCATGCAGTTGTCATATATTTCTCATTTTTTCTTTTCTGCTGCATTTTAATGTATCCAGCTGCAATCCATCTAATACATTTTTTGCTGCAGTTTTGTATAGCCTTGCTGTATGGCAAGTCTTGTCAGTTTTATCCACTGATCAGCTGGCAATGGATCAACATGACCTTTCAACATACAAAAAAATACGTTTGTGGGGCCTAAGGGTGTAAGTGTTCAGAGATGCTTTTTCCCTGACTTTTACATAAATGTGTAAAGCCCCTTAAATGAGCATCACCCATAGCCCACTGATTTTGGCTGAGCAGTACACATGTCATATCTGTGTCTGCATATGACCTGCTCTGCGTTGCTCAGCATACACAATGAAGATGCTATATAAAAGCAGACACATTAGTAATAAAACCACTTCCTGGTTATAGAACAGAGTGATTAAAAGCATTGTTCCATTTAGCTGATCACTGCAAATGTTTTGACATGTTTTCAGAAAGTTAGACCTTTCCTTTACGAGTTCTTTTCGAGTTCTTTTTCTGTACCCCCCACCCCCCCCAAAAAAAAAAAAAGCTTGAAACAAAAGTTTCTGATTTTGGATGTATCTGGTTTTAAAAATCTTGTTTTAACATTCGCAAAGGCTATTGCCTGGAGTAACGTGTATATAGTAGATTATGTGATGAATAGGGGCACAGATCTGTTCAGCACCCCTCCTCTACAAATTCTGTGTGTATGTGTGGCAGGATTTAATGAAAGTCTACTGGGGAATGTGTTCCTCTTCTCCATTACTGGCTGATGGGGCTTGTGGAAAGGTTACGGTGTAGTCATTAACATGCTCCTAAATTATACAGCAAATTTGGAGCACTCTTGAAATGACCTCTAAGACAATTTAATTCTAGACTTGCTGGAAAGTGCTCTGTTAATGCAGCCCAAACTGCTGATGTCCATGCAAAACTGAGAGGCACTTTGAGGTTACATGAAGATAAATACACAAAATGTATATACCTAACTGTAAATATGTATAATAAAACTGTAATTTTAACTAAGGTTTATTTTTTTTTTAAATATTTTCCCTTTATTGTCATGCATCATTACTTTTTATTTGTTATCTCAAACCAAAGAAAGTAAAGCATACAATGAACCATGAACGAGATGCTTGGAATCCTTCACTCCGATAAATGTTAATGGAGACATACAAGGTCTGACTAGGTTTTGAGAAGGATTTAACAAAAATCTTATCAGACGCAGATTTCCAGGCAGATCAAATAATTTGTTATCAATTAGAATTCCGCACTGTAAAGTGGGTTGGGGGGTGGGGTTGGGACTCGGCATCGCTCAGTATTACGGCTATTATTTAATTATGAGGCCAGATGGTTTAAGGCTTCGCTAGGCAGAATCTGCCGTGAGAAATACTTTATCTTCATTGCAATCATCACTACAACATCAGCTCCAGGGCTGAACTAACGCTCATGTTTTATTCCAGCCGCTTGTAGTGTAGAAGTTAATTATGTAACAAAAGAGATTGTGAATGGGGCTGCACCATCAAATGTTACAACATCGTCTTATCTTTTTCCTTCTGAAAATATACATATATTAGGAGATAACAAAATTAACCACACTGGAAAAATAAAACATTTGGCAAAACTTCATTATAGCTACTTTCAATTCAAAGTACTCTTTCTGACACTTTTCAGGATACACAAAGTACGTGTGTCTGTGTATGTTACATATTAAAATGTCTTCCTAGCAAGTTAAGCACACAGAAAACATGTGAAGTAGTCACCTCCACCATAAACAAAGTATTTTGCTTGTGCGGTTTGGTACTTGTTGTGTGGCCTTTGCAGCAATAAGAAGTGGGAACACTGGTTTTAAAATGGTAATAGCAGTAGTCCACAATAGATATATATTCTACGTCCTTGGACCTACTGTCTTCTGTAGCATGTCTGCTAAACCACCGTGCATAGTTGGATTCTTAGTGATCCAAAGGTCGGTTCAGAATTTGTTTATATTCTCTTGCCACAACTCCTCCCTGCTACCAATGCCTGTGTTTTTTCCTGAGCAGGTATACTTCTATAGAAGTCTATAAAGCTGTACTGCACAGGAAGAACAGAGGATTTGCAGCAGTGGAGCACAAATTAATACACAACGGTTGAACGGGAAGATGGGTTAAGTCAGTGGGGGGTGGATAAAGAACCTATTAATAAAATGCACTTATTCTTTAGGGGTAAAAACTATTCCTGATAATTTATCTTTGTCCAATGATTACATTTACCTGAAAAGGTTAGGGCTATAAAAGGCCTAGTCCAACCCCTAATTAAGAAGTCAATGTCCCCCTTTAGTGAGGATTGCCCGTTTAAACCCTTTTTAAAGTGGCTCAACATTTTAACACATATAACACATATAGTAGTGCCATCCATTTGGTTGAATGCTGCAAGACACAGTAGTTTGTTGCTAAAGGTTAAAAAATAAAAAAAAAAGGTCATGCCTTTATGCAACACACATACATACGTTTACCGCAAGTACTGTAATGCACTCCATTTCATCTAAAGATTCAAAATGATCCATATAAATCATGATCAAACCTGCTATCACAAGAAACACACTGTAAAAAAGAAATTAGCATTACAAGAAAAGAAATTAGCATTACAAGAAACTGTAGAAATCATAAATATGAAAAATATTTTAAAAAATATATTGCATAAAAAAAATATATTTTATTATATATTATATTAATTATATTATATTATATTATTATATATATATTAATATTATATATTATTTTAATACTGCAAGCCACATTCTACAGGGTGCCCAAGGTTATTATTTTTCATATTTGTGTATATTATGTTCTTTAAAATTACTAACTACAACCTCTGTATGTGGTCTATGCATATTACAAAAAATGATAGTAATATTAGATGCCATATATATTCAAAAGACTGTCCATTGTATGACCAAACTGTAACATGTTTCATAGAATGTTTCACACAATAAGATATAAAAAGAGTCTAATAATGTAACATGCAAGCAAAAAAATGGTAAAAAAAAACAAAAAACAAAAACATTGCTATACCTTCTGTATCGCTATAATTAAGCTATGCATGTTTAATGCCTCAACAGTTCCGGTTTTTATAATGACATAAATCTACTCAGCTGTTTCTCTGATGTGCTAAATAAATATTCAGCAGCTCACATATCATTGTGTTAATTAACCAGTGGTGTGGTGGACCCTCTGGATGTAGATGGAACAAACTAGGGGCAGGGAGGTACAGGTGCTGTCTAGGCTGGATACCCGTTGCAGCTGTCAGATAAAGATGGCCCTGTTCTTAATAGTCTAAAAACACCAGATTTGACGGCATAACACAATAAATAGACTGCACACAACAATCATTTCTGAGCCAAGCAAGAGATGGGCACAAAGTGACCTCAAAATATAAAACTGTTTATCACATTTTCCCACTCAAGCACTGTAAAGTAAGTGAATAAAATGGACGAAAATATACCTTGCTAAACAGAAAGTAATACATTAAATTACATTCAATCTACCTTTTAGTTTCAATACATTTTTATTGAAATGATATTTAATCCATTTTTTATAGTAACATTCTTAATTCACATGTTACATTTGTATCCTGTAACATATTGAAGGTCTAAAAAATACCGTTGATACACAATTATTTTAGGCTTAAGCTGCGTACACACGTGCAATTCCTGTCGTTGGAAAGGATCTTTCACGATCCTTTCCAACGACAAAGGACTACACGATGCATGAACGAGTGCTGTACATACAGCACCGTTCTGCTCTATGGAGAGGGGAGGGGGAAAACGACGGAGCGGCACCCTGCTGCGCGCTCTCCCCCTTCCCTTGCATTAGGATCGCTCATCGTTCATCGTCCATGGATCCGCCAGGACGGATCCACGGACGATGAACGACCTGGGCTGTACACACGCCAGATTCTCGGACGATGCCGACTATCGGGCGAGAAAAATTTGACGTGTGTACGCAGCTTAAGGCAGACATGCAAAATAAGTCTGCTTGAACCCTGAACATTGCCTTAATGCTAAAAAAATCTTCTACTGATGCTAACGCAACCAGTAGTATCCACGGAATGTCCTGGGTCTCATGCAGGTGTCATTGGTTTCTACCTCCTACTTCCACCCATTACAGAATACAGTTTAACCAAGTGTATCTGTTTTTAATTAGATAAATAGGTTTTTGAAATGTACTCTGAATAATGAAAGACAACTTTGGCTGGAGGTTAAAATAAAAGGTAAGGCCCACAAGAAGGATGTAAGCTATATACTTCATTGAATCACTGTGAAATATATATTTTTTGTCAGTACATAAATTCCTTTTCTTCTCTTAAAACACACACAGACACAATCAAATATTTTTCAACAAAACGGGAAGTTAAAAAAGCAAAAAAAAAAATAAGCCCTGGCAAAACCCAAGATGCTAAATAGGCCAGGGCAACCCTAAAAGCAGAATTAAAGGATGTCCCTTCTGCAAAAAGTATGCTTACCTGTCTGATCAGTTGCTTCATGTTTGGTTTGCTAAACGATAAAACAAAACTCATTATCTCCCCCTCTCTCAAATTCCAAATCTCCCCCTGACATATTCCTAACTGCTAATAATAATTTTATCCATCCCTCCCCGCATGCACATTGTCTTCTCATCATCTCCTCATTTACCCCCCATAATCAGAACAGTTCCAGGTCATGTCACTTTCACCTGCGCAACATCTCCAAAATCCACCCCTACCTGTGCCCAGAAACCACCAAACTCCTTGTACATGCTCTTATCTCTCGTCTGGACTACTGTAACATCTCCTCTTTGGTTTTCCACTAACCTGACTCTTTCCTCTACAATCTTTTATGAATGTTGCATCCATCCTTCTGACCGCTACTCTTCTGCTGCATCTCTTTGTAGTACTCTTCATTGACTTCCATTTCACCTGAAAATCAAATTTAAGCTCCTGTGCTTTGCCTTCAAATCCCTCCACAGTTATTGTCCCACTTACATTTTTGACCTGATAGAAAAATCTTTCCCTGGCCTCTCTCTTCGCTACTCCAATGACCTACTAATGACTTCCTCCATCATAACCCCATCACATGCACGACAGCAGACTTTTCAAGAGCTGCTCTGGCTTTCTGGAATGGTCTTTGTGGTCCTATTCGGCTGGCTCTTAGTTTCTGCTCCTTTAAAAGAGCACTCAAAACCCATTTTTTTCAAACTTGCCAACCTTTTATCTTTTGTCTTTTAAATCGCTCACTAATTCCCATCACTCCACATCTCCCCTTCTATTGTGTGTTACATCCCCCACCCTTCTAGATTGTAAGCTCTTCGGGGCAGGGTCCTCTCCTCCTCCTGTATCACTGTCTGTATCTGTCGGTCATTTGCAACCCCTATTTCATGTACAGTGCCGCGTCCTTTTAATATTATTAATAATAATATTATACCAATGGAGGAGTCTTGACTCGAGTCAACCAGTCATAAATCAAACTGATTGAACATGATTTAGAAATGTACACACCTCTCTCTATAGCAGGCCTCATAACTGACAATACATAGAGCAAAAACCAAGCCATGAGGTTAAAGGAACTGCCCAAAGAGTGCAAAGAAGGAAAAAAAATCTGCTGCACTAAAGGTTCCTAGGAGCCCAGTTGCCTCCATAATACTCAAACAGATGATGTGTGGACCAGGACTTTTCCAAGACTTTTCCAAGAGCTGGTCACCCAACCAAACAGAAAGTCCTAGTGAGAGAGGTGACTAAGAATCTTATGGCAACTCTGAGCTCCAGAGATCCTGTGTGGAGATGGGGCTAAGTTCCAGAAGGACAGCTATAATTGCAGCTCTCCACCAATCTGGGCTTCATGCCAGAGTAATGCTAGATGGAAACACATGAAAGCCCACTTTCAGAGGGACCCATGATGATTCAGCAACAGGGGCTGGGAAACTGATCAGGGTTAAGGGAGACTGAATGAAGCAAAGGAGTGCTCAGGACCTCAACCTGGGCCAAAAGTTCACCTTCCAAAGTTACAATGACCCAAAACACACAGCGAAGGCAACACGGGAGTGGCTTAGGAACAATTCTGTTAATGCCCTAGAGTGCCCCTTCCATAGCCCTATCAAACATTCTTGGCACATCTCTGGAGAGACCTGAAAATGCTGTCCACCAACAGTCCTAATCCAACCTGACTGAGCTTAAGAGGATTCAAAATGCAGAAAACACACATGGTCCACCCCATGGCCACAAAGCAGTTCTGTCGGGGGGCTCTGCCTGGCTAGTGTGGGCTAGAAAAAAAGGGGGTTATTCCAAAATGGGTCAGGTTACAGGGCCGTAGGCCACACAGGTACAGATGTAGTCCCAAAGATGTAGTCGAGTCAGGGGAACCATGTGGGGGGCATGGGTAGAAGAGGCCCTTGGGCTTTTATCTTTTATTCTTGCATCATTCCCACTTTGCTTTAATGTTATTTTTGTTACCTGGAGATTCCACACCTTTTCTGGTACGACTGGAACTAATTTATACTTCTGGGGGGACTGAGTGGTAGATGGAGTACAGGTGGGGCTTGCCTCCCTTTCTTTCACTATCGACTCATATCTTATAAATCTTAAGTTGGTCCTGGGGTGTTGAGCACGGGGCTTGTTTATTTTTTTTTTATCTATAGAATAACTTATAGAATAAAACAAATGTTTACAGGTCAAAATCACACTACAAAATTCACTTTAGTTTTGAAAATTAGGAATTCTTAATGAAGGCCTAACCCTACAACAGATATATTTAAATATATCAATTACTTATTAGCCAAAATGGCAAGGCTGGTATTTCAGGTTCTCCCTGTACATGCCAGAGGGAGCATCTCTCAAGTGTTTTAATTGCATTTTTCCATTTGCAGATTGGCCTGCTTTGCCCTAACAATCAGGTGGAACTTTGCATTAATATGCCTGGATCCGATGTGTTAATTTGATGTAACTTTTTTTGCCTTGACAATGTGTCATTAATTTGTTCGTGGGCCGGTCTAGCTCCGGAGCAAGTGACAGACTCAAATGCTGGGTTTCTTTATCCTGATCTTTTTTTTTTTTTTTTTTTTTTTTTTTTTAGCACGCCCCAGCCTGCTGCTTTCCTATGGACTGCTGTTAATTTGTAATGAAGTGGCATTCAGGAGGGTGCCTTGATTTTTAATTCTGACTGTGTCAGATCCTTCAGGAAAATTACAAGTTTCTCTCGTTGCAATTACTGCCAAGCTCCACTGATGAAAGGTTTACGAAAACTGCGCCTTTGTGAAGCAGGCTGGATGTAATCGGCTGAAACGGGTTTATCTCGACAGAAAAACAGAATGCGGGGTTTTTCTTCTTTATATAAAAGGCATCTCTTAACCCTTGGAAGCTTACAAACTCCCCCTCTGTCGTAAAATCTCAATTTTGCTGTCAACTTAATTAGCAAGTACTGTAGAATAAGAATGGTAAATAGCTCGACATTAGCATAACATGCCACAAATACTGTAATGTGGAAAAAAGAAAGAGGTTGTGAACAAAGAAGGTACAGCTCAAAGGGCTCTGAACCCAACAGTCATAACTGCTAGAGTACTACCTTTCTACACAATGTGTTCAATCAGAAAATTATTGAAGTTCATTGATATTGAAGAAATAACAATTGTTAGTACCTATAGAATTCTAGTGGGGAAATCTTTCAAGAATCAGTTTCAAAATACTGGATAATACCAGTGTTCTAGAAGATGGGCATACAAATCTGATAAGCTACATAAATTTAGTTTGCTTGCAGTGCTCATTCACAAAATGTACCCATCTAAATATTTTTCATAAATAGATATTTAATTATAGATGAAAGATACTAGGTTTAATAATTTGCAAACTTAATAAAATTTTGGGATATATATACCACATACAACAAAACCTTCTAGGAATGCAAAGTACAAATTTTCAAGAACCAACATGTTTCATATGTTGATTTATTGAAAAATTGATAAATGATTTATTTCACAATGAATCAATATTTTAACACTTATGCTAAGCATTCCTCATCTTGTCTCAAATAACTCCTAAATATTTGGGTATTACTATTTAATGATATTATCATTTTACAATCAGTGTTCATAGTTGGAAACAGTTGTGAATGCGTTAACTATCACATCTATGTAACCACAGCTGTGCCCACAACTCTGTATGCAAAATATACAGGTAGTCCTCAAATTAAGGACATCCAACATACGGACAACTCCTAGATATAAACAAGGCTTCCCTGCTCACTTGTGTGCAGAACTGAGGCTTGATGGGGAGGAGGGGGTCAGTTCGCTGCCTGCCCACCATGCCCCTGCCCTGCAGCTACTGCTCGCGACTGGATGGAGGCTTGATGGGGAAGAGGGGGGAGGGGGGCCTTTTACTGCCCGACCACCACACAACCTTGCAGTGGAGGTGACTGTGTGGTAGGCAGGTGGTGAAGCACCCCTCTCCATCCCTATTCATTTTAATTTGGAAGCCTGCTTGTACTGTACATACATCTTGTCATTCCAATACACCAGACATGCTGACGAGTGGTGCATTCCTGCTGTGATAGTGTGTACTGTACAGAAGAGCTCATCTTCAGGCTCTTCCTCCACTTCATCAACTCTATCAAGTTCTACCAACATTGTTTAAGGCTGTACTGTATTTGAAAATGTTTAAGCATTTACTGTGCATGCACAAAAGGATAAAAATAAATATTATGTTGGGACAAACGTCTGTCCTAATTGCATTAATTAAAATAATGTACCTGTTCTGACTTACATACAAATTCAATTTAAGAATAAACCTACAGACCCTATCTTGTATGTAACCCAGGAATTTTCTGTACATAGTGCATACATTTCATTATCCTATGTAGGCATATGAACTTTCTCTGTGCATTTGTCCTTACTCAAAAAATATACTAGAAGACAAAAATGTATAAATTCATAAAATATATGAAAAGAACTAATGAGGTTACTTATCCAAAATAGGTAAAGCACAAAGATAATTTAGAATAAATAATAATTTTGAAAAAATAAGGTATGTAGGGATCCCTATGAATCAAAAGATACAGAAAGGTATGAAAAAGTTAGGTGGTCTGTATACCCAATATTTTCCCCTTTGGCCTACTCATACCATTCTGAGTCTGGGGACCAAGGATCCTCCACTGCAAAGAAACCCCAATCACTGGTCCCTGCCTGCTCCCTTCTGCCAATGTCATCTTCTGTTATATTCAGAAAATGACAGACAAAAGAAAGTGTCTGCGTCAGGCTGGCAGTAAATAGGATACCCATGGAAGGACCCAAGGCAGAATTTAAAAAAAAAAAACAGAAAAACAAAAGATGGGTAAAGGAGTGTCACACAGCTCATAGCTTGGGTTGTTTCAAATGTTTGTTTTTTGGTATTTAATGTAAGTGGTTAGTTAGAGGAGGGTAAGGTTAAGGTTTTTTTTTTTTGTAACAAAGACATATCCAACCTCTCCTTTCTCGAAATGACCACATCCTCAATAGACACATAAAAAGAAATTTTGTGGAACACCACCAAACAATGGGATTTTTTAGGCCAGCCTTTACCAAGTTTAGCCAATTAGACACATTTTAAGTCACAAACCTATTTTATTAAATATCATTAAAATAAAACATTAAACATAAAAAAAAAACAATGTATAACAAAGAACCTCCTATTGGGGTTTCCAGGGTACACCCAATCTTTTCTACACGTTTCATGGAATAAATCAGCTTCCTCAGGAAAAATATAGAGATCTGATGTATGCTGACATGCTGACATGCAAAACCTCTTCCAATGGATAATTTGAGGATAATTGGAATAGCAGCAAAAGGATCACTTTTCAAGATGATAGCGAATTGTTGATATGGATCTGAGATATTTTCTCATATAACATCCAGAACTTTGATGTCTTTTCTTATAGTTGTGGTATTATAACCATAAGAAAGGTAATTCAAAAATATCAATACACTCCTCCAAATATGAATGCACTCAGACACAGCAGGGTACTTATCAATAATCAACTTTTGGTGAATAACCGGTTCCTTCCATGCTAGCAGAACCGCTCACCTTCCTATATTACAATGTGGATAACTCCTTTGCATGCTGCCTCATTACATCCTGTGGAGATCTCCCCAATAGAAACTACAATAGGAGGTTCTATGTTACATTGATTTTTTTATATTAGGCTGGCCTAACAAGTCCCATTGTTTGGTGGTATTCCACAAATTTTGTTTTTATGAGGTTGTTCATTTGCCCAAATTCAGGTTCAAATGAACACTCTTTATACAGCAGTCAGTAAACTGTAGGGTGAGAAAGTGTGCCAGTGGGAGGTATTTCCAATAACATTGAAATGTGACAAATGTTATGATCAGATTATATTTATTGCTATATAATTTCAATAAGGTTAATATTTCAATAAGTAACAGTTTGCATTTAGAGTAGAAGTTCCAGGTTTTAGAATATCTTACTCTTCCCTAATTAAACAGGAATCAGAATGAAGATATGGGCCTAGATAAGTCTTGCCCAGGTCATTTTGTCTTAAATCTACAGACTGCTTTTGAGACTTCACACAGAAAGTATATTTGATAAAAAGCATAGGGGTAACCTAGTATTTTGCTATGCAATTCCTTTAAGCAGATGTCAAGTGATTCGAAATGGTCCTCTTCCCCTTATCCCTTGGAAGGTGCAGCCCCCAACCGGCTGTTTTTCACACAGTGACAAAAGAAAAAAAATATGCTTCATTTTTTCCCAGCTGAACCATCATATTAAATTCACTGCCAATTTTTAAAAGTGCATTAAAAAAATTATTATCTATAGTAATATAATATCCAGGTAACTAACACCTTATACATATTTAGTTTTATTTTAACCCCCCCCCCCCCCTTTAAAAAAAAGGTGTGGATAAGGAGGGGCAGTGACGGAAAATCATTCTTACCTTTCCTATTGTCCTGCTCTAATAAAGCTCATTATAATTCCTCTTGTTATAAGAGCTTTTTAAAACCATTACCTGCAGGGAAGTTAAAGACAGAACTATTAAAAGGTTACTTTAATGTGAATAATAGCCTCCCTGATATACTCCAGTTAATTACTATTGGAAACTGGTTCTATTTTAATTTAGGGCTGAGCGTTTAATGAAGGATATGCTAGGCTAGCAATAATGACAACAAAAAAATTATTCATGGTCAACAGACCCATTACGGCTGTCTCGTTTAAAGAGATAATATCCTTTCCTGGTTCCGCATAACTGCGTTCCACAATCAAAAATGACATTTTTTTTGCTATTTCTCCTCGTGTCTGTCAAATTAGAAAGGAGCGAACTGATTGATATTGCAGACTTTCAGATTGTACAAATTGATTTCCGATGCCATAGTGAAGGCTGCTCTGAAATTAGGAAAACCAGTAAAAGGGACAGGGCACACTATAAAGCTGTAACAGGGCTAGTACTGGCATTGGATTCTTCTTTGCGTGGTCAAACCTCATTAATGAGCAGTGCATATGCAGTAAGTGTTTTAATGATCTCTCCCGTCTTAGTGTAATTCACATTATAAAACTCCACTGTGGCGTGTGCCCATTATTTCAATTTATACTTTAGAATACTTAACCCCCAATTGCATTTCAAAAGACCCGAGTGATAATAATATACTTGTACATCTGCATTAATGGCATCTGCAATTTATATGATCTTTTTTATGTTTTTCATAGATCCAGAGCCCAAATGCCAGGTCGGCGCACGTCTCTGGCAATTAAGAGGTTAATAAAGAAGCATTTCTGGAGGGTAATTGTGCAGAACGTTAACGGCCGCTGGTAGAATACATAATAATGAAGATTAGGAGTATTTGGGTCAGAAATTCAGATTTTCTACAGTTTTTACAGCTCAAATCAATCTGCATTTTCACCTTTCTAGTGGTGCCATGCTTCGCTACATCACTTTGAATTTTGTGTTTTATAGTTTTTGAAAGCACTACAGGAAAAATGACCAATTAAAATTGAATACTGCAACCCATAAATAAAACAGGTCAGCAGTTTTACCCAAGATGTACAGGCAATGGTTTCAAAACCTTGATGAAATGTAGCACATTTAGAATTGCATTAATATTACTTTTTGACAATGACAAACAGAGCTATCCAGTGAAAATTTGCTAAATTCATATAAAAGTTAGGACTCCAAAAGTTAAACACCATATGACACCTTTATTTCTGCTGCTGGTGACCACTCACTAGCAGCGAAATTGACCTCTTCCTTAAAGTAGGTCATTCTGTTGCTCACCAAAAAGCTTCAGAAAAAGTATTCATTAATAGGGAAGAAGTGGTGAACTCACTGGATTGCAAAGAAGAAGGTAAGTGGTGTTTAAATTATACTGTTGCTTGTGAGTTGTTCACAGTGAAGGCTGGAAAGCTATTGTCACTGCTGAGAGGAGAGAACAGGGTGATTCCATCCTCTGAGAGATCAGATTGAATAACTTGAACCATGAACATTTAAGGATGTGCTGCTCCACATCCCATAGAAATCCAGATCACATTGAATTCAAGTTGTTTTGTGACCTCAAACTTTTTAAAGCAACTACACTGCCATACCACTGCTAAATAAATGAGCCCCTACCTCTAGAATCAGAATAAGTTAAATGCAAGCACCGAAAAGGTGTCAAATATTTTACAGCAGTTTCAAACTTTTGTGGTACATTACTGTAAACATGTTAGTATGACTTGTAATGTAACATGTGGTTCAATAAGGCAGTCCATTACAATTTGTTGGGCTACCAGAAAAAAAAACAAATGCAAAAACCACATCCAAGAACAGGTTAACTGCAGCATATTACATTTCAGTTCTTGAATTTAAATACACATTTAAATAAACATTTTTTGTAGAGTGTACCGGTCCTTGTAATTTGCCAAGTACCAGCCGGTGTTAGCCAACAGAAACCTAGTCATAGACCTTAAATACATTATACACTACCTCTGCTCAGGTGTTTTACCAACAAGAGTGGTATACTAATAAGTTTCCAAAGGGTGGCTGTGATATCAAGAATAAAAAAAACTTTATTAAGCAGTTTTGAAGCTGCTTTTTACAAGGGAAATATCATTGCCACTCTGAAGCAGGGGACAAGCTGTGGAAAAAAATCAGTAAACCTCTCTTGGCTCCCAATGACATGATGGGACAGAGGTGTGGGTGCTGCAGATGTGTCTTTGTAACTGGCAGTCACTGCACACAATTCTTTGCTATGGCGAAGAAGAAATCTCTCTAAGGCTGGGTCTACACAGACAGTTTTAAAAACGCATGTAAACGTTCCTACCATGTTTATATGCATTTTTATGCACTTTTACAAGCATTTGTAAAACATGTAACCGCCTATGACACGATTTTACCTAAGGGTCTATAAAAGTTTCACTTTTAACCCCTTCAGGGAATGAGTACAGGGGTACATAAAACCCCTTACTCATTCCCTGAAGGGGTTAAAAATATATGAAAAAATTAAGAGGAGACTAACTTTTTTTTTTTTTTTTTTACAGGTTATCCCAAAATGACAGAATGATTCTCACGGCTGCAATCATGACATGAGCACAGCCGTGGGACTCCTCCTGACAGTGAAGGATCCCCGGGCACTAGGGGGTAAATTAGGACAAGGCTCCCCGTACACCTCTAATGCTCTGTGATTGGCTGAGAAAAGGGAAACCCTGATGACAGCTCAAGCGTCATCAGGATTCCCCTTTCCTCAGCCAATCAGGGAGCGGAGCAATCAGTGGAGCTCTGCTATGCTAACGGCTCCACTCTCCCGATTACTCCGGCAGCCCTAGAGGAGCTGTGACATGTGTTCTGTATCCAAGTCTTCTGTAAACGTTTTGACAAAACACTCAGTATCTTTGGTTAAACAGACAAAATGGAAGGTGTGGGTAGGGCCACATGGCTGTCATATGTATTATGGCTAAGAAGCACCTCAGGGTTTGGGATCTAGAAAACTTTAACAGGGTAGAACAAGAAAGGCCACTAAAAAAGGAAATCTTTACTTATTAAGTTGGCAAATCAGAGTTTGCAATATGTACTAACCCATACCAAACTATCTACATTCATATTTCTAGATCACTCTAAACAGATAAAAAGGTGAGCGTTAATTGCTGTGAGTTACTGCACTCTGCACCCTATAGTATAGATATTCCCAAGTTAAAAAAAAAAGAAGATCACAAAATAAGGCAGGTAGGTCAGCCATACCTGCTTACATGCATAGTTTAATGTAAAGTAGTGATACCATTTGAACTGGGAGGGAAGCAAAATGCAAACAAAAGTCAGCCTGTTGATCCAAAAATGAGAGACGCAAGGTAAGTAAGAGATGTGCTAATTGTATTATAAGGTGATCTTTATAGACAGTGTGCTGTTAAGTGACACTTCAGGTAAACCTACCCTGTGTAGAATGAACAACCTCCAGAACATTCCATTCCTAATGTTGTGCTTTATATTATATACTCCATGCTGCTAACCACTAATAGTTCTGATAATAAAATTTCTTGTTCTTGAAAAATGCCCAAACATATTTGCAAAGTATAGAGCGGGCAAAACAGTAGCTGGCTGCTGTTCTAGCATACTTTGGAAAACACACCGTTAATACCATATGTATGACATGAAAAACAATTTGTTATTCTTCCTACTTAGAAGATGAATGGTTAAACCAGACACCCTGCGCTTTTCTGTGTAAATGTAAACCCTCATTATTCTAAATTTAATAAAAAATGCCATATGCTTGGGATGAGGGGAGAGAATGATATCTACAAAGAGCAGTGGCTACTGCTAGTGTAGAGCTAATAGCAATGTCTCATTCAAGTTTCTTTTAAATGGCTGTGCGTATCTCTAATTATCTGAATGGTGCTCAATATAAGAGCAGCAGACAAAAAATGGTATTTAAGGACTGTGCATCCCAAAATGCTGCTAAAAGCCATTAACCAGTGAGTGTTAATTGGAGCCATATTCATATTCATTTGCACTCCAGGCCCTGATAAAATATTTCCCAAGGTACGCTTTAAAAGGAGTCTTAATTTAAGGAACTGCTACAATCAACACTTATGAAAATTAACAGCTGAGTAATTAGCGCTCATGAATTATGCCACAGACCATGCTTGCAGGCATGGGGATGTTTGAGTTGATGATTTGGCAGGGTCTTTTCGGGGTCTCTGGAAGAACGGGCAGGATTAACTCTTTGATATTATAAATTACTGGAGAAATTAAAGGCAGATTTGGGCATTGCTGGATTATATGGTACTAATTATTATGCTGTTAAGTCATTCACACATCCTTAGATTAAAAACAAATAACAGCTAGAACAATTAACTAAAGGGCCTCATTGTCCTAACATCTTGCATTAGCAATTAGCTAATTTTAGTTACTTTGGAACAAGCATTATTCAGTACTCCATTGGCCAAACACTATGTACCACTTCAGGTATGCATTCACATTTGTTTGCCTGTCCATAGACTAACAAAAAAGGTCTGGGTAGCTCAACTGTTTCAATTTTGCAGGTCTTGCCAACAGAGCAAGGCAGATCAGGAAACCGTGAAGGACATAATCCAAAATTGCTCCAGAGAAGAGGGACACTACCTAATGAGGTACAGTTGTCTCATAGTGAACCTTTTATGCAAGACAGAATACAAAACACAAATGACGTGGTCAAACACATAATACTGTGAGAAGACTAGATAAAGTAAATAATGTACAAAATTTTGTATGTAGTGTATTTAAAAAATAAAAATTGAAGTGTATTTAGGAAGTGTCATACTTTAAATTAACATAAAATTCTGATAATGAGAGCAGCATATGCATTTTAAATTAGTCATAACTATGTAGATACTTTATGCAGGATTTACTTTCTAGCTGAAAATAGCCCAGTGGTTTAGTAGGAGGGCCAGAACCTGGAATGCAGCAGGTTGATGAAATCAAATCTAGCGCTCCCTCTGCGCCGGGCTGAAGTCAAAAAATGTGATGACGCAGACCCGACAGAAGAAACTTCCTGACGGAAAGACTGATGTGCAGAATTGAAGGCAAATGTAATTTTATTGTTTTGGGTTAGTTTTGAGTTTACTTCCGCTTTAAGTAGGTCATAAATAGCAGCCTCCTTACTTTCCCTTCCCCCATCCCTTATGACAGAGTTACTTTAACCTAAAATTATAAGTATATTCCGAATCATTAATTGCAAAAACTTTTGTGAAAAATGAAAAGGACATAATTAGCAGTGATAAGTCTCAAGATCAGTACTTATATGCACACTAGCATTCAAAAATATGGAATCACTAGCAGATATCTTTTGTTTTTTGTTTTTTGAAGAAATAAAAAGGTACCAAGAAAAATATACCCTTACAATGAACTTTAGTTCAAGCATACAAAAAAATGTAAAGATTTCTTTTAAACAAAACCTGTTTCTATTACATAACATGTCATAGACCTGATGGCTTACACACTTTGCGTACTGTAATTCAACAAATGAAAGGGACATGCTGGGGATGACCATGACCATTCTAAAATTCGCCAACCAGAAAACAAAGTGGACTCCATCCCACTTGCTGTAACATTTATTGAAACAGGAACGCATAGAAGCCTGTTATTCATAAAAAAAGGATATAATACTACAGTTTATAATTAGTGTTATCCTTTAAAAACTTGATACAACTTTTCGAAATTGTAGTTTTAGGTTAAAAAAAAAATTCCCCAAACTAAGCAGCTTTCTCAACAAACATATTAGTGTATAGCAGCCTCCCTCAACTTCTTCAATATGGGTAAACCCTTGAAATACCCTTGAGGTATTAGGGAGCTCCTGCAATACCTACTACAATATATCCACAGCTCACAGTACATTAGCTTAGTGGTCAGTGGGAAGAATCCCTCTTACGCTAATGGCCAGTGTTAAGAATTTCACCATTACAGATAGCCAAAAAGATCATTGTCAGCTAAACTGACCTGAGAGGAACACAGGGGGGAGCAGATGTGCCTGGAGAACTTCCACAAAATAAACATTACATACTCACCATTGATTTATCATTCAATGCTGCAAAATCTGTCATTAACAGTTCAATAATAAAGGGCAAATATGTAATTGAGCATCATGTAGAAAAGTTAGTATGCCCAATATATGTTAACTAATTAAAAAACGTTTGATCTTCATTTAAACAGTGACTATAGGTTAAATAGATATACCTGAAAAAAAACTGACAGTACATACAATGAACATCTGCCATCACTACAGATCTATCGGATTGAAATAAACTGTTCTTAATTAGGTTCCAGAGACTGGAACATTTTTAGTGAGTATGCAGCTTGAACCCATATTTAAACTTCAGAAATCTAGAGCCTGGTGTTCTCATTTTCATTGAGGTGCATGTGTGTGTGTTTCATTAATATGCCATGATCAAAAGAGCTCTCCCAAAGAACTCCTGAAGAAAAAGGTTGTAAATGACCAGAGTTAATTGATGTAAATGAAATGTAATTGCAGGATTTGCACCAATTTAAACTGCATGGGGGGGTTCTTGAAAAAGTCTTTGAAGTTCAAAAAGAACATTAGAGCAAAACTACAGGTTGTTGTTTAACATAAGCAGCCACTTTAGAAATATGTATACATGTTACGTGCATAAAAAAACAGCATTTCAGGGAAAGAACCTCATACCAACTGTGAAATATAGTGGTGGAAATTCAACAGTGTGTGGTTGCTTGGCATTTCAGGGCATGCAGTCACATAATAATTATGGGGTCGGATACATTTTAGAGTATGCTAGATGTAAGACCCTCTTGTTTGAAGTTTAACCAGAAATGATCTTTTGTCTCCGTAAAAAACCAATCCTTTAACACAATTATGATCCAACAAACCGGTTAAAAATAGAGGGTATAGGCTGGTCTGGTCAAAGCCATGATTTGAAACTCACTGAAATGTTGTGGGGGGTTTTGATAAAGTTATGTAAGCGGGAACAAGGGAATTACATCCTTATGAGTTCCATGTGCTCCTAAAATGACAGTAATTAGTTTATTCTATAACAGTACTGTGTTCTGTAATAAGTGGAGGTCAGAGGGGAAAAAAACAGAGACGGCAACTGGTGACCCAGGAAATTAACCATCCCAAGTGTCTGTCTCCATTCTAACTTCAGCAGAAGATGTCTACTAAACAAGAGTTCAGCGAGAGAGGAAGGAAAGGTACATTTTACAGATCTCTTTAACAAGTCCAATTAACTATAGAGACAGGATGACTTTCAATCTATTCTCACCCATGTAACTTCACCACCCCCCCTCCCCCAGACATCGGGTCAAAATAAATGGTAAATTTGCATGCAGCATAATTTATTTTTGCATACATTTAACTGCAAAAATATTTTGCATAAGAAAGCTGAAGTATTTGGACATTTAATTAGCAATCCCAAATTGGAACAGTTTCCAATAACCATCTTTAGCTATCACAGCAATTGGTGACAGATTTTATGTAAACCTGTCCTGTGAGGTTCTCCAAAAAAAGAATTTTACTCTTTCCACATGTATAAGGGGGAAGGGGGTGTATTTCCTCATCCTGATACAGTCCTTCATTAGCCATATTGGTTGATTTTTTTTTCCAGTTTTCTAATATTGAGTGGGAGAAAATTCTTGTCAGGTCCAGGACTTCATGAGAGCCATTCTAAGGCTGTGTGCACATGTTAAAACAATTGTTGTTGGAAGGCTACGTACACATGTTCAATAATTGTTGTTGGAAAGGATCTTTCCTTCCTGTGCTCCTAAAATGACGTTGGAACGTTGGAAAGGATCTTTCCTTTCCAACGACAAAAGACTGAACGATGCATGAACAACCGCAGCACTGCTCTGCTCTATGAAGAGGGGAGGGGAAGAACGACGGAGCAACCCCCCCGCTGCCCTCCTTTATTCACTTCCATTACGATCGTTCGTGGATCCGATTCGTGGAACGACAAGCGCTGTACACACTCAGATTCTCATCCAAAATCAGCCCTGAGCCGATTATCGGTCGAGAATCATCTGATGAGTGTATGAAGCCTTTGATAAACTACTTGGGGAAGGTGCTATCACAGTTCTGTTTTACACATACCTCCCTCCTCAAATCAATAAAGCTATTGATTTACAGCTTTTTTTTATATACAGGCTATAAACAGCCCTGAATATGGCCTGTAAATATAAAAACTGTCTGCAGAAATGTAAAAAAATGCTAATACTTTCCAAAGTCTTTATATATATAATTTTTCAAGCTGTGGAAAGTTTGGAAAGGCCGCTTACAGGCAGAGATATCCCCTCTTTATGTAAAACCAGACCTCTAAAATATGTTTTTACAAATTTTTAATAGGTGGTGTCCAACAACCAAAATATCACTTGTTTTTGTTTTAAATTGAGAAATATGGGAAAAAATACTATTAAAAAGAGAAATACAATCTAACAAGATAATGGTATGAACATCTACTTAAACTGTAAATATACTATAAAAGGCTATGCATAAAAACAAAGTACAACTCACCTTGCCATCAAATTTAGAGTATTCATTGAAGGGATTGTTTAGCTGCAGAGGACATTGTTCCAGGCGCACAGATAATATTGATGGTTTCCCACAATGTGGTATCCTTTCTCTAAAATCCTTTTTTTCAAACAGTGAGCTTAATTCTTCTGCTGCAAGTTTAAAAAAAAAAATAAATACATTTTGATTCAACCCATGGTATTCAAGTATAATTTTACATACATAGTACATAAACGTAATCAAATTTGTTGGATAACAAACTAAAGGTTTAGGCAATATTCAACATTCCAATCAAGGTCTTGAGTGTCCCCTTTAGGTTTGCATTCCGATACAGCTATACAGGAATGGAAAACTTGATAAAGCTGGTCAATCACAGGGGAAATGGAGCTGTTAAGGAATTCTGAACTATTTCAGAAACATCTCAAACTAAAGAAAAACTGAAATTGTTATTGCAGTCGCAAAGCTCAATGACACTGGCCCTAAGACAGGCCCATAAAAGGCAGATGTCTCACTGAAAACAATAGGAAGAGAGCCATTCTTCTTTGCATTTGGCATATGCTTGTTTCAGAACCACTGCATTTATATCTTTCCACTGACAGCAGTGTAGACATAATAATTCTTATGAACAACTGAAATTATTGAGCCATCTCACCTTTTTTCATTTAAATAGATTGTAAAATTTGTAAAATAAAAAACAACATATATTTATAAGTGATGGTTGAAACCTGCAAGATTACCTGTACATTACTTATAGACTTATAATCAATTATAAATATAAATATAAGCCAAATATGGCAAATCTCAAATGTCTCCACCAATTAAATCTCATTCACCGAATGAAAAACCATCCAGGCAGATAAAACACATAAGAATCTAACAAAAAAAAAAAATCCAAAATACTCTGCAACTCTAAAGAGATGTCTTTTTTACATCTTGTATTTCTAAATTACTGTCAGGTCACACCTAGTAAACTGGTTTTGGTAACAGTAAAAAGACTTTACTGATAATGACTCTGTACCTGAAAGGCTTGTATTTCTTTCCTTCCACTGGACATTCTTACACCTGATCTGGTTTTGCCTCTCCTTTCGAAGACGTTCCAGTTTTTGTGCTAGAAAACAGTCAGGGAAAAACAAAATTACTTTGTTGGTAAAACTTTCCTAAGAAAAGAGATAACAATTAATTCAAATGTCATGAATATTTCATAATGCATGTATAGAATGATGGGGAACAGGGGCAGGAAAGAAGGGAGGGGGGACACTGAGATAGGAGAGAGCGGCGTGCATAAAATTTTTAAAGCTGACATGAAGTTCAGAAAATATCAACAAAAACAGAAAAATGTGCTTGATTTATAATTGAAATTAGGGGACATAAAACATTAATACAGACCATAAAGATAGTATTAACATAGAAGGGAATCGTAAAATGTGAAAACTAGCGTGATTAATAGGACAGTTCGTTATATAAATCATTAATAACGGTCTTAAAGGAATTTTAATGTACAAATGAAGTCCCATGAATGTTACGGAGTGTGCATAAAATTATAGATATGAATTACGTGCCCCCATTTCAAAAATTAAAGATAAATGAACTTGGGCTCAACTATTAAAGTTTTAAATATAGAATCCTTTATCTGAAAATCAGGAAAAATTATAAAATGTCAGGGCCATATAAATTACTAGCGTTTTTCTATGGTAGGACGGAACAGTTTATAGGTAATAAAGGAGGTGATTTGTATCTGCGGCAACATTAGTCAAATGTGTAAGGAAAGAGAGATATGAATGGGGATATTTTTATTTTACAATTTTTTTCTCTCCTCTTTAAAGATGCAGAGAAAAATATTAAAGATTTTCAAGGGTTTATTGCACATCTCTCTCTGAATATCAGATAGCACCAAGTGTCACATTCTGCTAATTTTCTCCATTCAGGAATGTAAAATAAGGCAAAGAAGTTTAAACTGGAATACATGGATGCAGTACATTTAACAATATTTATTATACTGGTTCATATCAAACTTTTATTGAATACATAAACTTTAATTTTAAAGACAATCTAGCAAAATAATAATCACCTTCTATTTAAAGAGAAAACTACTAAGCTATTTCAGTAACTGTACATGCCAAGTTATCATTTAACATTAAAGTGCTTTTGCAGTGTTGGTGCAGCTTGTCTTGTTTCTTAGTCCTACAACACCGATTTGGGAAGATATGGTCAATGAAACAAAGAAGCCATTTGTCAAAATCTTTGGGCCCGTGGATGAACAGAAAACTTGTCATTCATTCCTATGGTCAAGTCAGCCTGTTCACTAAGCAATGCATCACCATTATTATTATTATTATTATTAATATTATTATTATTATTATTATTATTAACAATAATATTAAACAGGATTTATATAACGCCAGCATAATACACAGTGCTGTACATTAAATAGGGTTGCAAATGACAGATACAGTCAGTGACACAGGAGGAGGAGAGGATTCTGCCCTGAAGAAATTACAATCTAGGAGGCATCATCATCATATTCTAATTAACCGATAGCAGACCCAAAAAGCAAAAAATAAACGGACTAGGTTTCCTACACTTAGTAAAAGGCTCCATATACAGGTAGTCCCCGGGTTACATTTCAGATAGGGACTGTAGGTTTGTTTTTAAGTTGAATTTGTATGTAAGTCAGAACAGGTAAATATTTTAATAAATCCAATTAGGACAGATGTTTGTCCAACATAATATTAGGCAGTGTGGTGTCAGTTACTGTATAAAATTCTCACTGTGAGGTAATCACAAACAAAGCAAGAATAACAAAAAAACTTTATGGAGCCTAGACACTCATTACCTACCTGATATGCAAAATGAAGAGAAAAAAACTGCAGAGTTTGTCTTGGTCATTAAAGAGTTACAAGAGGCTGCAGAAGGGATCACCCACAACCTCAGCTGTGTTTAGCAAAAGATTTATTCTGCGAAGTATGAAAACCGCCCCCCTCTGCCCCTTCAAGCCTCCATACTGCACACGAGTGAGCAGGGAAGCCCCGTTCGTATCTAGGAGTCGTCCGTATGTCCTTAACTCAGGGACTAACTGTATACAAAAGCCCACTTACACTGAAACTGTTTTTGCAGTTTTTCAGAACAAAGGAATTGACAGACCTTCTTGGACTGTTCCTATAAATGATGAGAGCTCATAGTTATCAATTTACCAAAGTCAATACTTTGTAAGAACACCTTTTTTCTGCAATTACAGCTGCAAATCTCTTGCACATTTAGCCACTTTTTCTCAGTGAACATAGTAAATTGGCTCTAATTACTTTGATTTAGATGGGTTGTGTTTGGTGTATAGCAATCTTCAGTTCATGTTACAGATTCTCCAGTTTTCCTGTGCCTGACAATTAATAATATCCTTTAGGTCGACAATGATGCTACCACCACCAGGCCTAACTATGGGAATGACGTTCTCAGGGTGATGGTAAATATGGGGTTTGTGCTGCACGTTGCATTTCCTATGAAGGTCAAAAATTTTAATTTTGGTCTTATTGACCAGAGGACTTTTCTCTATGTGTTTGAAAGTCCCAAACATGCTGTTCAATACATTCTAAATATTTTTTTCTGCAACTAGTTGCTTTTTTATTGTATTCTTCCACAAAGCCACATTATGTGAAGTATATAGCTTAATGTGGCCCTATGAACAGATATTTCTGTCTCCACTATGGATCTGTACAGCTTCTTCATTATCCTTTGTCTCTTTATTGCATCTCAGGTTAATGTGCGGCTTGCTCAATGAATGAGTTTTGGTAGGGTGCCTTCTATTGTCAAGTTTGTGGTGGATCCAAATTCTTTCCATTTTGTTATAATGCCCTTACTGGTACTCCATATGAATAATTCTCTACATTCTTGTTTCTGATGTGTTTAGAGTGCTCCTTGTATATTGCTTGCTTAGAGGTGTTCCAGAGTCAGTGGCTGTTCAAACAGATCTTTTTACAGTAAGTATACTGACATAATGTAACAGATCCTGAGCCACTGACTGCATACAGGTAGATCTTTTTATGTGACTTGTGAAGTTAATTGGCTGGTCCAGACTTCATTTAGAGGTTTTATATGAGAAAATGCGGTTTAGCATCCATCCATAAGTTTAACATTTTCATTCTATACAAGATTTAAATAAATGTTTGTCCCTTACAGAAAATTCAACTCTCCCTCCAAAAATACTCTATTCCTTGCCTTGGTAAAAGGACTTCCCGGGAAGCACCAAATGAAAAGATATGGTAAAAGATAAGGTATGCTGCAGGTGAATTTGTAATTTGTCTTTAAATTCACACATCGATAAGCAAAAAAAAGCATTACCAAAATTGAAACTAAAGGTTTGACATAACACGGCACTGCAATGCAATTTAGTGGGAACATCAGACATTGCATAGAAAGCAAATTTGGCATATTGGACACAGTGTAACGAACATAGCACAAACTAGGCCTAAGAACTCATTCACAGCATTCCCCTGTAGTAAAACGTGTAACACATGATGTTGCCATTCATTCTGAATAGCACCCCAATGCACCTTGGTTGGAGGTATATTGCAGCGCACCATATACCCATATCCCTCTCTCAGGTCACATTAATATCCTTCTGTCTGTGCAGACACCCAAAAGTGTGCACAGTTTGTAGACATAGAACCCTTGGGACACATACCTGTGTCAAAATGAACTATACTTTTGATTACCCGTTCAACATTGGTTTATACAATACTGAAGAATAATTATTTCATTATTATAAAATCACTTTCAAATTGCTTATCTGGCATTCAGATTCAGCATTCCCATTCAAGACTAATACAGCAGTGGATAAGCACACCAACCACAAGACACTACATAATGTTTTAGTACTAAAATAAAACCAAACCACAACAGCAAGACCAGTCCTGCTAAAAAAAAATTAATGAAAAAAAAAATTATTTATTTACCATTCATTTTAATTTTAATAAGGTTTTGTGGCCAATGATTGTGGACCACTAGGAAACCACTTGCAATCCCCTAATACCTAAACATATAAAATTAATTGCCGCTTCTAAATAGTGCATCATCTGGTCACATGATTCTATGCTTTAAACAAACCCTGATAAACCAAGTACCAGAATCTAGGAACCTCCAATTCAATGCTATTGAGAAAAAAAATACATTACTAGGCATATCAGGCATCACAGGGTTTCATGAAGTGATGCAAGTAGTGCCACAAAAAAAATGCCAAGATAAAATGTTCTTGTTTCACTGTACTTAAAAGACATCCCATAACAATTTAAAATATTTGCAAAAAAAAAAATTTTAAAAATGTGCCATGATGCAGCTGCATCATGCTAATGTCACTGTTGTATAGTACTTGTAAGTGGAATTATTCTGCATTTGTGAACACCTATGTCATCTTTGGTATGTCTGATATTCTATGCAGTACTTGAGGCTTTTGGGTATATATGTCTCTTTCGTACTATATGTACATTTCAGATGACAGAGAAATCCATTCTCAAAACAGCATATAGTAACCCTGGCAAAAGTGCTAACAATTTTTCCTTGACCTTTATAAAACATTGTTTAATTAAAAATAACATGGAAAGCACTCTGTCTTTAAAAAAAATAATGCAAAGCAAACTTTAAAAAATTTAAATTCTTGCAATACAGTTTTTTTTTTTAGCTTTTAGGAGCACGTGAGGCATCTTTCAGAGCAGCTACAGTGCTAAAATGCCACTGAATTGTAAAACAATTAACTAGGAAGCGCTTTTCTATAAGATTTTGTATACACAACAATCCTACCTAAACTGCACCAGACTAATTAGCATCCCCTCTTTTGGTATATTTATCTCTGTGAATCTATGCAAAACAATGCATAAATCATGTTCTATTAACAGCTGACAGACTATGAGCAAAGAAAGCGTTGATTATCAGACTTGTGTTAATAAGACTCCGGCTATGCTTAAATACGAGGACTGTATGTGCTTTATAGCGTAAAATCACGAGAAAAGAAAGATCTTGCTACAACAGAATCAACATTCCACAATTATATTACAGCACAGTATTGAAAAACTAAAGATTATAATTGTAAGTTTTATTGCAGGCTAAAATGTTCTTCCTAAGGATGTTTTTGTATAAGGTACATTGAAGCCTCCAGAAAGGTTGGAGCAACTGGACATCCCAACTCAAACAGAAATCGCTCATATAATATTGATATATATTTTATATAAAAAAAATTTTTTATAAAGTGAATTTTTATTGAACATTTTCACATACAAAGACAACCAGGCTTATACAGCAAAACATTTCGTAAACACAGCATACAGGGTGATAGGTACATCCGATAATGGTACATAAAACTCTGGCGTAAGTAACAGTAAAAAACAGTGGCCGTACTGTACCGGCCTATCAAACCCCATAGACTATAAAAATACGGAAACAACAGATTTGAGGAAACAACAGAAAACAAGAAATGAGTCAAAAAGAAAAAACGAAGCTAAGCCGGGGAATAGGAGGGGGGGGGAATAGGAGGGGGGGGGAGGAGGGGGGGATACAAACAAAGTGGATAGGAAGCACAGTGGCATCTGGAACCAGCGACATAATAAACCTGTAGACTGGTATAGTATGCATCCCAAGGTTCCCATATCTGTTCAAATTTCGCAACCCTGTTTGGGGTTTCAGGCGTCAGGCGTATGTCTTGAATACGAGCATACAAATCCTCCATAGATTTCCATTTGGTGGAGATTAGAGTACGAGCAGCCACTAAAACATGATATTATATAAAAATTTAAACCTAAAAATGCATTTTATATTGGATGAGAAAGCAATAGAACCTTTGCCAGGTTTGCATTGCTATACCATTAAATTAGTTCTCACTACAAAATGAAGAAATGAGCGGATATCTTGTGATGGGGACACCCGTTTTAATGACAGCTATCTAAGCAGGGGATAACACTCACTAAGAGACTCTCTCATCTGTAAAAGTCTAACAAAGTTAAAAAAAAAGTAATAAAAAAATAGACATGGTTTTAAACTCTTCCTTGCTTAATATAACATTACAAATACAAATGTGGGCTATGCCTATACTTTATGGAAAATACTGCAGAAAGGGTAAAGTAGTTTAAACCTTCTAGTTCGTAAACAGTCAACATGTTGTTTCTTAGTCTTAAGTTAGTTTTTATTTGTTTTCTCAAGATTTTGTTTCTTTAGGTATTCACCGACCAAGTCTTTTTGCAGTCCAGGAAATGTAAAATAGTTTACTTCAGCACCAAAATTTACAAACACCAGTTTTTCCACCCAGGGCTTTAAATATAAGTTACAACAGGAAAGCCCATACCCTTAACTAACCTAATCTTTGTTGGTAAAGTGATGTCCCCAAACTTTAGTAACTTGTCACCATCTGCAGTTCTTTGATGAAACTTTGTTTTACTGTTTTAAAGAGGAAGTAAACTGAAAAAACCCAAAAACAAAAAATGCACTTACCTTTAATCCCGCAGCGCAGTCGATCGGTCCGGAGGTGTCTTCCTCTATGCTCTCACACTACTGGTTTAGGTATTCTCCTTGCCTCAGTGTGCTGTTCTCTAGAGCACGGCATTGAACTGTGCATTTTTTTTTTCTTTTAATTTCACTTTAGCCACTTTTCAGATGTTCAGCCATTTAGTCTTCCTAATCCTTTTCCCCCCTTCCTCATTGTTTTGTTTGACAATATCACAAAATTTTGTTCATAGGTCTTGAAGATTTCTTTCTACCAAATCTAATCCTTTGCATCTCTACAAAAATGCATTTAGTATATTACAAAGGTTCATATGTAATTGTTTACCAGTTACATATTAGGTTGTTTCCTCCTTTCAAAGTTTAAAATGATGCCAACCAAGAAGGTAATATATTGAACGTATTCATCATATGTAATTGGTTTAATGGCTTTCTTTCTGTTTTCTTAAAGTGGATTCTAAACTTAGCAATATGAAGCTCATGATCTGAACTTGTTCTTTGACTGTCAACTTTAGTGTTATATCTACTAATGATGTTCTATCCAGAATATGAAGCAGATTATCAAGCAGAAATATGAAGCAGAAAACAAAGCCTCTTTGGCTTCCTATAGCTGCAGATCATCAGGCAGGAATCATAACACGTAACAGCATGAGTGCTTACTATTTTACCTCGGTAACTCATTCCATTCCCCCCAACAAAAGGGGGAGGTGAATAATAACATAATTTGATCAGAAGCTTGTCACAAAGCTAAACCTACATATGAGAATATAGAGGTAGCTCCTGGGTTAAATACCAGATAGGGACTGTAGGTTTGTTCTTAAGTTGAATACGTATGTAAGTTGGAACATGTACATTATTTTATTAAATCCAATTAGGACAGATGTTTGTCTCAACATATTATTAGGCAGCATGGTGTCAGTTACTGTATAAAATCCTCACTAGACAAAAGCTTCATGGAGCCTAGACATTCATTAACTTCTGGAGCAAGCTGTGCTTTTATATGCAAAAAGAAACATTGCAGAGTTTTTGTTGGTCATTAAAGAGTTACAAGAGGTTTCAGAAAGCGCTCACCCCCTAAGATCACCCAAACCTCAGTGTTCATTTTGGAAACTCTTCTTTTTTCTGTGTTCTTTCCTGTGAATAACTCTTTCCACCTGCAGTGTGCTTTAAATAGCTACATTTTTAGAGAAGGTAATATTTTTGATTTGAGGGTTTGATTTTATGCAGTTGGGCCTATGGTGTTTTAAAGGTCCACTTTAAACATCTGTTTTGAATAACAGTGTACTTGTTTGCTTTGTAACCGGCCCTTTCCGCCGGCATTTTATAAAGCCAAATATTATTGGTTGAGAGTGGTTCTGCACATTGAAATTATTACATTTTGCTGCAATGGCTTACACAAACAAAAAAAAAGAAAAATATTCCCCTAATATTAGCAGTCCTTCCAATTTTAACTTCGTTTTTTATTTTCAAACATTTTACTTGCACATTCTAGACCTGCAGATTACTTGAAACCACAAAATATTATACAATTTATGAAAATAGAGACCCTATGGATTCAAATTGTGATAGTTTTTTTATGTCATACAATATTAACTTTTCTGTTACTTTTCTGCTTATCAATCCCAAGCTTTCAGCAGAAAAACAATCCACTTCGGAGTACACAAACATAACTCAACAACACAAATCACAACTTTTTCTGTAATATTGAAAATGAGATATTGTAGAATAAATAGCAAACATAATGAGATTTAAATTTAGAAGTAGAGAAAATTCTACAAAACACTTACAAACACTTTTAAAGCCAGATACAGCTCAACGATTTAGAGTAAAACCACAAAAAATACTGCTAAAATAATTGTTCTTAATCTAGCATGCATGGCAATACCTAGTATGTTCTAAATTCTATGCATATGTCAATGCTTAAATGTGCATGTACCCAAATACAGGAAGAGGGGGCAGGGAGGATATTCATTTTGTATCTTTTTTATCTTACAGGAATGCTAATAAAGCCTTTTTTTCATATATGGCATTGTCTGTAGTACTTATTACATGTTATATTTCTATGCATTTGCACTTATCTTTTGATGCTCAATCAATGTTGTATAAAGTATCTGTTTTATTGCTCAGTATCCTAATAAAGTTTTTCCAAAATAAAAAAAGAAACCCAGATATTTTGTAACAAATTGCCCAGTGAGACTGCTACAATGTACCTGCATTTATTATATATTAACAAGCACGGATACACTGCTGCAGTACAAAAATAAGTTAATGACTCAAAGTAGTCATGACACATATATCAATACTTCAAACAGATAGTAGACCACAGCAGCCACTTATGTGGACATGGTTTCCGCAACAAAGAGCTTTATGACATATCAGATACACAACAAATAATTAACTGCCGAGAGCCAATATTTAGAAGTCGCCTTTTAATTCCCCCTAATAGCCCAGTTCTTACCTGTGTTTGATCTTCTTCGTATGCCAAAATCCCAGCTAGAAGTAATGTCAACTGACTGAGAATAAATGTAGCCTTGAGTTTCTCCATTTCCTTGTATCTGTGAGAGGTTCTCTCCCGAGACTGATGATGGGTACAGTTTTTCTAAGTCAACATCATGGTCAATAAGTACCATCTCACACATGCCCGTGTCATCGCTTGTCACATGTGACTGGCGTATATGTGCCAAGATAATCAATGGATTGTCTAGGAAAGCCATTCTCCTCTCTTTGTGCTACATGGGGTTACCACCAGAATATTCAGTAATTCGAGAACCGTTACCTGCCAAACAATAAAAGAAGCAATACATTATCATTTTTTTTCTCTGACAAAAGTAAAATGTCTTTTTAAAATTATCAATACATTTATATATTACATTTTATTGTTCACTTTTTTTTTGCAAAAAATTGGCAAAGGGATGAATAGAAAACAATTGGTTGCTTTGGACTGCAATCCTATATACTACATAATTTAGAGTTGAAGCTATATAGATATATATAGATATAGATATATATATATATACACACACACACACACACACACACACACACACATACATACATACATACACGTGGCAATATTTTGTGAGCAGAACTGTTATAAAGCAGAAAGTGAACAATAACACAATCCTGTCCGTAAATATCATAAAACAGGCTGCCGCTCCAAGTAGCATTTAGCTTTTTGTATCATGAAGTGTTCACTGGTCATCATGCCAACCTCCACTATTGTGTGCTATAAAGACATAGAGGAAGGTAGAAAGAACTCCTGAGAGCAGGGTAACAGACTTCTTTGGAGGATATCACTTTAAAGGTGGGCATTCTGGCAGCATGTTCAGGCAATATTTAATGTCAGCATCTACCTCTTGGACTGGTTCAGATATGACAACCTTGTAAGTTTTGCTGTTCCTCCCTTTATGTAGACACCATACCTTGTTTCTTCAGAGTTCACATCAATACATTTTTAGCACACCTATGCTACGCTTCCTCCCCAACGTCTGCAATAACTCTATTAATTCTACTGCCGTCTCTGGAAGCTTCCTTTCCAAACTCAATGCCCAAACTACATTCTCTGGCAACACCCCCATTCACGCTAGGTTGTTTTCAAACCTCTTTCCTAAATTTACAACATGTTCCCCAGAGAAGCTTCTCGCCAATGGCCGCTACCTTTTTTTTCACTTTTTGTAAACCAGTGGCTCTGCCATTCTGTACTCTGACATACATAATTGGGAGAAACTGCTAAGAAGACATTAAAATGCCAAAGAACATTTATATGCCATCCTATGTGTATTTAATTGTTGTATTATCTTTTTGCTATAAGTTTAAGTGTATGAAAACCCCAACTGACTTTTCTTTTTATTGAGTTTGTTAAATAATTAAAAGCATTTTATAAATATAAATACATTCTTGCTGATCTATCCAGAAATCTAATGCTTTGATAGTTTTCCATGATCTACACCTTTGCTGACTGTAACCAGACTGTAACTGTTTCTAACTCATTCCAGTGCTCAACCCAGAATTTTTTTTATGCCGGGTGGAAGCAGCCCCTGAATCATGACCCAACTCATCAGTAACCACCCAAAAACAGCCAGGTGGTTGCTGAAAAGTGCCGGGTGGTGCGGCTAAAATGGTCTGGGGAGAACACTACATTATATGGACTACAGAACACCTCTGACATAATGAAAGATAGGAAAAAGTGTACTTTAGTCTTACCCCAAGGAGCTAATCCTGCTCTTTCAAACATACAGTACAAAAGTGTGTTACTAGAAGGATCATCAGGTCAAAAAAAAAACAAAAAACAGTTACCTCATATGACAGAAATGAAATGTATTTTTGTTCTTGAATTTATATACATTTTAGCTTTAAAGTCAAATTACACAAAGATTGGCATCAATTAAAATTATGAGATGGAATTAAATGTAACAGCCTTAACTAAAGCAATATAAAAGAGAAATATATATTTAATTAATCATACTAAACCCAGTAAACAAGATCACATAACTCATTCATGATCCAGTCCACATTGTGTCTTCTTTCCCATGGCTCAAGTTAGAGCGCAAGTATGATAGACACACAAATCCTAAATTAAAGTAGACAAACGCGCCCAGCTTGCATGCCGCCTTCTATCAATACGGCAAAATGCTAATTTCCTAATTAACAACCTAATTAGGTAATTATGGTGTTGCAGAAGGATGCCGCAATGAAATATGACAACATGGTCACCTCTTTATATGGCACCTGTGGGGCTTTTTCAGCTGTTACCCGCAAAGCCTGCAGTATCAATCGGAGAGCAGATGTCAAAAAGACCTTGGCATTTCCCAGTCTGGTAGATGACTGAATGTTTCAGACAGGAATTGTTTAACTCTTTCACAGCAAAGCAGAAAAACAATCAGAGTGTACTTTTCAAAAACGATGACCAGAAGACACAGACTTCACTGCTTGCTGTATTTAGTTTTGGAGAAAAAAAAAAAAAAGATTTAACTATATTAAAGATACAAGGCTTTTTAACATAGTAAAGCAGCAATAAGTCGTACTTCAAAAGCAGAACAACGCTTACCAATAGAAAAATTAGGAATTTATAAAAACAAAAAATTAAAAAAATAATAAAAGTGCAATCTCTACTTATGATACTGTATGATATAGGGTCAAATTATCACCCTTGCAAATAGTCTATGAATTTCCATTTTAAATATAAGGACTTGCCATATTTCAGGAACGAAGCAGCCCAATTGAGCTTTGTCAAATGCTGCACATATTAAGAGTTCCCAATCATTAAATCAGATATAAGTTTTACAATTTTGAAGACATTTTAAAAGCCAGTTCCATTTTTTCATTAAAGAGTCATTCATACCTTGCTCATCGGGGGCAAAGTGACTGTGTCTTTGTAAGGAAGCCCCCCAGACCTAATTATATCGCTTCTCATTAGTAATTCCCCAGTGTTCTTTCCACCACCACAACCATAAATAAAATACCCATTACTGGCTGGTGCATTCAATGCAATAATTTGTTCCATTTTTTTTCCTGTGCACCAAATTCAAAGCATTAGTTTGTTTTCATTGGAGCAATTCAAACCTATGTTCTTATGTTAGGACTGGGTTAAGCAATGTAACCCAGACGTATGAAGGAGGTCTAACTGGTTTATACCTACTATAAGAATGGACAGCCTTTGTTCATCTAGCTATGTCTTGTTTACTGCCCTGCTGCACAAGCAATTATAGTATTGTGCATTATGAAATATTGCTACAAATATATACAGTTTTAAGAAAAAAGAAAACACATTTTTTGTAATGTGTGATTATTTAAAGAAGTAAACTAAAAACAAAAAAAATTACACTTACCTTTAATCTGGAAAATCCTTCGATGGCGCTGGTCCTTCTTGCAATCCGGTCCCGCGTCTTTCTAGAATTTCTCTTTATCCCAGCGTCAAGCGCCGCCATCTTCTCTCTTCTTGCTCTGTCACCCGATCTCGCACTGTGCAGGTGCAAGATCGGGTGACAGCCTCTGTGAAGGGGCATGCATGAGATTGGCCTCTCGTTCCCCTTGGAGGTAAGGATGCCCCTTCTGCATATGTCCAAGATCAGGGCATGTGCAAAAGGAGCAGCAAAAGCCTCCTGGGTTGCGCGACATAGGTATCCAGGGAGGCTCTGCGGTCCCCTTATGTCTTGATCGCTGTGGCAAGTCTGCACCCCTTTTTAAATAAAAAAAAAAAAAAAAAAAAAAACATTTTACTTTATTTATATACAGGAGTTGTCTACCCTTCTATGTAACGTAAAAATGTTTAGTTTAGGTACACTTTAACAAGGACTAATGGGAAGGTATCTTAACAAGGAATAAAAGAATTAGGTTAGCTAAAATAAATCAATAATATGAAGTAGCAACCAGGTAATACTAATAAAATAGATCCCCACAGTTCTGACAGCTTGCTTGTCTGGAGCATTCAGGTATGTGTTAACATAATGCCAAGAAGAAAAAACATATGCAAAAATTTTGGAGAAGACAGCCGTCAATCCTCCCAGGAGTTGACATCTCAGCTAACTGACCCCAAGATCAGACTGTACAATGGTAAGAAAAACAAAAAAAAAAACAGAAAAAAAAAAAACAAAAAAGAGCTACATCTTAAAATCTACAAGTCTCAGTCAGCATGTTAACTTTCATGACAGTACAATTACAAAAAAAAGGCATAAAAACATGTCTTGTTTGGAAAGGTTGCAAGGAGAAAGAATCTTCTGTCTAAAAAGAACATGGCAGCAGGGCAGTGCAGCACGGATATTCAAATAAACCAAAAGACTTCTGGAACAATGTCTTTTGGACTGATGAGACCAAAGTGATGTTTGTCTAAACACAGTTTGGCAATAATGTGTAACATATAAACAGTGCTCAGCCCAGAAATTATTTTAAGCTGGGTGGGAACAAATTTTAGGCGGGTGGCAGCCCCTGTATTGTAACCCAACTCATCATTAACTACCCAAAAACAGCCGGGTGGTTACTGAAAAGTGCCGGGTGGTGCGCCCGGCTAAAAGGGGCTGGGGAGAACACTGTATAAAGCTTTGCAACCACTTCTATCAAAACAATACAGGTAATCTTTTTGTTCCGATTTAAAGGAATCATGTGTTGATAGTACTATGAGAGTAACCATTTCAAATCTTGTTTTCTGATAAAATAGGTGTCTCCCTGTCAAACTGATTCAAAGGTTCTAATACCGTCTAAGTATCTTACACAGAAAAAGTATAAGGCTTAGTCTACACGCACTGTTTTCCCAGCGTTATCCCGAGGCTTTAAAAGCCCATGTTTGAAATTCCTATGCATTCCAATAGGTTAATCTACACCAGGGCATTTCCTTGAGGTAGATTTTGAGCGTTATAGAAACCGCTCCTTGCAAGGTTTTAAAAATTAAAGCGCGGGTAAACATGTCCTTTGATTTTAATAGGGGCGACAGTATGTTGGACGTCCCTAACCCAGGGACAACGTGTATTGAAGCCATGCAACTAGTATTCACTGAAGTGGGTAAGCTGTATCATCACACCACTTTTTGATTTATGTAAACCAATCCAACCAATGGATATCTAAAACCACTCACTGCAATTTTCTTTGACTGCAGTTTTGCTGCTCCTGCAGTTATGAAAAAAAAAAAAAAAAAAAAAGCTGCTTGTTTTCATAATGGGCAAACATTACAGTGTTCAACCCTGAAACTTTTTTTTAAGTCAGGTGGAAAGAAATTGTAGGTCGGTGGCAGCCCCTGTATTGTAACCCAACTCAGGTTGGGTCGGGTAGGTACTAAAATGTGCTTGGTGGTGCACCCAGCTAAAAGGGGCTGGGAAGAACACTGCATTAATATGAAAAATTTTAACACCAGTAACATGATATCAGCATTATAAATACCCAAGATCGTGCATGCAGAACTTCAAGGTATTATCTACAAAAAGCATTTAAAGCCACAAACATCAGTAAGACCCATCAGTGTCTTTTTATGAGTCTTACTTTTTGGTGTCCTTTTAAAATACCTATCAGTTTATTTCACAAACATGCATGCATTTTTCCTCAGAGTTAAAGAAATTTGCCACTATTAAATCCTAATTTTCACTCTTGAAAGATGACAAAATATTTCATGTAATAATTACCTTAATAATATTATAACTAATAATTCTTTGGCTACATACGGGTGCAATAATTTTCGTTAGAAAGATGTTTCATGGTCCTTTCCAACGACAAACGACTGCACGATGCATGACGAGTGCTGTATATACAGCTCCATTCTGCTCTATGAAGAGAGGAGGGGGGAGAACGATAGAGCGACACCCTGCTGCTCTATGTCTCCTCCACTTGCATTACGATCGTTTGTCAACCAGGACCCTTTAGACAGTATCCAGCCCATGAAGAATACTTTTTAGAAGGATTTGTTTTTAACAAGGCACTTTTATGTGCTTAAATATTACTTAAGTAAAATAAATATGTGTAGGTAGAGAAAGAGGTTTGAGGCTCGTGGTTTTTCTTTCAAAACTGACTTGTGTATTATTTGAATACATATATTATACAGTATTTTCCTCTGTCCTGTTAGGAACTCACAGGACAGCGGTTTGGTATACTATACATAGTTATTCTCGCAAGACATAAGTATTGGAGGAAAAAAAAAGAAAAAAATTTAATTTTTGATAGTATCGTGTCGTGTAAGAATCCGACGCGTTTTTCCTTGATGGGCTTCCTCAGGGATCAGGTTTATAAGCGCACTAAACGGTCTGAGTGTATATACAAAAATGCACAGTATAAAGAAATATATACCAAAAATATACAGCATACATTAGAAAATACAATAATTAGTTCTATTGCTTTTTATCCAATATAGTGAATGATGTACAAATCTGTTAATTTATCATCATATTTTAATTAGAATGTGTTGATAATACTAGTGTAGGGCAAAAGGGTATATAGTGCTGTTACTTAAGTACCTGTCACTTGAATAGTAACTCAAAATAGTCACAGTGAAGAAAAATATATGCAGAAATTGGACGTCAGTGGGATCACAGCTGTGGAAATTGCTGTATGTGAATAAATATATTATTTTAAATACTCTATATTATCCAAACGGTCAATCTATATGGGGGTATAGTATGCTGGTAAATACCTCATGAGTATTGATGCTTTTACATCTCAGGGGGTATCTGGTTGTTGTTGGCTTCTTTGGGATCAACCTTGTGTTGACAAGCATTTATCCATCAAAGTTTTTTGGAATTGAAGGATAGAGAAGAGCCTTCTCAAGTTCCACCACAGCTGAAAGGACACCTTAAAAAGGCGCACTTCTCTGCACACAGCCCATCCGGATGTCTCCACGTTACCCACGCTCTGCTGCACTCTGTGTTTGATCTCAGCAATCTCTATCCTAAGGTAATTTACATATTTTATTATCTAACCATGCAAGTTTTAATGTACTCTAACATCGCAGTCAATAGTATCTTCCTAAGCCCTTGTATGTCCAATTTTATATACAGTGTATTTATATGGGAATTCACCACTTATTTACAGGAATTTGAAAAGGCTCTTCTTTATCCATCAATTCCAACAAACAATGATGGATGAAGGCTTGTCAACACAAGGTTGATCCCAGGGAAGCCATCAACAACCAAATACCCCCTGAGATATAAAAGCATCAATACTTGTGTGGTATGTACTGTTATACTATACCCCTATATAGATTGACCCTTTGGATAAGATCGAGTATTTACAATAATATATTGTTTATTCACTTACAGCAATTTCCACAGCTGTGATCCAACTGACATCCAATTTGTGCATATATTTCTTAACTGTGACTAATTTGAATTACTATTCAAGTGACAGGTACTTAAGTAACAGCACTATATACCCTTTTGCCCTACACTAGTATTATCAAAACATTCTAATTAAAATATGATGATAAATTTACAGATTGTACATCAATAACAACTACTGGATAAAAAGCAATAGCACTAATGATGGTATTTTCTAAGGTATGCTGTATGCTGTTGCTATAAATTTCTTATACTGTGCATTTTTGTATATACACTCAGACCGTTTAGTACACCTTGAAACCTATCCCTGAAGAAGCCCATCGAGGTGAAACGCGTCGGATTCTTACTCGACAATTAAAAAATAGATGTTTTTGTTTTTTTTCTAATACTTATAGTTTGCCAGAATAACTATGTATAGTATGCCAAACCCCTGTCCTATGATTTAACAGGTAGGAAAATACAGTATAATATATGTATTCTGTATTCAAATTATACACAAGTCAGTTTTGAATGTAAAACCACGAGCCTCAGACCTCTTTCTTTCACTCTACCTACACATATTTGCTTGACTTCTAGAGGTGGCTCACAAACTATCCACTATTAGAAGTGAGGTGAGGAGTATCTCATGAATTATTCCATCACTTATGTAAAATACATTGGCAAAATCTAAATGGAATACATCAATTATGATTGAGAATTAGGTTTTAATGGGGAGTTAAAACATGCTATTATGTGTGTATATCATAACATATTACACGTGGAAAGCATGAAAACAGGATTAGAAACATAAAACTTTTACTTTGTGACCAACATTTCAATGGTGTGACAATGGAAAACTTGGCGCTGAACTCCATCAAATGGTTGGTTGCTAAATTCTTCAAAAAGACTGTAAATGTACCTATGTGTATATACATCCATCACACAAAGGGTAGTGACATATCAATATGTCCAGAAAATCCTGCTACACATGCTGTTTTAAGCCGCCCAGATTTACAAGTTCTTCACAAAAGTAAAGATTTGTCGGATGGCATCTTTAAAAAGACCTCCAGATATATCATAAAGAGCCTTCATAATTCAGCAAATTAAAATCCAAGATTGGCCCTCAAGGAGGCCATAAATAAAGCAAAAGGTGTATATGTGTATACAAAGTTAAACTTTTCTACATTTGCTCTTGCCACTGTTCCACTGAAACATGGATAGAAAGAAGTATTGCTGCAATGGAACACCGGGTTTTTGGCCTGACTTGCATTTTGAATATCAAACCAAAAAGGTATTATATTTTCCAGATTTTCAGTAAATATCTCAAATATTCTCTGTTAACTTAAAGTAATGGTTGCCAACCTTTCCAACCTCACGGTCCACTAAATTCACCGAACTGCTCATGCACGGGGAGCTGTGTGTCACTCAAAGGGGAAGAAGCTTTCCCCAGAGTGACGTTATGATGCCAGAACCCATCCACTCTCCCATCGCAGGCTCAGACCTTCTCGGTAAACAACCTGGGAGGACAGTAGCGCAGAGACAAAATTTGTTTCCACAGCTCTGCGCTACTGTGCCCCCAGGATGTTTAGCAAAGCAGGTCTGAGCCTGCGATAGGAGAGTGGACATACGGAGGACAGAGCTGCGGACCACCAAAATTTTCTCACAGACCACTGGTTGGCGACCACTGCCTTAAAATGTCAGCATCAAGCTGCAAGCAATTGAGAATAAATAAATCTATCCAGGTATTGAGGAAATTACACGTAAAATTAAAGCTTTCCACAGGAAGCCTCAATAGTTACAATAGTTAGAAGAAAAAAGGAACCATGTTTGTACTGCCAGAGCCCCCCTGAAAGACTCACAACCGTCCTCATTGATTAAACCAAAATACTAAAAAACAATAAAAATCAAACTTAAAGAAGAATTAAACCCAAAACACAAAAAAACACACCCTAAATCCCGCAGTCTGTCCCTCAGGAGGTTTCCAGGTCCCGCGCTGTCCTGATATCAGTCTTCTGCCCGGTACAGAGGGAGTGCCAGGCACCAACATCTTCTTCTATTCTTTAGCATTCTTCTTTCTACGACACCCAATTTTGAACTGCGCACGCATGACATTGGCAATTTTTTTTCTATTGGTGAAACGGCTCCTTCTACGCATGCCCTAGTCTCGGGTATGTGCGAAAGGGCAGCCAAGAGACTCCCATTCATTCTTGCACATAAAAAAACACAAACCTCCCTGGCAGTCTGAATAATAAGTATTTTTAAATGTCAAAGCGGTAGATTTCAAAATACTCATTATTTAAAATTTCCCACCTGGTCCTGCCACCCAGCTGCACAGTCTCGCGCGGCCCGGTGAGCATCTGTGTCCCCCAACGTTCACACGCCGGCGACACAGATGCCAGTCAGGCACTGCTGGAGGACAACCACGGGAACACGGGGACCAGTTAAGTTTTAAAACTCCCTTGCAATTCCACCAGGAGTGTGGCTCGGGGTTACTGCTTTTGGTACTTAACCCTGAGCCACACTTGGGAATACCGCCAGGAAGGTTAAAATGGAAATAAATCCAAAAACGACCCAAATAAATACACTTACCTTCAATCCAGCACAGCAGTTGATCGGTCCGGAGGTTTATTCCATTGGGTCCTGCATCGTCCTGGCATCCATCTTCGGCCCGGCGCACTAGGTGCCACAATCCTCTCTCTGTTCTTCTGGGTTCTGTTTCCTACGTCACCTGATGCAGGCGCGAGATCGGTTGACGTAGATAGGAAAAAACTTGCCAATCTCACTGCGCATGTGTGAGATGAGCAATTTCTTACGCTATTGACAAAGGGCTCCTTCTGCGCATGCCTGAGATGCTCAGACATGCGCAGAAGGAGCAGCCAAGAGCCTCCTGGGATGCATGACATAGGCTCTGTGCAACAATAAAGGGGGTAGTGCTGCACCTTTTTGTTTTTTGTTTTTTTAAAAGAAACACCAGAATTTTTACTTTAAATAAAAGAGTTGTCTACCCTTCTATGTAAAGTAAAATTCAGAATTTAGCTTCATTTGTCACAACCATAAACAATAAGCTTAGGGAGAATTTAACAAGGAGTATGTAAACTACAACTACACGGGTCATTTATTCAAATTGATGGCCGGGTGAATGAAACATAGTAAGAAATATGAAAGCATTGGATGAACTTATAATTTATTTTTATTATTATATAATATGACGCATGCTGCTGATATCCTAGGCAACCACAAATGTACAGATCTGATTACCTAGAAAAATGGGCAGAAAATAAAGGGATTCACTCCAAGCATTGCAATACACAGAAAGCCATCAGTGAATGGCAGAATATTCATAAACAAGATTGCAATTGGGATCATTTGTTTTGTTTTATTGCCACAGTTACTTTAAATATTGTCATACTCATTGATGCCTGATAGCGAAACTGAAATCACATCAAATTGAAGGAAACGAATGGACCCCCTAATGATGGTGAATATAACGCCGCATCCTCACCTCGGCTTCACCTGTCACGGAAACCCGTCCATCGTTCCTCGATAAACACCAGCAGAAGATATTTGATGATGTAATAATCATGTGACCGGGCTCGTGTATGACGTAGAAGCAGTCACGTGACGGAAGTGTAAGTTGTTAAGAGGAAGTGGGGCGGCGAAATCGAAACAAAGGGCGATTTCCTATAAGAAAATCCTACCCTTAGAATGCGCGTTACTAGCTGATTGGGCGTGTACAGTGACGTCACAATCAGCATGAGATTTGTAGCCATGCTGCTGTCATTACCCCCAATTTATAAAGCTTCATATCTTAGCTGATACTAAACCTAATTTCAGCCCCCTAAACATATTACGTTGCCCCATAGAGGGTGTCAAACACAAAACACCAATAAGAATCAGGGATTAAAGTGGAACTAAAGTAAAAATAAAAAAAATGACACCTTTATTTGCACAGATCCGTGACGTATGCCGCTGTATTTGTATAAAAAAAAATGTCAATCTTACTGCGCATGTGTGAGATCGCCATCTTTCTTTTTTCAATGACAGAAAAGTCCCTCCTGTGCATGACTGTTCTCGGAGCCCAAGTCTGCTGGAACTTGTTATGTGCGTAACCCAGGAGGCTCTGCGTTCCCATTCAGTCTTTACTGTGTAATACTAGAATGCGAAGGGCTTTGTGTTTTTGTTTTTTTATTTATTCTTATTTTTTAATAAATTTAAAAAAGGTATTTATTAAAAAAAAAAAACAAATCAAAGGGTTATGTACCTTTTATATAAAATAAAAATTGTAGTGATTGGCTATTTCAAAACCATGATCCCCGAATTGAGTTTGCATATTATGGAACCTCAGGGCCACTTCCATGACATTGAGCATTAGGATACTGCCAATTGTCTATGCGCTGTAATGCCTCAAATACAAATTTGACCACTCACCAAACTTTAAGGCTGCATTCAGACTGGCAGTAAAGCGGCACTGCGGTTACCCCTTCCTCATGCCATGGAACCCTGGCTCGGGGGAGACACTCAGTACTGTTCACTGCTGCCTGGAGTCAAATCTGCAGACTTTGCTGTGCGGGGGACTGAGCGGCCTGTGGGGTGGCTGTTACACATAGCTGGCCACTTACCTTCTCTAGAATAGTGGGAACTTACCAATAACGTTTTTTGTCCACAATTCACTCAATCAAAACCTTATGCCCATCATATCATGCTACCCTATCACACATAGCTATCCCCTTACTCCCTATGAACCACGATTGCTCTGTACAATTGATCTTGCTAAAGATGGAGCTCTTATTGAAATCAATGGAAGTTTGTGAAATCAAATGTGGCTATTGTTCTAAATTTTTAGGTGATGCATGAGTTTTATGGAGTATGGAAACAGTTACCCTTTTTTTCTAGGAACCTAGTTACATAAAAAATGCCTATGTAAGGGTTTTGTCAAACCTTTAAGTAGAACTAAACCCAAAATTAAAAAAAAACACATGTACCTTTAAGCCCGCAGATCTGCAAATTTGTCGGGAGGTGTCTGCGTTTGGGTCCCGCACTGTCCCGACATCTTCTTCTCTCTTCTTCCGGGTTCTTCTTCCTGGGTCACCCATTTTTTTCTTCCTTTAAAGAAAGAGCTCCTTCTGCGCATGCCAATCTCACGCCTGCGCAGTGCATGATCATGTGATGCAGGAAGAAGTACCTGGAAGAAGAGAAAAGAAGATGTTGGTGCCTGGCGCAGAGGCTGAAAATGGATCAGGACGATGCAGGACCCAAATGAAGAAACCTCCCAACAGATAGACGGATCTAAAGGATCAAAGTTATATGTTTTTTTATTTTGCGTTTAGTTTAACCTCTTTTCCTAGGAACCTATTTACATAAACAATCTCTATGTTGGGTTTTTAGCAAGCCTTAGAAAATAATTGTCACTATCATGAGTTCTTAATTATAAAAAGATTTTATGATATCTGTGAGTCTGATTGAACAATCGTCTGTTGGTCGCAAGCTTGATATACCATGGTATGAGTCACATAGTGAATCATACAGGAATCTTGTGTTTACCCCTATTTACCCTTGCCCTCACAAAAACTTCACCACCACTAATATTCCATGGTGCCCTGTCACGTTTAAATGTCCCTTCATTTTCTTTGAACCCAAATTTCTTGGTAACGCCCTAAAATTGCATCACTATTCCACTTACCTGTGAACTCCATTTTTCCACAAACGGGGAGATGTAGGGACCTGAAGATGTAAGTAAGTGAGTAAAAACATGTACCCCTTAGCTATTTGTCATATGAATTCTATTACTCTGGAAGTAGTCATTGCAGAGTTATTGGGGTACAAAGGAAGTTAGCGCCCTCCTATAATTGACAAGGCACCTTGTATGGTGTGGTTTCTGCTGTGTGGGTTAGGAAATGGCAAGCAGTGACCAATCAGAACTGTATAATAGCTTTAGTTTTGTACCTTTTATGCTCCTGGGTAGGGGGAGGGGTTTCAGTAAGGGGTCCTGAAAATTTGAAAATGAGTGACTAACAGTCTCTTACATTTTTCCTAGCTCTATGATAACTGTGAGATGCAGTTCAAACATGGGTTACATACAAACTCCTGTAATGAATGTTAATGTATTTAATTGTTATCTGTGTCTGCTGGTAGCATGACATGATAAAACAAGGCAACATAATTTGCAGTAGCACCTATACACATATACAGTAGAGGAGGAGCTGTGGTGTAGTTGCTTCCAATTTAAAATGGGTTTAGGGAGGAGCTGTGCCCAACACTGTCGATTTTCCTAACAGAAATTTAGTCCTTAATCATTTGCTGACATTGTGGCCTGTAAGTACTGTATTTGGGACCAGCTAACCATGTAGTTTTCCACCACAAGTGTATGTTGCCATAGGCTATGTTAAGATCTGATGTAGGACCAGGCAGTTCTGTGCAACACCCGGTTGCTGGTGCTTTGCCACCTATACAGCCACCTGCACTTAATTAAACATAATTTGCATAATATACAACCAGTAATAATAAATAACTAATTGCTGCCTTTATTTATTCCCTATAGCCTGCAATGGGTTAGGGAAGGGGTGCAGGGTCAGGGTTCAATTACTGAGATACCTTTGTACAGATTAGCAGTTCTTTTTCTTGTGCAGCTCGTCATTCACCTATGACAGGTGAACTGTAGCTTTCCTGTCACTATAGTCTTGTAGTGCAATGTCTGTGCAATGTTCTGCCATGCAATGTCTCATTAGCTTTAGTCATTTCTGTGTAGTATGCTCGATGTATATATATGTTTAGAATTTTTTTTGTTGGTAGATCATTTTGAATTGGTCATTTTAAAAGTAGCTTGCAAGCCAAAAAAGTGTGGGCACCCCTGGATTAGATGTTACTAGTGGCATCTCATGAGAGGAAACCGTTCAGGGCTGTGAGGAAAAGGTGACCACAACGTGACCTCACCACTAGACTAAACACAGCCTTAGGCTTAGTCTACACGGACTGTTTCCCCAGCGTTTAACCTGAGGCTTTTAAAGCCCATGTTTGAAGTCCCCATGCATTCCAATGGGCTAATCTACACCAGGACGTTTCCTTCAGGCACGTTTTTGAGCTTTA
>NC_092871.1:76391451-76546451 GCF_032062135.1 Pyxicephalus adspersus
AAAACCTGAAGGGCGGCTGTATGTTCCCCTCCACCTTCGCTTGAAGGTTATCCAACAGCTGCATGATTCTAAAACTGCTGGCCACCCAGGAATTAGGAAATCCCTGAATTGAAATAAAAGACACGTTTGGTGGCCTCACATGTCAGTGGATGTTGAAACTTATGTTCGTGCATGCCCAGTTTGTGCTCGGAGTAAGTCCTCCCATAACGCCCCCTCCGGCACTCTGCTGCCTCTGCCCATTCCTGCTGCTCCATGGACCCACATATCCATGGACTTCATCACGGATGATCCAGGGTCCTTAGGGTTCACGGTGATCTGGGTAGTAGTAGATCGCTTCAGTAAGCAAGCCCATTTCATACCGCTACCCAAGTTACCCTCGGCCAAGGAATTGGCTGACTTGTTTGTGTTTCATGTGTTCCGCCTTCATGGGGCTCCTGCGAACATTGTTTCAGACCGTGGGGTTCAGTTTGTGTCTCGGTTCTGGAGGGAGTTCGGTGCTCAAATGGGCATCGAGCTTTCCTTTTCATCAGGGTTTCACCCCGAGACGAATGGCCAGACCGAACGAACCAACCAATCATTGGAACAATACCTCCGGAGCTTTATATCTCTGCCCTGACCTCAGATTGTTACTGACCATTCTGCCTGCTGCCAGCCCTGACCTCGGATTGTTCTTGACCTGTCTTTGCCTTACCCATTTGTACTTTGCTTATTTGGACTTAACCCTTACTGTGCTTTATGGCACTGAATAAAGCCTGATTCAAGGATATCTGGAGTTGGTTGTGGTTTGTGTGCCCAGGCGCATTACAGCTGATCAGGGATCAGTAGGAGATTGCCTTAACAGTGGGTCACTTTCATTTCCAAATGGGTTGGGGTACTCAGCAGGGCTCCCCCATTTCCCTTTCCCTTTTTACTATAGCCCTTGAACCCCTGGCATTTTGTATATGTCGGCACACAGTAATTCATGTAGTAGAGGTTGGCCGTTTTAATTCTAAACAACAACTTTATGCGGACAATGTGTTTCTCACACTGACTCTTACACCTGAATTCTGTTCTCAGTTCTGAGACAATTATCTTCCTTCTTAGGATTGAAAAAGAATTGTCTGAAATCCTTTTTTATCACCTGGACTGGTTTCTTGATTTTGGCACCAACTTTACTATCCTATTTTGTCCTCAAATATGTGTAGATCAGAATCCAATGTTGTCCCTTTAACGTTGGATGAGGATTGGGCCAACATGTGGAAAGCTGTTATAAGCACCCAAACTTGTCCATTTTTTGTTTTCAAGACTGAAAAACAACAGATGCATGGTTTGACCAGGAGCGTTGCCTTCTCCCATCTGTGCCCTACTTTTTTTTTTATCTTTTCACTGTTTCTACTTTCTTTTCCTAATATCTCCATGATTTTTCCTCTTCTTTTATGATCTACAAATGTGCCTTGTTCTGTTTCCAGCATTGTCCAGCAGTGTACCACCCAAAGTATGCTTTGCATGCCTTCCCTAACTTTTGCCTGGATCTGGGTTATGCCTTCATTGTCAACTGCCCTGACTTTTGCAGAGACCTGGATTACGCCTTGTCATCTGCTCTGACCTACTTGGACCTGAACAGCTTCTTAGTCTGCCACAATCTCTGACCTTTCTCTGACCAATCTCTGACCAACTTTCCTTATTCTCCCTGTCTGCCTGCTGCAAGACTTGGCTTTTTGAGCTTGCTTATTTGATCCCAGCTGTCCCCCACTAGAGCGTCCTCAGGTAGGATGAACTTGGAGGTAGGTAACTTGGTGGCACCTTGCAATAAAATGTCTGGTGGCCATTAGGGTTTTTAGCCCTTCACTCCTTGCGGGGTGCTCTGGTGAAGACCAGGTGTCATTCCCACTTCGTGCATTGGGTGATCCTTTGCTACCAGCCTTATAAGGGCCTAACACCTGCAACACATGGAAGCTCAGATACTCTATAAGTGTTGTTTGTAAATGGAGCTCCAACACACTGTACAGAAGAATGCAATGAAGGGTGTACTGCATTGTGCCACAATACAAAGTGTAATGTACAGTTTTTGATCTGCTGTAGGTCAAAATCACAGAGAGCTCTCAGCATAATGCATGTGAATATCATTATAGCGATTCCCCCTCGGGGGGCATGTCCATGATGCCCTGCATTTACAGTATGTCCATAGTCTTGGGTAATAAGAGCTGGGAGTTCTCCAGCCTGAAAAGTACTGCTTTACCCTTTCCACAGATTAAAAAAAACATCAAGAGTTTTCTTGGCAATAACATCTTACCTTCTATGGATTTTTGCCATCACATTTTAATGTAAAAAAGCTTTTAAAAATAATTTAGAACACCAACATTGTATGCTTCTAGACACAATTATGCATCCCTAAAGTACAAAGCAACATTTTTACCTTAAATAGCTAAAGATTCTTACATGAAATGACTATTCACTTGGCTCTTTTGCGTACATAATTTACTTAAAATACTTAATTACTTATTACTTAATTTTAGGTCTAAATCATATTTTGGAGATCAGCTGACAGCTAAAACAGTGTTTAGCAAATTCAAATTAGTAAGGCATATTTATACACCAGTAAAGGCAAAATTCAAAACATATTTTTCCGAAAGATACACTGAGTGAATGTTTTTGTTCACCTTATAATTAGACCCATTAGCTTTAGACACAGTTAAAGAGTCAGTCTACCCAAAACCCATACATCAGTTTTGGTTGATTCTGGAGAGTTTAATCCAAATGAGATTTTTATGTTTATGGATTACAGGGCTTCAGTCCTCACATGAGGGTCTCATTCTCATGGAAATTTTATACATTTTATATTTTACCAAGAAGTTCTATACCACACAAAGTACGTTGGAACACTTAAACCTCTCTGGTAGACTGGGTCAAGGTTGGGAATTATGACTAGCAGATCTCAGTCTTGGATTCTAAATGCATATCAAAATGTAGCATATACAAGAAAACACACAAAAAACACACAAATGCACTGGATGACATGAACTGACAAGTTGTTGTTTTTTTCTTTCAAACAGGTATAAAAGAAACTCGATATATAATATATTTACCAGTACATAAAAAGGAACCAAATAAAACAAGTTTTATGTTAGGGTTTAATAAATGTTATGGAGTTTACAGTGGTAGAGATACAATTTATACTAGCAGATATCTAAAAAAAATCTGGACACAGGGAAAAGCTTTACCTTGTACAGATGCAGCCCCTGGGTAATGTTTTTTTTTTCCATTTTTTAAATGGATATTCTTGCCAAAAATATAGAAAACATCTGCAGTAGCCTGGAAATGTGCCCATTCCTATGGTGAGCTTTGCCTGGTTTGATAACTATATCAGATAGATTGAGAAAAGCCACATGGCTAATACCTATGGACAGTCACAGTAGAATCCTCATATTGAGATGTATCTTCAACCTATCAAGTCAATCAAGACGGACAAAGTTTAAAACCTAGAAAATGGCAGCACCTGGAAAGGGACAGACAAATGTATTTAAAAAAATCTAAGCAGGTAAGGGTTTTTTGTTGCAGAAAGCACCTGCCTGATCACAATTTTTAAAAGGGTTTTTTTCTACTTTAATTATTTTAAGTTTATTTCCAGAAGGACTTAGTGACTTAATGAGCATTGTAAGAAAAAACAGGGTTTCAGAGGAGGATGTGGCAGCAGGGGAGTGCAGGCAGATTGCGATTGTAATCAGGGGCCATTTACTAAAACACTATTATTTTTTCCTGTAAGTAGGTCTTTAGCCTAAAATGTTTGTAGTCAAAGACTACACTATGTGCAGCATGGCCTCATTCACACTATGGAAAAATGGTTTGTGGTGTATTATTCTTCCCGTGTCTGTGTGGGTTTCCTACGCATACTCCAGTTTCCTCCCACATCCCAAAAACATGTAGTTAGGTTAATTGGCTTCCCCCAAAAGTTGACCTTAGACTGTATTAATGATGTTTGACTATGGTAGGGACATTAGATTGTGAGCTCCTTTGAAGGACAGCTAGTGACATGACTATGGACATTGTACAGCACTGCATATTATGTCTGCGCTATATAAAAACTGTGTAATAATAATAATAATATTTGTGATGCTGACATCAATCATCACAATGAATAATTTAGCACAAAACCAAACAGTGCCACTGCATGGCATATAGTGAGAATGCCAGACATTGCTTTTTATGCAGTGTGTAATGTTCCTGCATATTGTATACTTTGAGAGGCACTGTGTAGCACCAACATAGTTTGAACAAAGCCTAATGCTCCTAAAGAAGAAAATATGTCAGTACAGTGATGTCATGAATAATTTAGCAATATAAATGTTTTCAAGGGAAAGAGAAATAGGATACTTGAAATACTTGAAAATGTGGATTGTTCAACCACAGAACTAATTACCGCATAATCACCTTTTTTTGTGTTTAGCATTTGACCTCAGGTAAGCAATGTGAAATTTACATATAAGGAGAACTCTTGTAGAAAACTCAAGTTCATGGCTACTCAGATAAAACAACATGTTACAGTATATAAAAATAGACATTCTAGTGATGATTGGCACTGTGGTTTAGCAAAAGACCTGGTTCATAGATGTATTTCTTATGTAAATCTTTATCTGAAATTCACCTACTCATGTTTGCCACTGTCTTAGTTATTTGTTACTGACTGATTTTAAATCTGAATAAGTCTGAAAGCAAGAGGGTATTCACTTAAGATTACCAGCCCAAAATATATTATTTGTACTGGTTCAAATACCAACCTACTTCCATACGATTTTCACATTTTATTACCTACTGTATATACCCATATACTCAAATGTAAAGTGTGATTTTATTTTCCCTTAAAATGCTTTTAGAAAAAGATTTTGGTATACTTTGTTCACACCAGTAGATGATGCTCTTCATGTCTTCATGTGCCTTCATAAGACATGAGTGACCCTTAATAACCATTTACAAAAAAAACTGTTAAAAGGAAGGGATGATATACAGAACTGAGCCCATGTGATTTGAATGTTTGCTCCCTTTTTAATAAATGTTTTAAAATTAGCATGGATGTATTTTTTCACATTCATTTTATTGGCTTAACTGTTGAAAACTGTTTTAATTGTTTTACAGTGGGGGACAAATATATATATTATATTTATACTCAAGTCACATAATACAGTCAAGTTACTGTATTCTCAGGTAAAAATAGGTACCTGTGTACCTTGGTTTATATTTAGTCTATCAAGTATTTCCTTTCATTGTGTTATGTATGGGCCCTGTAAATTAGTCCACAGATTTATTATTATCTATTAAACTGAACTAAGTAAAAACCAAGTTTCCTTTTTAAATGCATTTTCTGATAAAACAAAATCAGTTTATACTGGAGTAAATAAGACACGTTATGTACCTATATATGACTTATCTATTCCCCAATTGCAATGTCAGGGCTTCAAAGGGACAAGTGGTGGACTCACTGAGTCCCCCACCCTGTGGGTGGAGACGTGCATGGGTCTAAGCAGTAGCTTCTCCAGGTAAGAAGTAGGTCTTCTCTAGAGGTGAGGATGTTGTGCAGCAAGCTACTGCCAGGTTGCGGCCCCCGAGCTCGCCAAGGCAAGTTGACTGCTAACAAGAAGGAACCAAAACATCGTGCCAGAGAGAAATCCAAAAGAGTAGTCAAATGAGCCAAAGGTCAGGGCAGGCAGAAAACAAGGATAGTCAGGAAACAGGCAAAAGGTCAGGACAGGCAGCAAACAAGAGTCATCAGGAAACTGACCAAGAATCAAATGACCTGGACCAGGAAGTGTGCACAGAGCTGGATCCAGAAGCAGAGATAGTGCTGGCAGCCCGGGACTGTAAAGCTGCGTACACACTGCCAATTTTTGTCGTTGGAAAGGATCTTTCACGATCCTTTCCAACGACAAGGGAGTGCACGATGCATGAACGGTGCTGTACATACAGCACCGTTCATGCTCTATGGAGAGGGGAGGGGGAGAGCGACGGAGCGGCACCCTGCTGCGCGCTCTCCCCTTCCCTTTCATAAGGATCGGCTGTCGTCCATCGTCCGTGGATCAGGCAGGTCGGTCGTCCGGACGATGGACGACACCGACTGTACACACGGCAGATTTTCGCCCGATAATTGGCCGATGCCGATTATCGGGCGATAAAAATCTGACGTGTGTACGTAGCTTAAGGCAGGTGACACTGAAGGGGTAACAGATCCCCTGATTTTGTGGGGATCTGTGACAGTACCCCCTGCTGTTAGGGCCCTTTCTGGCCCGGTCCCCCCCAGATTTGTTGGAGAATTTTAAATTAAAGCTCCTGAGGAGAAAAGATGAGGGACATAAAGATGAGGAACCCAGGAACATTCCCTAGGTCTGTAGCCCTTCCAATGGACTAGGTACTGTAAAAAACCCTGGATGAGTCTGGAGTCTAGGATCTGCTCAATCTTGTACCATTCCTCTGAGGTAGCAGAAAAGGGACCAGGAGGTTTAATCTTCTTGTAAAATCTGTTAAAAATGACTAGTTTGAGAAGTGATACATGGAAGGAATTGTGAATCTTCAAGGATAGGGGTAGTTTTAATTTGTAAGTGGCTGAATTGATATGTGACAGAACAGTAAAAGGGCCAATGAAGTGAGTAGCAAGCTTGGGAGAAGGCACTTGCAGGCGAAACATATTTGGAGGAGAGCATACTTTGTCATCTAGAGAAAACTGAGGAGCAGGAGATCTCTTCCTATCAACCCATGTTTTGTAGCATACAGAAGAGTGTTGCAAAGGCTCTTGAACCTTCCTTCAAACTTGCTGAATACTGTCAGCGGTAGCAGCTGCAGCAGGTACATCAGAAGACGATGGAACTGGAGCAGGGAGCCTGGGGTGGCGACGGTACAATGGTAGGCAGACGAAAAGTCTAATTTGATCTAATAGTCAACAGAGGGCTCTCCAGAAGTGGGAAGTAAATTAAACTCCCCCATCTGACACAATGAGATGGTAATCTGTGCAGACAAATTACTTCTTTAAGGAAGATCTTTGCCAAGATGGGAGCAGAGGGAAGACCGGGTAGAAAGATAAAATGGGCCATTTTTGGGAACCTATCCACCACTGCCCAAATTGTGTTAAACCAGGGAGTGCGCATGCACCGGCGTCTATGGCTGTAGACTGCTCGGCTCCCTGACAGCTCCTTTCCCGGCCCTGTACCCGCAGGCTGGGCAGCCTCTGCACCCGCCCAAACGAGGGAACTATTCAGGAGCATACACAGCTTCTGGAAATGGTTAGAAAAACATCCGGCAAGAATTAAGATCGGGTCGCCTGCTCCCAGACCCCGCGACTCCCTTCCAAGATAGCTGACCGCTGGGACCAAATACACGTGGCACCGCCTTTACAGGATGATCTCTTGGGCTCATAAACAGCTGGATCAGGTAGGGGCAGGGGACCAGAAGCAGGAGGGTTGAAAGGAGCTTCTCCCCCCGGCATCCCCAGAGGATTCAATAGCGGGTCCCTGTTTTGTTGCTATGCAGCAGACTGAGTCTGCCTCTCAGGTCTCATCCCCAGCACACAGCCCAGGCTCCCCTCTCCTTGGAGATGGGGGGACCTTTTCAGCAACTAGCCCCCCTCTCACCTGGTCTTTCAGGGAACAGGTATGAGCCCCTCTCCCATGGAGCTGAAACTTCCCCAGCACTATGCCCCCTTTCTGAGGAGGAATCCAGACTTTATACTCACCTGGCTGCACTTTTACAATCTGAGCTAGCCAAAACCTCAGCTTCCATTACTGCTGAGCTCCAACAGGACTTACAGGGGCTTGGAAACAGCGTGGGTAGAATTGAGCAGGCCTTGGATGCTACCACCATCAGAGTTTCCCAAAACTCTAAGCAGATATCTGTGCTAGATTCACAGATAGAGGAGCTACATCATTAAATAGACAACCTTGAAAATCGTTCTAGGCGTTCCAAATTTCATATCAGCGGTCTCCCGGAATCTTTTAAGGATATTAGAACTGTGGTACAGGAATTTCTCAGGGAAATGCTTCCTGATGTTCCTGACTCTCACCTTGAAATTGCCAGGGCCCACAGAGCCCTGGTTGCTCCTAAAGCTGATGGCCCTCCTAGGGACATAAAGATGCCGTATTAATGGAAGGTGTTCCAGTCCAAATATATTCTGACCTTTCACCCTTTACTATACAACGCCGCAAAGCCCTTAAACCTTTGCTACAGGCCCTCATTTCTCACAAGATAAATTATCGATGGGCCTTTCCTCTCCGCCTGGTATTCCAACTTCAAAGGAAAACCTTCTTGTTTACCACTTTTGATGAAAGGCGAGAATTTGTTGCATGAGCTAGATTTATTACCCTCTCTTATTACACACCCTCATCCTGGGAATGATGATCAATTGCTTTATCCTAGTCAAAACTCTTTTTTTGAGCGGACAAAATATTTCGGTAGAACTTTTATGTTTTATGTGCTTCATCAAAGCACTTGGAACTTAGCCTTGTGCCTTATACAAAAGATGTTGCTCGGGACTTATTTGTTCATTTTTGCACATCATATTAGAACAGTCTGAGGTTTTATTGCTTGATGCTTGATTGTTTTGTGCAATTTATGTTTGAGTGGTTGTGGCTGCTGAGTCCAATACCCACCTTAGGATGGTTTTAAGATGCTTGTGCCCTCTGGGGATGTTTCTATCATTGGGTTGATCACTCTTTTTCAGGAGGGTCTGGAGAGCTGGAGGGACAATACATGCCCTCAGTCTTTGGAGTAGAACTAGAGGGGGGCTGTTCACAATTCAGCCCCTTCTGGTTTCTTCTCATGAGTTTGGGACAAGGTTATGTCCCTATGGCCCGGGTTTCCCGGGCGGTCATGCTTGCTTAGCCTCGGTTTGGAGGCTGGGGGACATGGCCAGCTCAGGACCTCGGATGGTACTGAAGTTGACTAAGAGCTTACTTGATTTTTTTTTTTTTGTGTCTTGTTGTTTGTGTCTGGTGTCTGTGTGTTGACTCCCCTACTGTTTTTTCCTCTTTCCCTGATTCTCATGATATCACTGGGTTTCTGCAGCTCTCTTATAAAAGGTTTCACTGATGGCAGGTTCCTCAGTGCCAACCCAGGATCCAGTACAGTCTTTTCTGGTTTTGACCCACAATGTTTAGGGGCTTAACTCTCCTGTCAAGAGGACAAGGGCCTTTCAACACTACAACTCTCTTAAAGTGGACATTTTAGCGTTGCAAGAGATGCAATTTTCCAATAATTCTATGCCCAGATTCTTTCATAAGCGGTTCCCTATTATTTATCAAGCAAGCTCTGATAGGAAAAAAATGTGGTGTCATGTTATGTTTTGCCAAGCAGTTCAATTTTTCACCTCTAGTTATGCTTAGAGACCCGGTGGGTAGATACCTTTTTTTGCGTGGCTACATTGCAGGCCATTTGATAACAGTTGTTATTTACTATGCCCCTATTGAGGGTCGAATTTAGTTATTTAGCTCTCTGTTAGGTAAAATTGCATCTTTCACTCAGGGCACCCTTCTGATGTGGGGTGACTCCAATCTAGCTTTGGATCAGCTCCCGATAAAACCATTGTCCCTAGATATAGATTCCCACCTAAAAAGAGTCACAAACTTTCCGCTCTACTCATACAATATGATCTAATAGATATCCGGAGGGAGCTGAATCCCTCTGTGCGGGATTACTCTTATTTTCCAGTAGCCCAAAATCAGTACTCCCGAAATGACCACATTTTTATTCAATCTCAGCTGGTTCTTTTAGTAAATAAAGCAAAAATCCTTTTCGTTCCCTGGTCAGACTATGATCCAGTGATAATGAGGCTCAAAGGTTTTCGAGTTACTCTGCCTCATTTTCGGTGGCAGCTTAATGAGAGCTTGTTACTCGATCTGGTCACGTAAGCTGAGGCCCAACGCCTAATTTGCAACTATTTTATTACTAATGTACCCAAGGATACTTCCCCAGCCATTAACTGGGAGGCTCATAAGGCGTATATTAGAGGGGAATTTATTAGGCTAGGGGCTCAACAGAAGAAAGTCAGAGATAGACTTGTAGAAACGAAAATGAAGGAATATCATGCTGTACAGTTGCAGCATAAAGCTTGACCCCTCTTGGACCTCCGACCTCAATTTGAGGCTTTACGCACCAAACCTAATATGTTATTAACTACGAAAGACCAAAAATCTTTGAGGTGGGCAGGGCCTAGATTTTATACCTGGGGCGAAAAACCTGGCAAGTTGTTGGTCAATAAGCTTAATCCCTTCCTAAATTAAAATGAGAAATGGCAAATTTACCCAAAACCCAGAAAAAATTTTAGTTGCCTTTGAGGAATTTTACTCCACCCTTTATGGTAAGCAACATAATGCACCACAGGCTTCTCTTGATACTTTCCCTAAAGATATTCAATTGTCTAAAACTTAAGCCTAAACATATCCTTCATTTAGAAAAACTCATATTTGAGGAGGAAATCCCTGGGGCACTGAAATGTTTAAAAGCAATTAGTGCCCCTGGTCCAAATAGTTTTTCCTATATCTATTATAAAACTTTCAGTTCCCAGATGATTCCCCATCTAATGGAATATTTTAATTACCTTTGAGAAGGTAATTCCCTTCCTCCGGAGGCTAACCGAGCCTTTATTAGTGTAATCCCCAAACCAGGTAATGATGCCCCTGATGTTGTCAACTGTAGGCCAATTTTGTTTATCAACTTTGACCTGAAATAATGACAAAGATTCTCTCGCTTCATTTAGACTCTTTTTTGGGAGCGTATATCCACCTGGACCAGGTGAAATTTTGCTTTTCAGACCATAGGTTTGATTTCTTTACCAGTTGGAATGGCGGTAACAATAGAGAAGCAATGCTTTTATCTTTGGACTTGCAGAAAGCCTTTGAAAGTGTTTCATGGTCGTACATGTTCTGAGTGTTGTCAGTCATGGGTTTTGGGGACCATTTTCTGAATGTCTTAAGGGCCCTGTTAGATAAACCCCTCTATTATTTGCCCTTGATATAGAGCTGATGGCAATGGCTATTTGGGCTAATTGGGATATAAAAGGAATTTGGACTGGCACGAGGGAACACAAATGTGCCTTGTTACCAAGGGTCAAATTTCCATAGTATATAATACGTTAATGGCGTCCTCACTTAAATTCAGATATATGGACTCTTGAGAGAAAGATTCCGTATGGTCCTTCTCTAAGGAGGAATGGAGTGAATTGGCCTACTGTCTCCTAATTTCTCCTAACTCTGCCCTTGTAGAGGAGAACTATAAAGTCCTACTTAGGTGGTATTTGGTCCCAGAATGGATCTCTAAATACCATCCCTCAACATCCCTTTTTGCTTCAGAGGCTGTGATTCCAGAGGCTTGATGCTACGAATGTGGTGGCACTGCCCACTGGCTCAAGCTTTTTGGAATGGTATATTTCATATCGTCTCCACCGTTTTGGAGAGGGAGATGAAAAGCACCCCAGAGGCTGCTTTATTTAGCTGGTGTGATCTGGAGGCTCCCAAATCCATATTGAAACTTTTGAAACTGATTTTGCTGGTGGCTCGGATCACCCTAGCTAAATCCTGGAAGTCTTCGGGACTGGATTATGGTCAATGACAAAATGACTCATAACCTTTAAGAATACAATGGGGAAATTTTGTAAGATCTGGGATAGTGTTTTATTGTACTCTTATGCCAAGTTTTGTTTTTGGCTTTTCTACTTTTTTATTCTTGCTCACCCCTCCTCTTTTTCTTCCCCCTTTACCTGTTGTGTTTTGTGGTGTCTCTCCTGTTTGTGTTTTATGTAATTTTGTTCTACTGCTGCAGAGTGTATGGTTAAATATGTTGCAGAAGTGGCAATTGAATTTGATGAATCAACCAGAGTCTATTCTGCCCTGTTTCCAAATATATATATCTGAGACGCTCAGAGAAAGTTGATTAATGTTGATTAATGAGATCTGTTGGTTTTACTCTGGAAATTTGCACTGTAATTGTTGTTTCCTGTATTTGGCTTTTATATGCTTGATTTTCATGTGTTATTTATCTTTTCTTTTTGTGAAAAAATTCTCAATTAAAATACAAATTGTATTAAACCCATTAGAGAATGAAGAATCTGTTCTATGAAATCCATAGAGATGTGAGTCCATGTTTGCTCAGGAATTGGGAGTGGCTGTAAAGCCCCGGGGGGGGGGGGGGGGGGGGGTGCCGGTCACACTTAGAGCAAGCAGCCACAAACTCATTCACCTCCTGTCTTAGATTTGGCCACCAGTATTTGTGGCTGATTAGCTCCAAGGTTTTGTTTTGCCCATGGTGAGGGACACACTGTATAGTCACAAGCAAGGGAAAGGACAAGAACTGTGTGTGTTATTTACTAGTATGAAAATATATATTGTGATATGTAGGGGGATTAGCCCCCTGCAGCAAACACAGACCAGTTTGTTAAGGGTACAAATCTCTTTATATTGATCGAAAACAAAATAGCTTGTCTCAGCATATATTGAAAACAATTTTAAAAAAGGTATATCAGCTTTTCTAGGTGGGTTCAAGGTGAGTCCTCCAAATTCCCAGGACAGTCCTCTGTAATACAGTCCTTAGTGAGGATTCCAGGGTCCATAAAACAAATCAAATCAAACAGTATCAATAGATTTTCATACAAAAGTAACACTGCTTCCTAGCTTGTTTGCAGCCCACCTGCTTCAGTTCCTATGAAAACACACACATGCTACTTATGGCAGACCTGCAATCTGCTTTAGCCAAACCATTGGGTAGTCCTGGGTGGAATGGGAAGTCCCAACTTTTACCTTCCCATTCCATATTCCGTGTCCCTGAAATAAACTAACTATAACCTTTGCAAAATTGTTCTTACTAATCCTGGATTCTTTTCCCAGCATACAGCCTGGTTTAAAGAGCCCATATATCTCCCATACAGGTCTATCCCAGCACTCATGTACAATATATTAAAATACTTTTAATATGTGCAAATTTTTCAAATATTATATTTCTGTTTTGTAGGGGGATTTATTTACCTTAACTTAATCAAGATCACTTAATCCTAAGAAAAAACAACCTGTGATCAATTTTCCAAAGATAAAATACTTTAAGAACATTTTGTCTTGCTGTCATTCTCAAATAAAAAAAAGCATTTTATTTTGTACCAGTCACACAACAGCTACAACTTTATACATTGTACAAAAAATCCTGAAAACTGTTGTGAATGAATGCATCTAGTGCTGGGTGAATGCCTATACATTTTTTTAAAATAAATAAATAAACCCAAAATGAATGGAAATATCCCTAACAAAGCCCCAAACCCCAGAAAAGTATTTCCTTTCATTACGCTATCCATTATAGTTTTTTTTTGTATATTGTGTACATAGATTTCTGCTTTGGCATACTGAACAGCAAGAGTATATATTAAAAAATGCATTTTAAGCTATCAAAAGTGCATTTGAGATGCAGTTTAGTAACTTTGCCAAGGCTGTGATCATATCATTTTACTGCATTTTAAAACATAACCTTTGGTGTCTGATGAGTACAGTTTTGTGTCTGATTTGAGATGCCTTGCTTTATGTCTGAAAGGGTAAAGAGTTGGGGCTTAGGCAACATACCCATTAAATAATTCATTTCAGTTTCGGACTACTACACTAACTACAAAAAGTGTATCAAAATGGTATGCAGAGTCTCCTGGGAACAGTGCTGCCAGGTCTCCCTCAAGTAAAGTTTACCATGAGGGCAAGCCAAGTCAGGTGCCTAAATTTTGTGGGAATTCTTTCCATAATAATCAATCTCAACTTTTCCTTTAAACATGGATTTAGGCAATGCCTTACGGCTAATAACCCATGAAAGGGAAAGACAAAATCCACCCTTCCAGAATTTTCCTAGAGAGGTATTTAATATCAGGATATGCCATTGATTTAACACTTTCAGACTGGTAATATAACCCAAAAGCCCATTCAATGGAATCTCTGGTTTTTTCACACCTTCCCCAGTTTCACAATCATGCACAAAAGACTGAAACCAGGATCATACATTTCCCACCCAGGTGGGTTTTCTGCAGGCATGTTACCAAAATTAAACCTAATAAACAGCAGAGAAACATCCTAACACCCAGATTACCACACCTAGGCCACCCTCCCTTCTGGATAGGTAAATCACATTGTGCTTTACCAGGTTCATCCTGTTTCCCCAAATAATCTGGAAAAAGCAGCTGACATACAAAAAGAAAGTATGGTAAGAGTTGGTCATATCAGATATTTCCTCTGTATGACAGCATAATATCTTCAATTTTTTTATATGAGATTTGCAATTTCCAGTTTATTTTCCCTATTTAGCAGGCTATAATCACCTGGCCCAAATGTAATTGCAAAAACTTTAAATGCCTCCTGAAAAAATTCCTCATGGGTGGATATACAAGAGCTCAAAACTCTTCCTTTCTTTACCCATGCAGAAAACTTATCATGGTTGACCTTAGAACCTAAAGCTCTTGCGTACTGTTCAGCCTGAGGCTACCACCTGGACCTCCTCTGTCCCATGGAAAATCACAGATATATCATCAACGTAGGCAACTTCTCTTAAAGTAGACGGTGGACCCTTGGGTGGGGCTCATTTAGGCATTGCTGATAACCCCCAGCAATGCCTAAATGAGCCTCACCCAAGGGTCCACCATGGAAATAAAGCAGTTAATTGCAAACACATTGATTGCAAACATGTAGAGAAGCGGACCCTGTGGGCATCCCTTTTACACCCTGGAACTCACGTCAAAAGATTTGCCAATCCAACCATCCAAGTGGAAAGCTTTTAACTAAATAATATTATCACTTTGTATGCTGCATTTGCCATGTAGCAATAGGACATATTTATGCGGATCAAAAGTTTTTGCATGATCCAATACCAGAAAATATTTCTAGTAGTATGGTAGCCCCTACATACCTGTAATAACATTTGTGCATGCTTCTGATAAGAAGGTGGATGGTGTTCACTGTGGCATCTCCTTCCTGACCTATATCAGGGCATCAGTGATTTCCTGCACAGTCTGTGGTATTACTTGAGCTGGATATACCAATAAATATTGTCCCAGAGGGTCTCTTTTGGATTCATGTCTGGAGAACATTGGGGAAAGTCAATGCCTTTGTCATCCAGGAATTGCCTACATGCATTGTCTTACACCAGGAGAAACTCAGGCTTTACTGTACTAGTATAAGGTCTGCCAGTATGAGCATCTCATTCTGGTACCTAACAGCAGTCAGGTTACCATTAGCTTGCACACGGAGGTCTGTCATCCAAGCTAGGACATGGAAGTTTGCCATCCAAGATTATGCCCCTAAGGCCATCACTGACCCACTACCAAACCAGTCATGCTGGATGATGTTGCAGACAACATAACATTCACCACTGAGTCTTACTTTCATTTCTGTCACATATGCAAAGTGTATTCCTGCTTCTATATGTGAAGAGAACATGCACCAACAGTGAACCTAACAATTCTGGTGTTCTCTGGCTAATGCTAATCGAGTTTAGTTGTGCCAGGCTGTTAGCACAGGTCTTACTACAGGATGTCAGGTCCACACAACCCTCATGGTTTTTGTTGCTGACAGTTTGGTTAGAAAAAGCCTTCTGCAGGTCATTTTGTAGGGCTCTGGCAGTGATCCGCCTGTTCTTACTTGCAGAAAAATGCAGATGCATGTCATGCAGTTTGGTTGTTGCTCTTCTACAGCCTTGATCAGCTTTTCTTCCTGTTATCTTCTAAATATGGTGCTAAAGGACTTAGAAAACCTTCTTGCTAAGACAAATATGGTTGTGCCGTCCTGGAGGATTGTAACTACCTTTAGTAGGCTGTAGGTGCCTCCTTATGTTATTGTACTAGTAGTTACAAGAGCACTAACATAATGCAAGTCAACAATCAGTCAGGAACAATAAGAAGAGAAAATTGTCGGTGGTAAATATATTCCCTCTTTGGGGGTTGCCTTGTTTTTGCCCTTTCTGTTCATCTATTATTGTTTTCATTTGCACCAAAATAGCTGCAATTGATTTACAATCACTTACACTTCCTAATAGGTCAGAATAATATCCCATATATTTAATTTACTTTGTGTTATACTGTGTTGACTGAGTGCTCTCTTATTTTTCAAGCTGTTTGTATACATATTATAGATACTGTACAAGATAGATAGCTATTTATACTTTGTATTCTCTATGGCTAATTCAATGACTGAGAAGCTGTAGTTGCTGTACAAAAATGGAACATGATGGAAGTTACTGTTTAATTTTATAACCATTAAAAGGACTCATTTACAGGTACAAAAGAAGGGCAGTCCCTCCAAAAAAAAGGCAAATAATCTGGAAAATGTAAAATATTACCAAACCACTCTTATTTACCTTTACAGAAGAGCGTGGGACAACAGCTACAAAAAAAGGTCTCCCATTGATCCACAATGTTTATATCCAGACTAAAACAGACACTAATGCACATAGATTAGAGATTATTTCCTCTGCAGCATGTACCATCACTCTATACCCATTAAAGAATGGTTAAGCCAATTTATAATCATGTTCCTGTATAAAAATAACATGGTGAAGTTAGCTAATAAAACATCTTAAGTAAATTCTGCTGGGAGTTATAGTAAATGAGGTTACCTGGCACTGTGAGTGCTTGCGTACCGGAACAGGATGTTTGGCTTGTTTGCAATTAAAAGATTCAAAGCCACATTAGTTACCTTAAAGCTGGACAACAGGCAGATATAGAAGAAGACAATTTAGTCTAGCTATGTAATTAATAAACAGTCATTAAATACAACCAGTAATTGCTTGACATGTTATTTTTTTAGGTTTCTGTAGGCAGAAGAGGGAGCTTCGTTGAAGTATTACAGTCAAGCTGCATACCAAGGAGTGAAGAATGTGGATTTTTTATTAAAGTTGAATTAAATTCCCCAAATACTCACCTCCCCTCTAGTTAAGTGACATCTGCAAACTTCTTCACCACTGACAACATCAAACCATGCATTTTAATACATTTTTAGGACAAATCAACATTTTCAAGCACATGTAGCTAGTTAGAAAAAGAACGATTATACTGTTTCAAAAATTTACATTGGAAACGGAAGTTTTAGCTGCTTATATTTGCAAGTATACAGTAAAAAACACTTTCTCAGCAGGGTCCCGCTAAAAAGCCTGTTCCCTAACTCTATTTTTTGGCTGGCAAGCTGGTAAATGTGTACTGTGTTTGATTTTGTATTACCATTTTCCATGTGCACCTTTCTAAGCTAAATATAAATTTAGGTTGCCATTTTTTTAAATAAATAAAAATTTACAAAAAAATACCTGTCGATCTTGCTAGAAATTAAGTGTTCTTAAAAGAAAAAAAGTTAAAAAAGAAAAGCAAAACAACATAACAAAACCGGACATAGGTAGACTGTGAACATGCTTCCTTTATAGATACAGTGTTAAAGTGTGATTACTAAGAAAGTGTTACTTGCAGGCTTACCAGGTAAAAATAAAGGAAAAAATCTGAAAAAAAGAAAATTACTTTAACAGGACTGGAATTACATTATATTGTTGGCCTTATAATACATATTGTGTTTGGGTTTAAATACACGGTAAACTGTTGCCTGTCCACCCCAGGCAACACGCAATGGTATACTGCAAATACTGCAATTGTCCTAGAATTCCGCAAATGTGACTTTCATTGGAGCTCTGCGAGTGTAGTGTAACTATACTCTTTTATGGAAGTTAAAAATAAATGAATAATAGAGCCATATTTAGAATACAACTTTTTGTGATTTTGTGATACAGTTGACAATCGAAAATCCAACCATCAATAATCCGTTTCCTTCAGTTTTCTAGCATGAATTTCAGATCGCATTTTCAAAACAGGGACTGTAGTACACTGTTTGGCGACTTATGTTTTGATGGCGCTGTTCTGCAGAAACAGCTGTTAGGTCTTGCTTGTTTTACTAAATACATGTTGAGACATCCCTGCTGCCTGCTCCCTGGAACTGTGCCAGATATCGGCGGGTGCTGCTGGAGGAAGGCTGGCCTGTTTGTGGGGGTAAGTATAACTTTCAAAAATCTGGAATTTTCGAAAATCCAGCACTCCTTGGGTCCGGAGGTTGCTGGATTTTTGAATGTCAACTGTATGTAAAAATTCTGCATGATATTGCCTAAAACCATCATAGTTTTCCATTGCAACTTAAGATTTATTGGTATGTTTATATATTTGCATTTTGAATTTGTTCAGTAACCTTCTGGTTTATTCATTCTATGTGAGGTCTATGTGACATAGCAAATATATTTACAAGGTAACTAGAGATGTGCAAAAGGTTTTTAATGTGCTTGAAAGGTGTTAAATAGACATGGGTAAATGTACAGAGTAGTGATTATGTTCTGTAATGTGCTTTTACTGTCTTACTACCTGTTAATTTGATTGCAGGCAGGTACAAAGCAGCAAATAAAGCATGTTATGTTTACTATACAGGCCAGTGAGAGGTGAGTATTATATATGGTAACTAACAATCACATTAGCTTTGTACATGTACTAAGCAGATGCAGTTCTATTGGCTTGTGGTTGTTTCACCAGCCTAGCCCAAGATACAGGACCAGTTTAGTATTGTCAGGCCTCAGCATTGTATTACTTTAAAATTCATCTATGGCCAAATCTTCTTCTTACTATGTAAATTAGGACTTTAATTTTGGGTGCATCCCCTGGCTCATTCCCTGATGTTGTCGCGCTTGGGGAGATGGGACCTCTAGGGGGAACTACGGCTCCACAGGAGTGGTATGAGCCCTGAGAAGGGCCCAGGCACAGATTTTTAAGGAGTAACCAGGTCTTCTCTAGTGGTGATGATGTTGCGCTGCTGGCTGCTGCCAGGTTGTGGTCCTTGGGCACACCAGGGTGGGCAGGACAATACACGGAACCAAATCACTAGGCAGGAGAATGATCAAGGAAGGCTGGGAATGTGGCAGGCTGCAAGCAAGAAAGGTCAGCAACAAGTCAGGTGTCAAATACCAGGGATCCAGGAAATAAATACAAGTGACACAGGTGCCACCAGAGATACAGGGAAACACAGGAAGCGACAGGGGACACAGGTGACAGGGGAGGCACAGGGAACATTGCAGACACAGAGGAACACTGAAACAGCACAAAGGAACAGGCATGGAAACACCAGACTGGGCAATAAGTGGAAAACACAGAAGCTGGACAGGGAGAGCACTGAATTAAACAGCAGGGGTAGAGGAAATACTCTGCAGAAATAGGAGGCTCATCATTAGTGAAGACACTTTGCACGAACAATGACTGCTGAGTCTGAGCTAGCTAAATAGCCAAGGGTAATTAAGAGGCCATTTCCTGATTGGCAAGTGGGAGGGGCGATCCTGATTAAATCTGGAAGTGCAGGCACACCCAGGCTCAGAACTGCAGGCATGTGCTGGAGAGAGGAGCCTGCACTTTAGTGACCTTGCCACTGAATAACCAAAACTAAGTGTCATACACCCCTCATCTTGGTAATAGAAGAAAAGAGAAGACTTGAGACTAGGCATATGGGCAAGGCTAGGTAAATAAAAAGAGCATTTAAATTTGTTACTTTGTTTTTCCTTTTAAAGTCATCAACCTAACTACCTAGATTTTAGCTTTAAATTGCAATAACTTTTTAGCTTATTTACTCATTTTTTTTTATCAGGGCTTTGAAAGCTATAAGATTTGATGATAAGACTCTAGGGACTTAGATGATAAGGTTTCCGGTTTCTTACTGAGCTTAAAGCTGAACTCTAGTCAGCACCTTAAAAGTACAATCAAACATCTTTTTCTACTTAGTACATGTAAGCCCATTACAGGGGCTGCAAAGGATTTGTTTTCAGAAGCCAGTAGGCGCCCACAGTCTTTGCCAATTTCTGTGACCAATCAGAGGCATGGGGTATGTCAGTTCAGAGAAGACATGGACAGAGTTCTATCTTAAAGGCAAATGTAATGTTTTTTTACTCTACAGGCATGCTATACCTTATAGTATGCACATAACAATTTACCTCCTCCGCTTACTGGAATCAGAACAATCTTTTCTCCTATGCTAACACTGAATTGGGCAAATGTAAAACTTGCTTCAAACCCCTCCTCCCGCTTTAGGGTGAGTAAATTTCCCAAACTTTTTCACTACATATGTTATCATATATCCTGTGCCACTGCTGATAGCACAGTAAATCACAAACCTTAGCTACGTTTTTTTTGTGCCATGGCTCGCTGAGTTGTTTTGAGACCTATTAAAGTTTAGTAGAAGTTGTTGTGAAATAAACAGCATGGCAACAGCAAGGAAAGGATAGTTCTTAGCTCACATCACTGCCTCTTACCCTTTGTACCAGCATGCATTTGTGGATACTGTTTCAAAAGACCACCCTAAGAAATGCCCACACATGAAGTTAAGACTAAATGAATGACAGGAAAATGTAAATTGCTGAAAGGAGAGGATCAGGACAGAATAACTGGGGAGGAGTGGTCTAGATTATCCCTTAGGTCAGGGGTGTCAAACTCTGGCCCGGGGGTAAAATGTCCTTTTTTTTGGCCCCCAAAGGAATCCTAACTATAAACTGCAGCTGGCCCGCCGCTACTACAAGCTTGAAATTGTGCCGCTACTACAGTTCCCAGCATTACTATCCTCTTCAGACCAGCGGGCTCTCTGCCTATGCGTGGCCCCCCATTGGACTTTTTTATAGACAAAAATAATGCCGGAAATTTTAGTAGCGGCGCTATTTCAATGAAGGGGGAGTTTCAGCAGCGGGCCACTCATAAGTTTTAGCTCCGCATTGGCCGCGTCTGCCATTTCCAGCATTCCCCCTCAGCTGTACTTTTCCTTGCTACTCCAAGGCATGGACTTGAATGGTTAGATTTTCATAGAAGAATATTGTTGTTATTGTTAGCCTGTGCAAAAAGGTTACCATTGAAATTTAACTCAGAAGGCTACAAATAGAGAAAAAGGCATAGGATTTTTTCTTAAATAATATTAAAAAAATGTGTACCTCTTTATATAAGCTTGTTCCAGATTGAATGTGAAGCAAAACCTCTTTGTTTCCATATGAAAAGGGTTTTTATCTAATAAGAAGGAAACATTTCCTCAATTTTTTCAATAAATTACAAGGTTGGCCTGCAACATTGTCTACGTTTTTAATTTTGGCCCTCTGTGTATTTGAGTTTGACACCCCTGCCTTAGGTCATCAGACAGGAAATTAGGTGGGCTAAAGATATTACAGCAGCTCCTATTACTACTTGTTTGGAAGTCACACTGTTCAGGGAAATGGGACTGACAATTTTTAGCTCAAGAGTGGACCCTGTTTAAGTGTGCAGAAAGATAAATAATGGTGTTAAGACTTTGGCTTCAAGGAGCTATTCTAAAATGGCCATTTGGGAGGAAACCATGGTATCATAGGCATTTCCTTGTTGCCAGGAATGTTCCATTAAAGCTCTTTTTTGTCTCACCAGGTCGTTGATGGACAGAGATTCAGATGTGTTGGAAAATATAGCTCCCCACTAAATACCTTCTGTTCTGATAACCTCTTACAATTTTTATATATTTACAAAAAAGTATGTTTGTTTTAGCTTAAATAAGACAATCTGTTTACTAACCAATTTACCATATAATTTCATTCCTTATAAACCTTATAGTGTGCTGAACATAGCTGCCATCGCCCTGTATTTATTCTTTGATGTATATGCATATGAAGGGAGCATGCTTTTACAGAATTTAAATCTATCACAGTCCTATACATCTCACATGTTTCCAATGCATATTTCAGTGTTGAAAACAAGCAGATGTGTCTCCGGTGCATGATGTGTGTGACTTGGCTTTGCTGAGAATTACATTGCTTCCTTTGTTCATTTTTACATGCTTCCATCCAAGTATCCCAAAAATGACAATTTAATGGAGTTAATACAAGGCCATTCCGAGAAGCCTATTTATTAGTAAAGATGATAAAATTATCTTATATATCTAAAAAGAGTACCTTGTTTTTAGTAACCTGAAGCACCCCAATTTAAAATTAGCATTTTATTAAGTCACATGGTTGATAAATGAACAGCTGAAACTCTATCTTGTATCCTTTTATGGCCTATTATCCTATTATGCTTAGTTTAGCAAAACATCAAACATGAAAAGTAGGGTTGGATTTCTTTCTTAGAAAAGCAAGTGGGCAGAATTTTTCTGTAATGTTTTTTTCTCATATGAATTTTTCACAGGGGGGGGGTATTTTTTTTACTCCCCTTACCCCTTTACTCTATGTTCACTCCTTACTGCTGGCTTTTACTCCCCTGAGCTCTACACTTTGCATATTATGTACTCCTGCACTCTGTGCTTTACACATACTTCACTCCTACATGCTGCACATTACACATCCCTTACCCCTGTACTGTATGCATTGTGTACTTCTGTTTTCTGTAGTTACATGTATCTCTGTACTCCATACCCTATATATTATTGACCCTGTACTCTGTGCATTTGACATCCCAACACTATATGCTATGTACTCAAAAACACCAGGGCATGCCAACACATGCAATCTGCCCAAGGCAACACCAACATGTGAAGCAGAGCTTCCATTATAATGATGACTGAAATCTAGTAAATTAATGAGGTGAGCTAGGGACATAACATAATTTTTTTTTTACTCAAGACAAACTGTTCCTGGAAATAAAAACAATGCTAGTATGTAACAGTAAATAAAAAAATGTATTCAATATCTAATTTTATGTATTGAAGTTATATTTTAGTTTTGGTACAACTCAAATGACATGGGTTTGTCATTTTCTTTTCAGTTTTTTTTTTATACCTTGAACAAATATTTAACCTATGCTCACAGATATGCTATATGACCAGCATGACTAGTTTATTGTATTTCAAAACAAAATAACAAACTATTTTCAAAATAAAATATGAAAAGCTGTCATTAACCCAATCATCTAAATGATGAACATGACATATTTCTAAAATACTAGTGTTAAACCTATTTTTAAACTATGCAGTTAAAAATCAGTGCTGGAGGTACTTTCATTATGACAAATTGGTGCTTTCTCTACAGCAAGTGTACACACCCATTCCGGGTATTATGGTAACTGATCAGGACACATGCTTGGCCTTCAGCAAATATTTTTGGTAAATAAAAAAACACTTTGAAGTTCTTGTTGGATTTTTTTAGTGTATGACAGACATATTTATAGATTTGAACCATTTTTGGTTTATCCACAGCTCACAGTAAATTAGTGTGGTGCCTAATTGGAAGAATGGCTCCTACAGTGCTGACCTTTGGGAGAAATATCACCATTACTCATAGCCAAAAAGATTGGTGTCGGTTAAACTGACCTAAACGACACAAACTGCTCATTGCTCAAGCAACCCCTAGTAATCTCTGGTGGAACCCTGGTTGAGATACACTGTTCTATAGGATCCTTCATGTGGGAGGGAAAATTCTCTGTAGGCTTCCATAAGACTTAACAGTGGTCACTTCTGGGCTTCACAGCACCCGTAAAGGGTCCTAGTACTAAAAATGTGCTCCAATGAATATTGGGATGGATTTCTGTGATTGCAAAGATTTTCTTTTTCCAGTTGCCCCCCTCCAAAGTATCTTGTGTTCTACTCTCTCTGAGGATGGGAAGTACAATAGGGTAAACATATATTGTCATGCAGCTTGTGAAACTCATTTTAAGCAATTCAGGCAAGATTCTTTGGATTATTTTTTTCCCAAGGCATGCAAGGAATATTTCTTTTGCATGGAATATGGCTCCACTAGACAGGCTAGACCTAATTCACTACACCTTTCAATTTTACTTTTTTTATGCATTTTGGAACACTTTCTCAACAAGGCACTTAACGTCTAAAAAGGTGGAAGAAGAGCCTGCCATTTTCCAAATACACCAAAGGTTTATTGCCGAATGTAGATCTTTGATACCATGAACTAAAGCTGCGTACACACGGCAAATTTTTCTCGCCCGATAATCGGTATCGGCCAATTATCGGGCGAAAATCTGCCGTGTGTACAGTCGGTCGTCGTCCATCGTCCGACGACCGTCCTGGCGGATCCATGGACGATGGACGACGACCGATCCTAATGAAAGGGAAGGGGAGAGCGCGCAGCAGGGTGCCGCTCCGTCGCTCTCCCCCTCCCCTCCCCATAGAGCATGAACGGTGCTGTATGTACAGCATCGTTCATGCATCGTGCAGTCTTTTCTTGTTGGAAAGGATCGTGAAAGATCCTTTCCTACGAGAAAAATTGCAGGTGTGTACGCAGCTTTACACCATGGACTAATGAAAATGCACAACTTGTATGAGCATGTTGTGCACTAAAATGCACAAAATGCATGAGCTCCACAATGCAGCCAGAGAGAGATTAAAAAGATGGCATGCACTAACACGTGTTTAATGTGTGTGTGTGTACATGTGTATGTATGTGTCCGAGCCATATCCATTGAAATTTAGGAAATTGCATAACAAGTAACATGGGTCCTGATGCAATGTTACATGTGCTTTGGTTACATACCGGTAGATATGAACAGGGTGTAACAACAATATTTGTTCCCGACATTTTTCCTAGATTTAGGTGACTGAAAACCTAGGACCAGCATTACAACTGTTTTGATATCTGATGTTAGACCAATGCTTTCTCCATGGCTTGCAAAAAACAGAATAGGCAATTACTGACTTAGTAAAGTTTCAATAAAACCTTCATTATGAACAGATCTCATTTAATGGAATTACAGTCCTTTGAATCCAGGCACATTGGAGGTGATTAATTAATTACATCTCTGACATCTGACACAAGCAGATGGAATACAGAACTGCTGAGCAGAGTAAATACAAATGACAGGTATGTGAATACAAAAGGTTGACTGGTGACATCACTCAGTATTAAGTGAAATGTAATCAGATTACTTATTAATCAGGCTGGCCTGGGTCTACCACACAGTTTTAGCACTTTGCCTGAAGACTCACTGCTAAGAAAATGAGAATTGGATATAACAGGAGCCACACTGTTTGAGATTTTTACAGTTAATACCTTAGACTGCATGTCGTCCAAGGTAGCTATTTAGAACCTACCTGGAATAAGGATTTTTTTTAATGTATACTTATTATGCTGGTGTACAAAGATATTGAGCCATCATTGGTCAAAATTTGGCATTACACTATTTTTTTTTACTTTTATTAAATTGATGTCCCCTTCCATACATACATTGCCTGTTCCCTCCAGTGTACTGTTAATGAGACATACATTTGTGAGCTTGGTTGCCAGTTATGCTTGATGGCACCCCAAAATATCCTTTCCAATGAACTGTAGTGAAACACGCACTACAAAAAAAAGACCAGCATGCACAATTCTTTGTGTGGTGTGTAGTGTTTTTTAGCCAGTTAAAAAAAATGGGCATTCATAGATGTGAAGAGCAATGTGATGTTTTGGATAATGTTACTCTTCCCTATAAAGAGAATAGTCCCTTACTGAACTGAAGTTATGTCAGTACCCAACAATTAATTTGACAAAAACCCTTCAACTAACTGGCTATAAAAATCCCATTTCATGACTTTCATGCTGACAAATAGACTATTTATTTTTTCCCCAACTGCATCAATTAAGAGGATCAGGTGTAAAAATAGAGAAACCAAGACCATTTTTTCAAACAAAAACATGTTGATTATTCTAGTCATTGGGAATAATAAAAACATTTGGCCATAAAGCTAAGCTACAAGCAACAAAATGTAATTGGATTCAGCTATACATAACATCTTGCCTAAAAGTACTCTCAATTTTGGTAGACCTTTTTGGGTACCAGCTTTTTTTGTGACAGCCTGCGAGCAGCTGCTGATTAGCTTTCCAGCCTGGCCCTCTCTGAGCTAACAGTCACTCACAGCTCTGTCTGGCTGAGGTTTGGCACCAGACATGTGTGGGAAAAAACAAAAATGTTTCACAGTATTGGGAAGCCTCACCCTGCTTTTAAGGATACCCTGTGAAACCATCCCCAAAGTAACAGGTAAAGACATTTACGTGCCCATCATTGAAAGTTTGAGTTGTTGGTGTAATGAAATGGATGGATACTTCCTTGGGACATGTTGGTACCCTTAGAGGATTGTTGAAATGCAATCGCCCACCTTAGTATTGTTGCTGTCCATGTCTGACCCTTTTTGACCACTGTGTACCAATTTTCTGATGATGATGACTGAGGAGAGTTTCCAGTACTTTATCGAATGTGGCAAAGCATTTCGGTCCAAACTGATACTAGCAAGGTGTACCTAATAAAGGGGGCAGTGTGTGTATGAAAAAATAAATACATTTTATTTAATGTACCTAATTACTTAACATTCAATCATAATGAACATCTAATTATAATTAGCCAATATTTATGTAGTGCTGACATATTACGCAGAGCTTTACAAAGTCCATTCCCAAATCACAAGCTGTCCCTCAAAGGGGCTCACAATCTAATGTCCCTACCATAGTGATATGTCATTAACACAGTTTATAAGCATGTTTAAGCTCAGGCAAAGTAAGAAATCTGCATTTCGTTGAAGCTGTGTAAAGCTGTAGAAGCTTTGTGGGAACTTGTTCACTTCTGTTTTATCTCTGTTCTGTTTTACTTATGTTAAAATAATGTTTTTTATAAAACAGTCTGTGTAGATGTCTTTTTTAAATTAGTGATCAGTGTAAATGCACTTTTAATTGGTGATATATATAAATACTACATAAAAGGGGTGTCTATTCTAATTGACAATGTGGCCGGTGGCCCGATGGTGGCCGAATATGAGAATACATTACAGATACTGATAGCTGCATATGAGGGTCAGCTTCATAATACAGAGGCTGATAGCAGTTGATAAAGGTTCACGTTAGAGCAGATAGTGTTGGCTGAATGATGTAAAATTATTATATTAGGTTTTGCAATAAAATACATTTTTGCTGGTGATATATTTAAGTTCTGAAATCAATGTTTTCTATGCGGTGATATACTATTGTAGGCTTTTTTTTTTTGCTATTGGATAACACTGGGGAACACATTTTTTGTTTCCATTTAAGTTAGATCTTACACTTGTTTTCTACTAATTTTGGGTGGTGAATCCAGAATTGACCCCAGTTTTTGCTATCACATCCAGTTTTTACGATACAGGGTACCCTCCATTTTTGTCAAAAAACATACAAATTTTACATACAATTAAAAAATAATGAAATAATAACTTGAATGTACTGTTTATTTAAATTTCTTTTGTTCATACAAGGGATTTATTGTTACTCTATGACATTTTTGTTACAGTAAAACATTTGAAAATTAATTGGGTAAGTGGTTAAGGTAAAAATTTACGCTTATAGCTTTTCCTGGAGTGTTCAGTGTTAGGACAATCCCGCTGGATGCTCCAACAATAGTCAGCCATCATATATACACCCCATCTACCCTGATACTGTCCTTCCATGACCTTCAATTCCTGATGGAATCGTTCATCTTGCTTATCACTGACTCCACCAAGGTTTTCCGGGAAGTTAGAAAGATGGCTATGCAGAAAATGCACCTTGATGCTCATATTGCAACCAAGCATTTTGTAGCTCTCCAAGAGTTTCTGGACACTTGCTGTGTAAATATTTGCTTTTGTGTTTCCAAGAAAGTCCTGGACAATGGCTTTGAATGATAACCAAGCATTATTTTCGACTTCTGACATTGTCCTGATGAAATGTTCATCTTTGATGAGCTGCCAAATCTGTGGACCATCAAACATATCGGCCTTTGTTTTTTCAAATGACAGGCTATGAAATGCCAAAATGAGGTACTTAAAACAGTCTCCTTCAGTTGGCAAAGCTTTAATGCCAAATATCCAATTCCCCTCGCAAGTTCTGCTGTCCCACATGCACGGATAACAGGGATACTTTGTGTATTCGGGTTGCTGACCAAGAAGGAAGCATACCATTTTAAAGTCAACACAGATGACCCAATTGTGTTGGTGATATTGCAACAACTCAATGACTCTCCTTATGTCTGCATATTCTTCACAATGAGAAACTGAATGGCCAATTGGGACTGACCCAAATATATTGCCATTGTGAAAGAGGACACACTTTAAGCGCTTCAAGCTATCGATGAATAGTCGCCATTCAGTTGAGGTAAAGATTGGAATTCCCAATTCCTCCATCAAACCAGGTATGTTATGGCAATACACAAAGTCATATAATATATGATACCTTCGTTCCTTTTTCAAGTAAGTTTTTCTCATGCAGTCTTGATGCTAGGAGTTCCGAAGCCTTCTTCGATAGTCCCAAATCATGAGCCAAATGACTCAACTCATGCTGATCAAATCCCTTACGAGTCCTTTTCAATTTCAAACTCTTCATCATTGTTGTCACCTAGTTCATCATCATGATCATGTTCTTCAAGAGAGGGTAGCTCTCTCTTGAAGAACATGCACTGGGATTTTACCTGAATGAGTCACTGGGCCTATAGCAGATAGTAGACTAGAATACTCTAAGTTACATTTATATTTCTTGTTATATCCTGAAGTTTTCACTATACAAAAGTAACAGTCACTGAAATGATCTCCTGGCTCCAGCCAAACCATAAGTATACCAAATAGCATCTTATCACATGTTCCCTTTGTCCACATCCGTAAACCCTTGACACACTGTTTGCACACCTTATAGGGGCCCAAGACTTATCTTGATCACCAGGTTTAACTTTGAAATATGCCAAAAAGGCTTGCTCTACAAATGTGCTGATTCGTCCTTTGACTGGGAATGGTGAAACTGCCACATATATACCAAAATGAATCAGGGTTGTTTAGGCACTTACAATGAGAAACAGCAGAGCCAGACATGATCTGAAAGAAAGGAAATACGTGTGTAAGTAGAAAGTTTGAAATTTGGCTTTTTCACTATGTAGAGCAGTGCACAACCTCTCACCACACTGTCTTGCGTGTAAAAGAATAGCCTATACAAATCCACGCTACAGTAATAGCAATTAATATAGGAGGTAGAGAAAACAACCTGACTTGACAGAAAAAAACTAACTGCACTTTAAGATTTAGCATACCTATTTTAATGTAAATAAGCTTAAAAATTGAAGTCAACAAAAAATTTGTTCATAATTGTTCCCCAGTGTAATGTGCAGTTGCTGGTTGACGTGATTACTTTCACATTGTGATATGTTTTTGCTGCCATTTACATAATTTGCTGTAATGGCAAGATACAGTATAATGTGTTATAACAGTGACTATTTTACTATTCTATCTCATGATATTTTCTCCAAAAATGTTCAGTTCACACATATAATTTTTATTTTTGTGCCAGGTTTTTTTTCCTATATGAAACCAGTGTTTTTTCAAGTATTTTTTTTCTTTTTACCCCCCAGTTTAACAATAAACTATACCATAATGATAGCTTTTAGATAGCTATAGATTTTTATTGATGTCATTATTCAGTCTTGGAGGGGGGGCAAACACCTTCCTGACAATTGCACCATTTACAGGGTAACTGGTAGTCACAGATAAAAATAAATCTAATCACTTTAAAATACATCAAGTAATTGTATCAAATTCACTGGATAACAACCATTTGAAAGTCATCCAACTGCGTGGTGTCTAAACTCTGCTTTGCTAATATTACAGTGCTATAGGACATAATAAAATGAAAAAATCTGGTTACATAGTGCATATAATTTACTTTTCAAGGCATAATGTTTAGCAAAGTTAATAAATAATGGGCAGGAGTGCATGCAACTGTGATTCATCACCTATGCATTTTTAACTCCTGAAAAAGCCTGAATGATGCAACTTTTGCTCTCCTCCAAAATTTCTGTACCCTTTGTTTAGTTTACTACCCTCGATTCCACATCCCTTGGTTAACCTTAATTTTTTCTCACCCAGTTGTTTGCCTTCTCTGACCTCAACATCTTTACAACCTTCAATTCCTCTTTTTTTCCCTTCCTTATCCAATCTTCCTAACTCCTTTTATATCTCCAAGGGTTCCCTCTAGCAACTAAAGTTTCCTTCCCACCATTTTCCTATGGCTTATTGTTCTCCTTCTACATGATTCCCTTTCCAACAGTTCTCCAAAAACCTCCAAAATTTCCTGTTCTGAGCCCCCCTCGCCCTCCATTTTACCTGATACTTTTTTCCCTTCCATTTTCTTACTCTTCTTTGTGATACCTCCCGCTTAGCTGCCCACCTTCCCATGTATGGCCCTCTACCACAAAACTGTCCTCTTCTAAACAACCCTTCCAATCTACCACTTTTCCTATTTTGATCACCAACTTTCTTTCCATCTTCCTCCTACCAATCTCCTTTCTCCACAAGCCTTCCCTTTTTCCAATCTACCACAAACCTTGAACTTTTTATGTATTCTTCCATGACCCATCTTCTGTCATACAGCATAAATAATAACTTACTGTTTTTCCCACTACATCCCTTTTACTTTATGCCAAATTCTGTGTACAGCACCAAACCATTGCCCCACTTGTATGGTCATTTGTGTTTATTTGTACTCCCCAACTCCCTTTTACCCAATTTTAGAACATTTGTATTTAAAGTGAGTCATAGTGTACTTTACTGGTGTATCTAGTTTCTAAAAACTAAAAATGGAGTAAAGGTTTTTGTCAAAAACACTCTGGGTAGGTAATTAACACATTACAAGGGTAAGAAGATAGCATTACTACTCAACAACCTTGGAGAGGTTGCAGCGTCCACTTCAGGACTTTGTGTATTCATCTGGATTTTTATTGCTAGGCAATGTTCCATTTTTCTTGACTATTATAAATAGGATGGGTAGCTAGCCTCTGATGTGATATGATAATGTGAGTGAAAAGCATTAGGGAACATCCCAGCTGTGAGTTAAAGAGAGAACAAAAAAATCAGTAAACAAAGTATTTAACAGGTATTTTAACAAAATTCTAAAAAAATTGCCTTCAAACGCTTATATCATATTCAAGAAGTGAGACTCAGAGGTCATCGGAGAGATACTGCAAGGTTATAGCTGGCTAGGCAGGGGAGATCCTCAAGGAACCACACTTTAGATATCTTTTATGAATAATATAAGTTAGGAAATTTAACTTTGTTGCTTCTGCCAAATATTACACTTAAAATGAAGAGATCAAGCTGTCATTTCTGCAATTTAAAGATCAGTCATTATGTTTCATTAGCTGGCAGGGGGTGCAGGAAGCTGCTTCAAGTAAATATAATTATTGTTTAATTGCCTCTTGACAACGGTAACTATTTTTTCTCTTTCCATTTTTGGATTATTTTTTATATTGATAAACTTGTACAGTGTTTTTAATGAATCATTCTGCTACAATTGTTATGGCTCCTACCTTGAAAAGAAAAAAGTTAAGGGGGCATTCAAAAAGGATGTATATTTAATAAAATAGTTTACAGAATCAGGCAAATTATTTACTAAATCAGCTGAATGCTGCTGTTCCAAGTGTCTTGCATAATTTACCGGTACTCTGTTTCTTCATAGCTTGTTTATTTACACACTAACCATTTCATATTTTCAAGATAAGATATGGGATGGTCAATTGCACTTCTAGAGAAAACACAGGAAGTGTGCATATGACATCAGACAGCTCTGATTTGCTGTCATGATCAAGCATAAGCACATGCCTGTATAATTAACAGACCAAAAATAGTAAATAGAAGTTCTTTGTTTGTATATGTATATACTTTTATGTATCTATAATCAGACCTATTGACTTTATTAACTGAATCAAATCTACTCAAGTTAAAGGCTCAAAAAAATGTAAGGCAAGTAACGGGGGAGAAGTGAACAGTTTCTACCCCTATATTTCTCTTTTAAAAGTTTTACTTTGAATTGTTCCTTCCAGGTTAAAAATAAACCCTATGAGACGATAAAGTATAACATTTTGTTCGGTGGTAATATATATAGTTTATCCGTGATGGTCACTGTGGAGCTTTAAAGCTGACCTCCAGGCAAGTTTGAAAATGCACTTTAATGCATTTTAAAAAAAGACACTAAAACTTGGAATGCTAGGGTCAGCTCTTGGGCTCCCTCAGAGTTTTTTGGTGTCCTGATCAGGATTATTATAACAAAAGGACTGGGAAATAGGATTTCTCTCTCCCCCCCCCCCCATAAATGTGGTGGTGCTCTCTTCCTGTCCAGTCACCAGCCAGGAACAGGAAGGTGACCTAGCAATTTTGCCTAACTGCAGCAAAGACAAATTGGGTTACAAACATGGCTGTGCTCTATGGCAGGTCTGTGAAAATATTAGGACTGAATACCTATTGCTGTAGGTAAATCAAATAACATAAATGAATCTAAGTTATGTATATAGCTGTTTTTCATGCATTCAGTCTCAATTTATCAAGAACAAATGCTGTAATGCACAATAACTGACTGATTAAAAACACAGTTTACAGGCTGATATCAGGAACTAATTACAATAAAACCTGTTGTGCTTCCACTCACCTAGCAGTGCATAAATACTTAAATTTTTTTTTGTGGATTAGAATTTAGCGTTTTTTTATTTCAATATATTACAAAACTGCCTATTTCTCACCTGTGTGTTGTAAAAATTAAATTGTGTTTAATTGATTAGTTGTGGCACATGTATTGTCAATATTGCTATTTTTTGCCTTTACATTGTCAAATCACTGCTGTTTAGAGGACAATATTATACAAAACAATTAAGTAAAATATAAACATGCGGATTAGGATGACCAAGTTTTGCTTCTGCAAGTATTTATGCTCTATAATTAAACTCAGAAATTATTTTTCTAATAATTTTTTGCTCGCATGAATATTTATAATTATTAGATAAGGAAAACTTTTTAAATCTTATTTTCTTTTTACAAGAGTCAGGGTGGTAGCTGGTGATCTTTTATACACAAGATTCATACGGAAGTTTTAAATATACTACAATTTTTTAGTATGTGCTTGTTAACCTTCCTAGCAGACTAATTCTGTCCAAATTTCCATGCAAAAAGCAGTAAAATTTTTTGCATTTAAATTTATTTTTTATTGTAGGCTAATATTCTTAGGCATTCCTCACCGATATTTAATAAATGTTTTTATTATAATAATAAACTTTAAATAAAAAAAACACAAAAATCTGTTAAAAAAATAAAAAAAAATATTTAAACTACATGTAATGTAAGTGTACAGTAGCATATATAATATAATTATATATATATATATATATATATATATATATATATATATATATATATATATATATATATATATATTGTGATACCAATGTAGGATTGGAGGTGGAGGGGAGATATATTTGCCCGGGATGCCTCTTTATGTGAGGTATAGTTGCCCAAGATTCCCCTCCTATGTGAAGTAGCAGGTGGAAAACTCACCTGCGAGGTAATTAGGGAAGTAGCACTGAGGGTGGGATATAACCCAGAGCCAGGAGCTCTGTGGGGAGCCTAATTTTGGAGAGACACAGACAGGCTCTATGGAGGCTCAGCCTGGCCTAGAGAGACACAGCTAAGCGGACTGTGTGTGAGCGAGAGAGCTCAGTTTGGAGGCTCAGAAAGTCTGCCTGGGGACACAGGAAGTTGGACTGTGTGAAGGAACTCAGACCTGAGTAGAAGGTTGCTGCAAGTGTTGTTTGGAGCTGATAGGGAGAAGCCCTCCAGCTGATAGACAGGAAAGTCTTATGTTTAGTGAGTGCTGGACAGGCAAGGTTTTCTTTTTGTTGTTTTGTATCATTGTGCAACCTTTAATAAACCTGGCGGGAAGCCAATTGGACACTTATAACTCCATGTGATAGAAGTTGGATGAATGTTCTTTGAACAAAGCAAAGGCGATCCAGAGCTTAACCCCCTTACAATATATAATATATGAATATATCTTTGTATTGGACTCAATCGAATCAAATACAAAATTATTAGAATTTCCTGCTGATCCGCCCGCACCAATGTCACCGGGAATTCCTGGAGATCGTCTCTGCTTTGTGCGGCTAGAGATCGAAGAGGAAGGGCCTGTCCCCAGGACCTGCAGGGACCAGCAGGATGCCAGGGGATGACAGCGATGCAAGGTAGGTCGGGTTTTTTTTAGTTAAAAGCTACCCCACGTGTGACTTGGGAATACCAATTTTTGCATGGAAAATCCACCCCGAGTAACACTCGGGAATACTGCTAGGGGGGGTTACCCTTAAGAATGATATAAACATTTTATCCGCAAAATGATTGTTTTCCTTTATTTTTCATATAACCCATTTTTCACACAGATAAACAAATTTGTATGACTAAAAAAATACTATATTAACCTCCTTGCAGTTAAGCCCGACCTTCGCTCGGGCAAAAAAAAATTGCAAGGATGGTTAAGCCCGAGATTTTTCACATCCTTACTTACCTGGTCCCCCTGTGCTCATCCAGCGTCGTCCTCCATCGATCATCATCCGCCGATCTCTCCAGCGTCGAGTGCCTTCGTCGGGTGCCAGCAGGACCGGTAAGAAGCATCTTGTGTTCCGCCGGCCAGCATCCTGTGATCCGCCGGGCGAATCCGCTAGTTGCCCCTATGGTTTTTTTCACAACTCATTATTTCAGTGTACATAAACCTTTTTCGGATGTTTTACAAAATATGGAAGCATTTATATCCGGTCCTGCCGTAGAAGAGTCTGAATCCCTATGAAAAGTCATAAACATACACATTGCAAACCTATTAAAGCCAAAGTAAAAAATGTATCAATAAAACAGGAAATTGCCCTGAAGCACACTAACTAAAGTTAACCTTTTTGGTATGTTCTGACTCCCTGACTGGCCCACTGACTCTACTAGAGGAAAGATTTTCAGCTCAGAGCAAATGTAGTGGTATTTATTGCCTGGATGATAATGCACTGTTCATGATGTAACAAACAGTAAGTGAGGGTTTCAGAGAGTATGTATGCATTGCATTTGAAATTTTGTGTTAGTAGTTAGTACAGAGCAAGATGTAAAGGCTGATGTGTTCAAAATATTGCTGTTAATATTTGACACTATGTAGCTTCATGCAACTGTAAAATTTGAGCAGGAGCCTCGGTCCCCCTGCAGAATTATTTATGATCTAAAATGACTGCAACGTTTTACCAGAGAACAAAGGACTCATCATCGATAGAAGCTATGCAGGGAGGGAAGATTTGCTGTGTGGCCAAAGTCAGATGTTTAACTTCCAGTAATTGAATGTACTGACTCTTCAAATATTCTGATTGCTACATATACTTTCTAAATATTTATATATTTAACATATCCTAAGTCAATGGGTTTTTTTGCCATGTAACAGTGATTTATGTGTCATGAGAAGCAAGGTGTATCATTACATTTCCTATGAGATGTTCTTGGCAGGTTAGCATGTGTTTTCAAGAAACACAAGAGTACTTTATTTTTGGCTTTATGCTAGGAAACATGTTTGGTCTGTGTTTAGAATCCATTCCTGGACCTCCCAGTTTTTTTTATGATAAATCATTGGCACATTCATATGCTGGAATTTCATGGAGGGAATGGAACAGCTACTGGTAGAAAGCAGGTGTTGACATTTTGATGTTGAGAGAACAAAAAGATACTGTAATCCAGGGGAGTTGATATCATCGTAAAAGTCCAGAGGCACACCTGGGTGCAGTGATTAAAAAGTTGGCAGGTTCTTCATAAACTTTAAGTGTTTGTTTTGTTTCCTCTTTACTTTTCTACTGTATTTACTGATTTCTGGGGTCTGCCACAGGCTTAGTGCTGCCACCATAATGTATATAGTATATCTTAAAATCACTTTTGTTTAAGTTTTTAGGTCCACTACTAGCATTGTTTGTTTTAAGAAAAGTAATTGATTTTTTAGCGCCTTAACTTCATATTGTACATTGGGATGTAAATATTATTGTGATTTACATAATTCAAACGAAATGTCTGGACACACTAATTTGGGAGGAAATGGGAGGATCCCAGCGCTGTTCAGCCGTTAAGAAGTGTGCATGTTTAGGCAGCAAATTTGGCATCCAAAGAAGGACCCTTGGCATTCAACAAAATAGAAAATATTAAACCTTCTGGATGACATGATCATGGGTTTAGGCAAGTACAAGTGACAATTCAAATTATAATATTTTTATTACTGTAGTGATTGTTGAAGGTGGGTTCTAGCTTAAGAACAACTTGTATGTATTGCACAATGTACACAAGATGCAAACATTGAACATTGTTTTCCTACAGCATTGTACTTGCAATGATGGCTACCACATCTGGGCAGATAAATACAACCATGACATGAATCAAAAGAAGTGAGCAAACATTCTAAAACTGTTCTGTTGAGTAGTTCGATCTGCCCACTATATAAAGTCAGAAACAAAATGCTTTATTTGTGTTTCCATATACTTCATATTTTTTTGACTGGATGTGTAAGCTACACAGTAGGTGTGAAGGACTACAAACTTAAAAAAAGAGAGGTCCAAAATGAGAAAGATTATTTCTAAAAGGTAAATAAATTAAACCGCCTCTAATCAGCTGTCACTGGCTGGACTCTGAAATTCATACACTCCATTTCAATGCAACCTATATTAGGAAGTGCCTGATCAAGGACCTTCATGAGAGTATCCCAATGTAATATATTAATGTATGCTACAGATTTCTAAATATTTACTGCATGGGTAATTTATTGAGTGTGTGTAGGGGGGGGGGGGGGGGGGGGCTAGCAAACAGAAAATACATCTTCCGTCTCTTTAATAATGACCTGCCTGCTCCCAGATTGTGTAGGCAATTCTATAGTTCCATAGTTCCACTTCCATTCAGAATTACCACTGTGGCAATAGCACACAAAAAATAACTGCCTGACTCCCAAAACACACATTTCTACTGTAAATTATTTACCTTTGTAATTGATATAATGCTAACCATATATTTATATATTCAACCTCAATGGTAGGTCAAAAATTATTGTTTTGTTTTATCTCACATATGGTATTGATATAGGCCTCCTAAGCAGGGGTTCATGTTTCCACTGCAAAAACATCCATTTCAATATAAAGTCTGAAAACACAGCAGTAATCCATCTCCAGGTAATACATAAGCATAGGCACATGGTGGAAGAAACAACCTCCAGCAGTGAAAAATTGCAAAACTTTCATTAGAATGTTAAAAGTCAAAAGGAACATTTACATTCATATGCATATGGCTACATCTTTATATCCACCCATAATTTCTGTATATGTGTTTTGAATTTCTGTCCTGGCTAAAACTAACAATATGAACCCTTTAAAATTACATGTACAGCCTCCTCCCAGCATATTTCATTATCATAAAAGCTTCATTAGGAACATCCTGTCAGTTTATACATTGGATGGATCAAAGAAAGCAACCTCTAGCATCTAGAACAGTTTTTTTTTCTTTTTTAAGATTTTGTTTCTTACATGGTATTTTACTCATTGTGCATTATACATACTATTTTTGTTATTAGTAGATTCTAGATAAAACCTTCTTTTAATAACTTGTTTGTAACTACAATTGTTATGGATACATTTTAGGTTTGTTTGATCATGCTATCCAGAGTAGATCTTGTGTAATGTATGTATTCATGGAACAGATGTTCAATGTTGGTGAATACTGGAGTTGCTAGGTTTAGGCTGGGTAAGAATGTGATACAAACATGCACAATAGTTCACATGCATTTTGGTATGTAAAAAAAAAAAAAAGCTTAAAGTAATACTAAAGCCTCAAAAAGAAATATACAACATATTTTGTAAGTCCCTGGTCCAGCAACAGTACCCAAAGGACACCAGTCCTCCAACACCGCACTTTTCACCTATAGCAGCCTTGGGAGACTAGCCAGCACATGGTTGTCCCCAGGACTGTGCGCAAGGGATGGTGTCTGGCGAAGGAATGGCAGAGGACCAGGAGCCCACAGATGATGCAGTACCATGATTACAACAGAGACAACTCCAGAATACAGAGCAAGAGGTCATACACAGGTTACCCATCCACCAGACGAGGTACACAAGCAGAGTCTGGGTCACAGCAAAAAGGTCAGTCCAGGCAGCATACACTTTCAGGGTCAGAAACAGGCAAGATCAGCAAAAGTAAATCTTACAAAATCACACACCAGCAGCAAAATAGCTTAACTTCAAGCAGAACTAAACTCAAAACAAAAATAACACACACCTTTAATCCCGAAGAATCATCTATCCGTTGGTAGGTTTCTTCATTTGGGTCCCGTGTCGTCCCGGTATCCATCTTCAGCCTGGTGCAAAAGAGCAGTGCAGCGCCAACATCTTCTCTCTTCTTCCGGGTTCATTTTCCTGCGTCACCCAATCTCTCACTGTGCAGGCGCGGGATTGGGTGACATTGGTGGGGAAAAAAAGATCGCTGATCTCACTGTGCATGCGTTGGATGGGCAATTTTTAATTCCAATAATGAATGGAGCAGCCAAGAGCTTCCTGGGGTGCATGACGCAGGTATCTCAGGAGGCTTTGCGTTCCCATTCTGTCTTGACCGTCGAGGTGATCAAGAAAGAAAGGGGAGTTGCTGCACCCTTTTTTAGGACACTTTTTTTGTCCATCCTTTTTGTAAAGTAAAAATGTTGAGTTTAGGTCTGTTTTAACGTTACAACCAGCACTGGGGACTATGAGCAGAAAGGTTAACAAAGTCCTAGCAACTAATACCAGTGAAGAATTGAAGAATCTACCCCTAAATGCCCTTAAGCTGTGCACAGCCTCAAAGCGTGTGCTGGGGATGCCAAGAAACTACTTCTCAGGCTGCATGGCTAAAAGGAAGCAAGAGATGCTGCAATTATTTAGTTCTCCTTGCTGCTGCAAGTGTTGGACAGAATTTGTCATGTTTGATACTGCGATGATGCACAGGACGGGATCTCCAACCAGATAAGCGTCTCCTAACACATGTATAAAAGTTTTTATGCATAGAAGTCTTTTTAAACTAAATAAACATGTACTAACTTGCCTAATTTCTTTTGGAGATAAGCTGGGGAGGTGCATGCACTGTCTGGTAAGAATGATCATGATCATACATGTCTTATGTGTCTCTTCTTGCATCCATACAGCATATAATACAGGGATCCAGTAATATTAATATAATAATAAATAATAATGGTAATAAAAAGGTCAGTGGCAGGATTTGCTGAAGAATGTGGATGTGTGTGTGTGTGTGGGGGTGGCACTTGTTACACTGTGGCCCATGGATCTTTAGGTACACCGCTGATCTATGTTACAGAAAAGCAAGCCCCCATTGGAGAAAATGGCTTGAAACACTGTTTTAATAACTTGTGATGGAGGTTGGGGGGGGGGGGGGGATATTAAAACATGTGGACATAATAGAGGGAGGAGATGGCAGGAACAGCAAGAGGGTAATAAGGGCACATGGTATTAATGTACAGGTAAAACTAAAAAATGTATGTTCACATAGCCATAAATCTTCAAACAGTACTGGACATGATTATGATTTAAGATGGTTATCATTTAGTAGAAATATTGGAAACATGGCAGCTGCGAATGGATTTGGAGGGTTACAGTATGTAAATAAAGACAGAATACCAATAGGGTGTAGAGGTCTGTTTAATCAAATTTTAAATGAACTTTGTTTGAAGAGTTATGTCTAATGTTTTTATTAGGGTACATAACAACGTAAATATAACTCAACCAGAAATACAATCCTTATTACTAGAGGATATTTTGCATCTGAATATAAATGGTAGTAGTTTACAAGCTGAAGCACGAAAGATCTATTGAGAACGTTTTTTTACAACACAATAGTTCTTTGTCAGTGATATTTAATTGGGGATGCTTCACTGTTACTTTGGTGGGTTCTGGGACTTTTTTGTAAATTGTTAGTTTTAGAAATCTCGAGACATGAGAACCTTTGGCACAGGTAATAAGCTTACATTTTGACCACAGTATGCGATCACACCATTTTCTATGTCTAATCAGGAACAAAATCAGTTGCACCCCAGCAAATATTTTGATGTTCTGAAGAATAAGAAAAGATTTAGGAGAGAAGTAGAGACTGCTAAAACTGCTGCACCCCCTTACTACGCTTGCACATACACACATTTACTAAACATGTATTGTGGTGCAATACCTAAAATATCTACCTAATTCTACCTATGTAATGCTATCAGTATCCCATTCTTTTGGCCCTCCTTTATATTTTACTATAAACCATATGCCAAATCTGGTAAGTACAGCCATTTAAAGTTCTTTGGCCACCAGTGTAGCCAGTCACATCCTCTCTCTCATTTTCTGTGCTGGAAGTCAAAGTAGCAGGGGAAGGACAGGCACAATTTTCAACAGGGCAACAAATATCAGGTCATATTATTTGTCCCTGATGCTTATCAACCCACTTGCTTACACTACCAGTATCGCCTGAAATCATGCAGCTGAAAACTATTCAGGGTTAAATAACTATCAATTGAATTTGATGTCAAAATGACTGAAATATGTACCTCATTTATGAATTGGTGACAGATTTGGATCTGTACATTTCAGAAGAAGCACAGTTTAAGTTTCCGTCATTATCACTACTGGAAATCCAGTAAATATTCACATAATGCAGAGATGACATTAAATAGCTAGCAAGTACAAAACATTTTTAGTACACTTAAGTGGAATTTGTGTAGGCATCAGCATCCACCCTCATACAGCCCACAGATTATTAACCATTTCTTTGCGTGATGAACTTAACATGGTCTCATTCATTCCTCTGCTTTGAAAAAGATATTTTTATATATTAAAAGTAACTTACAGCTAAGAAGCTAAAGAATTTCTGTACTGCTGAAAAATGTGCCCATACAGTAGGCTTCGCTATCTCACCCACTTGATCAGTTAGATAAGCACTTGTCTAGGGGAAGAAATAGGTCAAAATACCTATTCTTTGTCCTACTCAGTTTGCTCCTACTTTCTGCACATTTAAAAGAGCTCTCAAAACTCATCCTTTTAAACTGCTTATCCGTCTTCTTCTGTCTCCTAATCCCTCATTACTCACCCACCATTCCATATCCTCCCACCTATTGTGTGTTACTTCCCCCACCTCTTAGATTGTACAGCACTGCACAACATATTGGTTATGTACAGCACTGCACAACATATTGGTGTATATAAATACTTATTATTAATATTATTAATAATAATATTATTAATAATAATAATAATAATATTCCTCTCTCTTCTGCTCTTCAATGCTCCTGAACATGAAGAGGGCATTGTTGGCTTCCTATACAGTGCAGACCTGCTCAGAGCAGTGACCAAATGGGCAATTAAGTTAAGCAGATTCAGGAGACCAATCACATGAATTTAAAAAGGGTCAGGAGCATAGAATAAGGTATTTTTCTTCCTCTCTAAATAGATAAACATTTAACCCATACATTAACATTTTACCCATGCATTACCTACCGGTAGTTCAGGAGTTCAGGCTAAACTTCACACAAATAGATACATATATACCGGTAAGTGGTTTTACTAGCCACAGGGTTTGTATTACTGTTCAATTAGTCTGGGGATCGACATTGCGCTGCCAGCAAGCATAAATTAGCCTGTAACAACAAGCTGCTAAGGCCTTTTTTAAGAAATAGGTACTTGGAAGTGGGGTATGCAATCAGCATAATAACATTACATTAATGTTTTTTTCTGTGGTATTATTTGAATGTGATCACATACAATCAAAAGGAAATTCATATACTGAAGACCATCAATTTGTCAATTTGAAAGAATATACACCTGTGTACAGAATTGTTGGTTACCCTAACATCACCTTCAATAAATTATTTTTGGAACAATTAAATGAAAAGCAATTGTGTTCTTCAAAAACATCTTTTAAAATGGTGTTGAAACATTAGTTGGTACTCCAAGGAAAGACATAAATATTTGAATTAGAGATTTTTCAAACTAGCTATTTTTATTTACTAATATCACACACACACACATATCTCCAATCATGCAAGCCATCATTAAGCGCATCTAAATAGAGAAAAGTCGCACTGTTTAGTATCATTGTGTTTCCCACACTAAACAGGGATGACAGAAAACAAAGGAGAGAGTAGTATAAACTGAACCTCAAGGTCAAGATCTATCAATTTCTGATTGCACCAACTGCAACAACATTTTTAATGACCCTGCGCCCAATTAAAGGCAAGAATCTGCTAAAATGCATGTTGACAGGCCACAATTGCTCCTGGGATAGTTAAAAGGTGAAATTGGATCTTTTTGGCAAGTAGGTCCACAGATAAAAAATGAAGCTTTCTTAGTAAAGTTTCATACCTACTTGTGAATCATGGAGGAGGCTGGGTTGTTTTTCTCGCTGCTTTGTTTATCTGGAGCAGGTGCCTTGATTATGAGAAGGGAACAGTGAAAGTTCAAGTCTTTGAAAACATTCTGGAGTGACACATACTGTCCTGCAGAAAGCTCTGGCTCATGCCATGAATTCTTCAACAGGATAATTTCCCAAAACACTTAGGAAAAGCCAAGGATGGCTAAGGATAAACATTAGACTATTTTAAAGTGGGCTTTTATAAACCCTGATTTTAATTTTTAATAAACATTATTGCAAACAAATACAACATGCAGTCTGGTGATGGCACTCTTCAATCCTGCCAAAGCTGGAAAGGTTTGCTCAGGAAGAGGGGGTCAAACTACCTATTGACAGATGAAGAGGTCTCAGAGCTACAGGAATCGCTGGTTTGCAGTGACTGAATCCAAATAGTGACCTATTGTGTTTTATATTACTTTTCTTCATATACAAGTTGTCTTTTTAAAACGAAAAAAGTTTTGTGACAAAAGGAAAATCTTTTGTGTATGTGTGACTTAATCGTATGTGCCTGGCCTGATAATAGTATGAAACAGAGGGAAAAAAAGGAAAAAAGACAGGCTTTTTTTCGGCAATAAGAATTTATAAAAAATTTTTTTAAAGATGTTTTTTAGATGCTAGGGACGAGTGGTCTAAACTATACAAAGCTCTGCTAGAGATCCACTAACACAGTTTACTTATAAAAAATGAATCAAATATCAGTGGTCTTTTTTTACAATTTAGGCAGTTTCAAGAAGAGAGTTGAAAGAACTCGCCAGACGCGTTTCGCCCATTTAGGGCTTCCTTGGGATTTGGGAGTTCGACATACTGGAATACTATATAGTATATACATATGAGTAGTTTCAAGAAGAGAGTTGAAAGAACTCATCCAGTAGCGTTTTGCCCATTTAGGGCTTCCTCTGGATTTCGGAGTTTGACATACTGTAATAATATATAATATATACATATGAGTACCATATCATACATGCCTTATAGCGTACACTTATAACGATTCGCATTGCAGGTCCATTCTCAAAAGTAAAATAAAAGAAAAACCACTTACTTTTATCTGCCAATATATGATTTAAGGGACCACATATAAAGATTATTGCAAACAGGTACCTGTGTGATTAAATTTTCCGAATAAAGAATATGATATGATTACTATTAAAGAGCTAATAAAGAGCTATGTAATTTTGGATTACAAAACAAATAATCTTGTTTATCTTGTATGCTATTTTACTTGTATGCTTACTTGTATCTTACTTGTATGCTGCCTGCAAACAGAAAAAATATGCTGGTGGTGTTCTGGTGGTGTGCAGCACGATAATAAAAGTGGCAGTGTTGGAGAATGAAGACCATATGCATGTAAATGAAGAACCTATAAGTAAGTTTTAAGTGTAAGAAGGATGACCAAATCAGGTGCTTCTACTTACTCTGGATTTACTTAGTGGTTCACTCAGGGCAGATGGTTAGTCCAAAATAGAATGTATGGTGGCTGTTAATGATGATAGTAGGGTTGAAAAACTATATCACTATGTAAATCAATATGTACATCAATATATGTATGAATTAGGTGAATAAACTCTGTATGTTTGAAAAGTGCATGATTTATATATTTCAATATGTGCAACAATATATTTAGCATATATATATAAAAAGTGATTTATTATTGGTGTACTTCACTGTGTGTTTTTTTCCTCCAGAGAGTAGCCGTGAATGGCACGCTAAAGAAATTTAAGTATTTAAAATATAAGGTATAAAGAGGTCTAAATTGGAATATTAGATTATAAAAATGTAATAAATGATTATGCTTTAGGGGGCATACCTCCATATCAGTGTTTGGTACTGCGGATAATATCATTTATTCTTCCCTCCAACTAGTGCCAATGATGATCAGAGCACTGTAAGTATAGGTTGGAAACAGGGGGAGTAAGGGATGTTCAAGAATTAACCTATATAAGGTAAACCAGGTTTAAAATTGTTACAGGGTAAAGAAGACATATTAGACTTGCTTTAAGATGAGGTTAAACCGACAGACCATCAGCAGCCAGCCAAAAAAGTCTGTTGCTGGCAGCTGTCCATCTATATATCGGTTAATGAGATGATTACAAAAGGGGTACAGCACCTGCGTCAATTCTTGAGCATGCAGAATTTGTTCAGAAGGGCATTTCCGCTATTCTCTTTTATTAATGTGTGTTCTGCGGTGACTTCCGCCCTCATTTCAGATGATATTGATGCCCTTCTAAACAAATTGCGCATGTGCAAGCATTGACGCAGGCACTCTAACCCTTTTGTAATCATCTCATTAATCCATATATAGACGCACAGGTTCATTGTTTCATTGTCATTTTAATACATTGTAATACAGATTCAAAACAAATAGTAGATAACAATTCATTTTTGATAGTTTCAAAATATTTTGGTATAAACATATAAAAAATTTTGAGGCAAACCTATATACATAATAAATAAATATCTATAAATCAAGAGAGAGGGTTTTTTTTCTAAAGACCCCTGTCATCCTCTATATCCATGTTGGGTTCAAGTGGCCCTCTGCATCTAAAACTAAAAAAAAAGAAAAAAAGAGTAGAAAGAAAAAGGAGGAACTCAATATAAAATAAGAATGGAGAGGTAAAAGTCACCCAGCACACATAATAGAGTCCTATAGGTATAAACTCAAGACTGTTAATCTTGAAATGATGAGACAGATTTTGTTTTTAATGATATGCAACATTTAGTTGGTTATATCTGCTTTATCTCTATCTTTTTGTTAGTAAGGGCTTAAGGTTGTTGTCAATAATGGCCAAAATGTAACCCTAAATGAAAAAAAATCCTATACCAAAAGTCTCTTTTAGTTTTGCAAATATGTATATATTGCTGTTTTTATTAGAATACTATTCTTATCTAACCCTTGACATGGAGGCTGCCATTTTGATTTCGGAAAATACCAGTTACTTTTCTGTCTTGATGGCTCTTTTGTTTCAAAATTTTACGTCACTGACACACAACAGGTATGCAAGACTCTTGCGATTGACTTGCGATTTCCAAAGTAATTTTTAATAAAATACACCACTTTTACTAATAACACTAGCTCATAACACCATCGAGCACCTTGCTCAGACACTGGTAAAGGATGACAACTCTCTGTCCCTTTCTACCTAGTTGTTTAACTTTTCTTACGTTTGCACATCAGCTTTCAATGGAGGGCCAAATATTAATAATTTAAAAAATGAAGCATTGATACGCAGTGCTTTAACAAATGTAAAGTCACAAAGTTTGAATTTATTAGGATTTAAGCATTTGGCAGCTCTAGGTAATCATTTTTAATTGTAACTTTGTTCAAGGTACAGTTAAAGCTAAAATTTGCCTTTGGTATTGTGCACTTCTACATGTTCTGGAATTTTTAAACAAACTTATGTCTACAAGAAACATAAGATGGCTTTTTCCTACTTTTTTCCTCTATGGCCAATATTGTTTCATCCAAACTCTCAGCATCCTTACTTTCAATGTAGAAGTTATGGTCCTGCATTGTAGAGATGATGTTACATCCCCACCTGACCTAACAGAGTGGTGTAGCCCCACTGCAAAGGGAAGCTAATTTTATTGTAGTTTAATATCTGTTCTGTTGCGATGTATTAAGTATAGGGATCCTTTAACTACTTTGATCCTGAGAAGTCTGTATGAGGTACTACACCTAGACATTACAGGAAAAGAGAATGTGAAAAAGAATAGAACCATCATTGCATCAGTTGGATAAATACCAGAAACAACTGAACTTTAAATAAATCAAGACGACTATATTTTACTTGAAAGAAAATTCACACAGACAGAACACATTTTTGGAAGACAATAGTCTCAGTGTAAACAAAATATAGAATAAAAAAAGGCAAGGCTTATAGACACCTAGTTCACAATTCAGTAACTGCAAACAATAAAAGAGCATGCAAAACCATATGTCAACATGCTCTAAAGGTGAAAGTAGAATCATTTTGCAAAGTGTTTCTTTTCCAAAATTACTATCATGATGCCAGTTTAGATAAAAGACAAAGGGAAATAATATCATATGTGTATTGGTATCACAAAGCCAGCTCAATACTGTAAGAAAGTCACAGATAATTGCAAGGTTAAGAACTGTGTAAGAAAATGTGTTGTTAAATATTGCTAATACCTATTTCTCCAAAAAAGGTGCCAACTACCACAGCCTTATATTGACATTTAAGCCCATTGAAGTACATGACAGCTTTATGGTGCTTCATATCACTATTAAATGATGACCCAGTTTCTGTGAGACAAGGGCACCCACGCCTGAGCAGGAGACTCAAATGCTGAAAACAAAGACAGGAAGGAACACTGTGTTGATATCAGGGGTATTGAAAGAGTTTCAATGAGTAAACACCTTTGTAAAAGAGTTGAGAAGAAGGTGGAGAGGGAGTATGTTAATAGATACCCATATTAATCAAAGTGAAAGGCCTGAGCATCAACATGAAGGAAAATAGGAAAACATAAAGAAAATAGTGTCTGCTAATAGCGAGGCTAACAAAAAAAACTTTAATATTTGCTTGACACTATTACGCAATAGATTAGGATATACTAAAAACATTGATGTGATCTAATATTTCATGTAAGACTTGTTTATAATCACCTTCCACGTTTACAGGTGGATATCTCTGTGGACATCTTTATCTAAACTAGACATAGTGTCCTTGATTAATGTTCAGAAATTGTTGAATGTAAACATCCTCCAAGTAATTGTATCAAAGTTATAAAACATTAACGGGAAAAGTTCACATTGAAGTTCTCTTTTGATTATTAGAAACATAGAATCTGTTCTGAAAGTTCACCTTGAAAAGTTGTAAGTAGAGAGGTAGAAGACCCTTCAAAAACCAGGGAGATAAAATGTCTCATTAAAGGGTGAACCCAACCAAAAAGCAAAGCCTAGTAAAATGACTAACTCACTAACTAAAAGAAATATAAAAAAAAAATAAAAAATAAAGATTGCATTCATTATTTTTTGCATGGCACTAAAACTCCTGATCTTACCTCTTCTTCCTTCTTCATAATGTAAACTTCATTGTGAATAAATTCGGTGAAATAGCACCGCTTGTATAAGCTGGAGATTTGCATACTTGGGAAATGAAGCACAGAGATCTTAACACTAGAGTCAAGAGTCAAGAAGTAGGAGCAATCCCAACATACCTATAGCATCTGCAACAACCTAAATACTAATATTTAATATTATATAATATACAAGTTTCTCATTCATGGTTTCTTATTGTATAAATGGCTTTTAGTATCACATATCAAAATTCTAATTTGTGGTGCAGTGGCCACCTTTTGAAGGTGCAAGCTTTGGAGAATACACATGTTCCCCTTAACTGCTTTTATGCACAGAAGGGGAGCAAAAACAAATTTTTTTATTGTTAAAAAGCCCTTCTAAAAAAAGCACTAACCCCTGCGTACTTAGGTTCTGAAGGAAACCAAAGGCTGAGATGCTGCAAATAGCCTCTCAAAGGCTGAGGGGGTATTGTCTATAGGTTAAACTATGGAGATTGAATAAGGGAATGGAGTCCAGGAAAAGCATTGGCACTTGGCCAGGGACCTCACAGCATGTCTCTACAATAAGACCTCTGCTATCTCACAAAGACCTGAAAGGTCTCACTCTGGAGCTGCAGGCAATGAACAAGCTTTTATACTTGACTTTGACTAGATTCATTCCATGCTTGTTGGATCACCCAGGTTCTCTGTCCCTGAAAACATTTTTTCCAGTCTTAGAGAGCTTGGATAAATCAGGACTACTGTGTGTAATTCAACAATACTAAATATGTATCATTTACAAGAAAAGATAAAGGAAAGAGGGGCATTTTATGGCATGAAAATTAATTATTATTTACTTCAAATTGGTATGATACATACATGCCATGACATAACATGCAATAAATAGACGTTGTATTGCAAAAAGATATATAGTAAAAGAAAGGACAAAGAAGGCTGGGGTTTCAAGTGGCAAGTGTCAAAATTATATTTCGCATACATAATGTATTGCACAACAGTACCTTGACAGTTATTCATTATTATTGGGTTGGTGCATTCGGAAAGAAGGATAAGAGGTTGTGTGGCTAGAGGAACTATCTTCTATATTTGGTGGACATTTGTTCTTGTCAGCAATCTTTAAACTGATTCTGGATGTCACTTCCTACACTATTGATAAATCTCCAGAATCTGCCTTATTCAGTAAATTAGATTGTCCTCTTCCCACCTGCTCGGGAAAATTGATCAGCTTGATTCTGCTAGCTGCCCGTATCTCGTTGGCAAAAGTTGGGAAACAATTTGATATCCCCCTTGAACCCATAGCTGCAAAACTTATTTGGATCATGGTTAATGATAAATTGAATATTATACTCACTGACAAATTGGAGAAATTTGATCTCATCTGGTACCCTTGGATTAATTACAAATGACTCTAAATACCTGGTCTTTCTCATAGATCGCACGCTTTTATGCTGATGACTTCCACCCTCTCCCTCTCCAGGTCTTTTCTGTCTTGTCTTCCCTCCCTCTTTTTTTTATTTAATTACTTGCTATTTTAAGTTGGAATAACATTGGAATATCTTGAAGCATCGAGTTATTCTTTTTTTTCTTGATTTCCCACTTATATGGGACATCCAGTCCTTGCTTACTCATTTCAATTGTAATGTTGCATAATTGTTGGGCATGTCTCTTACTTCCTTAATGTATGGTATTTGTTCGGTTGTGTTTTTCTTTTTTTTTACTATGCGTGTTGTTGTTCTATGTTACATATTCCAATTTTCAAAGAAGTACACCATTCTCTGTCATTTTCCAACTGTTTTTAATTTGTTAATATGTCAAAAAAATTACAATCATAAGATTGAAATACAGAAAGAAAGATAATACAAAAATGTTAGGGAACACCATAGCAAAAAGTATCATAATTTGGGAATAACTAGAGTATTTGTTGAAGCAGTGTTAAGCCAATCGTCATATAGGAGAGGATCTCTAAGAGTATAAACAAGTAGTGGAAGAATAATAAATAAATAATTAATTTGTTGAGGAGTGTATAAGTATCGAAGATTCAAAATTAGTGACAACTTACTGGATAGTCATGGTAACCTGACATAGTCTGGATTCACATCGTTAGGACTCAAAAAACTGCAGCACTCTTCTGGAAAGAATATTTGCAAATTCATTTGTATAAGGGCTAGGATAGGGATTACTTATAAATTTAGTTCATATCAATGTAATTAATGATGGATCAGATTGAGTGTTACAGTAAAGTAAGAATATATTCACATAATAGGCATCTCCCTCCCTGTTAACCCACAGTGTATAGCTGCGGGTTGTTGAGTTGCCCATACCTCCTCTTGAGGAAGTTCCATTAGCGGTTGAGTGTGGGTATTGGGGGAAGGGCAGAATCAGCTTGTTTACCATATGCAAGCTGTCAAAAAATTAAATAAAAAAAATTCTAGATATTTTATTTCCTGCTTTTTTGATTGATTGGCATACTATCTTTTACATTTCTACTAAGTTTATTATTAGAGATCTCAGCTTTGATATCATAGATACCCTTTTGTGAATAAGGAAGAAAAAGGAGAAGAGTCAGTCTTTTTTTTTTTTTATTCTGGAGGGGCCTTTAATGGCCTCCAACAGTATTCTATTACACATACCTAAAATTTACAATTATTGTATAGCATAACCTCCAAAACTAATAATTGTACAAGTCAAAATTAGACTCTAATAGTACCATAATCTCCACATATATAAATTTACATATCCCCTAATTAAGAAAAACAGTAATGCCAGTTAAATCTATACGAAAAAAAACTTTGTACATAATGTATTGCACATTATACAGTGTGTGTTTCTCAGAACAGAAGATATAAATTTACAAGTTTGTCACAGCCATTACAATTAGTCACTGGGTTACATACAAGATAGGGTCTGTAGGTTTGTTCTTAAGATGAATTGTATGTAAGTCAGAACAGGTACATTATTTTATTAAATCCAATTAGAACAGATGTTTGTCTCAACATATTATTTATTTTTACCTTTCTGTGCATGCACAGTAAATGCTTAAACAATGTTGGTAGACTTGATGGCGTTGATGAAGTGGAGGAAGAGGGTGAAGATGAGCTCTTCTATACAGTACACACTATCACAGCAGGAATGCACCACTCGTCAGCATGTCTGGTGTATTGGAATGTCAAGATGTATGTACAGTACAAGCAGGCTTCCAAATGAGAATGAATAGGGGTGGAGAGGGGCGGTTCACCACCTGCCTACCACACAGTCACCTCCACTGCAAGGTTGTGTGGTGGTCGGGCAGTAAAAGGCCCCCCTCCCCCCTCTTCCCCATCAAGCCTCCATCCAGTCGCGAGCAGTAGCTGCAGGGCAGGGGCATGGTGGGCAGGCAGCGAACTGACCCCCTCCTCCCCATCAAGCCTCAGTTCTGCACAGGATTAGGCAGCGAAGCCCTATTCATATCTATGTTCTTATGTCGGATGTCCTTAACTTGGGTACTACCTGTACAATGTACTTAAATCACCTAGAATAGTCTTTTTTTTTTTACTGAACGGACTTCATTGCATTTCAAATGTCATTGTTACTTACTAACTGCTGCTAATTTTGCCCACAAATTCTCTTTGAGGAAATAAAGGCCTTTGTGTGAATAAAACGTTAAAAAGGAAAACAAGCAAAGGTTATGTTTTTCCTTTTTGCTCCAGTGGAAGTTCCTACACACAGGGCATTATTTTAGACATGCTAATTTATAGGAAACAGCCGCTAAAGTTAGACGTACAACAAAGCATTCAGCCTTCCCTCTAAACAGTAGTAAAACACTTCAGACAGCAGTAAATACTATTTAATTACTTTTTTTTCCTTGATGTAATTAAAAAAATATGTGTCTTCTACTGAGTCCCTTGGTGTCCAGTGCAGTAAGTGTTTACATCCTACTAAATATAATTATGCAGGCAACCAATTTTATTCTTTGCTCAACTTGTGTTTTCTGTTTTCATATCTTGCACAGCCATTTACAGCAATGTATACCAGCATCCCATTTTTTCCCTCACAATTCTTTAGATATTGTACATTTTTTAATAAATAGGAAAAATTGTGCTTGGTAATGCATAACCCTATTCTATGTTTAAGGGTAATTTTAGGGGATGGCCCAGTGGATCAGTGGCTAGCGCTCTTGGCCTTGCAGCACTAGGGTACCAGATTAGAATCTCAGCTAGGACACTACTTGCTTGAAGTTTGTATTTTCCCTATGTGTTTGTTTAGATTTACTCTCACATTCTAAAAATCCTGTAGGTTAATGGTATACCTTCAAAAATTACCCTTTAATTATGTTAGTAACATATGACCATAATGAAGACTTTAGATAGTAAGTCCCTGTAAAGAATATTATGTCAGTGCTATATAATTAAAAGATTATAAAATTACAGTTCTGATTCTATAACATTACCTAATAATAAGGACAAGTGTTTAGTGATAAGAGGTAAGTGTTGGAGGCATTGGATCTCACTGATTAGTGTTGGTGATTTTCACATAGCATCTGAATGTTAGGAAATGCCTATTGGGCTGGGAATTCCATGCTGTGCACCACCGCAATATCCCACACAGCCTATTTTGTCCAGTGATGTCACTTGCAGCAGCAAGGTTAAAAAAGAAATAGAAGCATCTCCTGCATCCCTGTAGCCGTGCAGACTGAGATGTACTATCTTTGCATCCCCTGCACACTCCAAGGCTGTTAACAGCTGAAAGGGATTTTAGGAGCAGATTAGTCCCTGGCTCAATCCTGTGCTGCTATAGGCTGCTAGGGCTTATAGCTTCTCATTCACAAGTGCCTATTTTACCATTAAGGTAGGTGGACTTGCTGCTGGTTTATGCATTTGCTTTATTTACTGTTGCTACCCATTGCCTGTTCCTGACCTATTGTTTGTATGCTGTCTGAACTGACCTTTTGCTGGTGACCCTGTTGCTTGTGTTTTTCCCCTGTGACCCTCGTCTGGTGGACAGATTACCTGTAAAATCACCTTCTGCTTGTATTTTAGACCTGTCCCTGTTGGAATCTTGGTACTGCTTTATCTTTGGACTCCTGGTCCTTGGCCAGCCCTTCCCCAGACACCAACCCTTGCATCCTGGGGCAATTGTGTGCTGGAAAATGCAACCTGTCTCCTAAGGCTGAAGGGGGGGGGGGCTTGCTATAGGTGAAAGTGCAGCATTAGACTGGTGTCTGGTGAGTACTGATGCTGGACCAGGGCCTTACACTCATATCTTTGAAAAGCATAATAGATCTGATGAGGTTTATTCCAACAAAACAGACTAGTGAGGTCTGTTTATAAATCACTGAATATGACGTTCTATGGTTGAGAATCAATTAAAGTCATTGAAACACATGGACCTGAAAGATTCCTCACCAGGGATTGTTTCACTGCATGTTAGATTCACTGCTTTATTAATGGACCCGTAGGAGTAAACAAACATAGAAAGCAACATCAACATTCAAAGACAACTGTTTAAATAGTTGGGTTTAAAAAAAACATCAGAAAATCTGCATATTCCAGATGGAATCTATTTGCACACTTTCACACATTTTTCCAGAGAAAGGTGCAAAAAAAACATCAGAAAATCTGCATATTCCAGACGGAATCTATTTGCACACTTTCACACATTTTTCCAGAGAAAGGTGCAAAAAAACTTAAATACATGGTCCAATTCACTCTAATTGGGTGGGAGAAAAAATACTTTTTATTGCATATTCCCAGATGCAATGGGTCTGATTTATTAAAGCTCTCCAAGGCTGGAGAGGATACAGTTTCATAAGTGAAGCTGGGTGATCCAGCAAATCTTGAATGGATTTCTTCAAAGTCATTTGCTATTTCTTAGCAAATTGTTTTAATCCTGGACCATTCCAGGTTTGCTGGATGCACAACCAAGGAGCGTTGGATGGTATAGATATTGACAGAGGTTATGGGGATAGATATGGGGCCTGAATTATTAATGTTACCAATGGCTGGAGAGGATACAATTTCATCAGTGAAGCTGGGTGATCCAGCAAACCTGAAATGGATTTCTTCAAAGTCATTTTGTAGCAAATGTTTCGAATCCTGGACCAGATCCATTCCAGGTTTGCTGGATCACCCAGCTTCACTGATGGAAGTGTATCTTCCCCAGCCTTGGAGAGCTTTAATAAATCAGGCCATATGTCTCTGGTGTCATTCCTTATACAATTTATTACCCAATTATATTCTGTGCATTTATTAATGCCAGCTTTTCTTAAAACGATCTATTGAACATGGTGTTACTGTACCTTACTGTAAACAATTCCTTCCATATGCAGAGAATAAATCTTTTCCTCCAGTCATGTGTCCCTTTGCAATAACCTTAAAGTTAATATTTTGAAACAAGTTGTTCATATTTGTTTATGTTATTTATTTTTATAGGTTTATTATTCCCCCCACCCTGCCTAAATGCCTCTACCCAACAGAGAATAAATTCAGTTCCGCTTATCTTTCTTAAGAGCTGAGCTCATCCATCCCCCTTATTAGTTTAGATGCTCTTTTCTGTGCTTTCTCTATTTTGACATCTTTTTGTGAACTGGTGCCCAAAACTAGACTACATATTCTAGCTAAAGTCTGACTAATGAAGATATCCAAACCAAGATTCGAGGAGTGCAACTTGTTTTGTTGATGGTTTTATTATTATTAATAATATTATTTTAATATTATTATTAATAATAATAATACATATAATAATAATAAACAGGATTTATATAGTGCAATCATATTACGCAGCACTGTACATTAAGCAGGGGGTTGCAAATGATAGATACAGACAGTGACACTGGAGGAGGAGAAAAGGACTAGGACTGCCTAAAAGAGCTTAGCTCAAAATTATCTCAAAACAGAGAGGTGTAGAATAGCCAAAGTCACAACGGTGTTCCCACTTAATTAGGGCTTGCAGTATAGAATAAACTGAGAAAAAGTATGTAGTATACACCAGAAAAATGCCAGCATGTCAAATTTGCATGGTGGCTCAGCAGTTAGCACTCTAGCCTTTGCAGCCCTAGGTTCCAGGTTTGCATGGAATTTGCGGGTTCTCCCCATGTTTGTGTGGGTTTCCTCCCACATTTCAAAAACATGCAGTTAGGTTAATTGGCTTCCCCCCAAATTTAACGTTGGCCTGTGGTAATGACATGTGAATATGGTAGGGACATTAGATTGTGAGCCCCTTTGAGAGACAGCTAGTGACAGAACTTTGGACTTTTGTGAAGCACTGTGTAATAGGTTGGCACTATATTTACACAAGTTAAATATTTTTTTTTTATTAATAATAATAATAATAAAAAGAACAAAAGATCATCACAATCATGAAATGGGTCTTGCAGCAGCTGCCTAAAAAAGAAATTCATCCTTCCCTGTTTTGTACAGAACCCTTCTTACATCCTGTTGTGCCTCTGGGAGAAAAAATAATCAGAAATCTTAATATTCAAAAAGTGGGTGCAGACTACAAAAAAATACAAAAAGTTTTGCTTAGACATGCACTTTCAAATTTAATCTCCCTATGTTTTAACTTTAATGGTTACTTTGTTTTACTTTGATTAAAATGCTAATTATACTAATAAAGAAACATTTTATTTTTATGACATATCCCTATTTAATGTACAGCGCTGCGTAATATGTTGGCGCTATATAAATCCTGTTTAATAATAATAATAATAATAATATCCTTTCTTAACCCAGTGACATAATTTGGTCTTTGGTGCTCACTTGGCTGGTGGGGTGCTGTACCTAACATCCTGAAAGCTGTAAACTGTAGTAAGGCCCACATGTGATGTTGCTGCCCAATGATTAATCAAATTGAAAACCAATGAATATAAGGGTAGGCCAGGGCCAATAAGGCTGGATAGGAGATGATGCTTGATGTTCTCACACCAAAGAACAAAGTAGAGTCTATCTAACATACTACTGCATTTTTTCTTTTAAATTGTAATATTTATTGGGTTTTCACATATTATACATAACAAAAGGGAAAGGGGTGTAAGCATAGAACACAATAAAGATGGCGTGAGGGGAAATGGAACATTTTGACAGATAACAATTGTGCAGAAATACAGCAAAGAAGAGGTTTCAATACAAACACTAGTACAACAGCAAGTTCATTGCGTCTCACTCAGTTTAATCACAAGTAAATTTCCATCCCCTAAAAAAGGAGTATTATATTTGGGTGAGTAGGCCCATCTCCCCTCAATCTCTCTACAAACACTCAGAATGCCAGGCAGCGTAACACTCAGAATGACAGATCAGAATGCCAGGCAGCGTAAATGAGCCGCCAGGTAATATTTATAGATAGTCTGGAGCCCCCAATCCACCCAGATCCTTGGGAGTGCAGAAGATGTTCTTCACCAAATAGTGCCTTTTATATGCCCAGATATTGTCCATTTTTATTTTCTGTCGGACTCATCCAGGGACTAGAATAGGAAGTATTCAAAATAGTATAGGAGTTTAGGGAGCAGCATGATCTTCAAGGAAGCAATACAGCCTAAGAAGGAGATACTGTGTAGCTTCCATTTGGTCTGGGAGTCCTTGAATTCCTTAAAAAGAGAGGAAAATTATGCTTAAAAAAGAGTGGATATAAAGAAGTGACCTGTACCCCTAGGTATTTTTTGTGACGAACACCATGTGAAGCGATATGAGTTTGGAAGGAGCAGGTCAGAGAAGACATGTTTAGGGGGAGAACTTTGGTCTTTTAGGCTTTCAATTTATAGCCCAACAGAGAGCCATATTTCTCCAGCTCACTCCAAAGGATCAGAAATGAGGTGAGGGTTTGAGTAAGGGTGACAAAAGAATGTCATCAGCATACAGTGAACTGGTATATGGGGCTCCCCAGATGTCTGCACCCTTAATGTCTGGGTTGACTCTGATGGTGGCTGCATGCAGTTCTATGGACAACACGAACAGAAGAGGAGACAATAGGCAACCCTGCCTGGTCCCATTTTCTAATGGAGAAGGATTTTGATATAGCATGGGGTAGTTTCACTATGGCTGATGGTGTGTTGTGGAGTGACCTAAATGCTTGCGAGAATGGGCCTCTGATCCCAAAACAGTGTAATGTAGCAAACATAAATGGCCAGCTAAGACGATCAAAGGCCTTTTCCATGTCTAGAAAATTGAAAAGCAGTGGTGTACCAGGGGAGAATCTAGTTTGACCATTGTAGATAATGGCTAAGCTTAAGTAGACTGGTAAAAATAAGGAGGAAAGGCAAAGACGGCTTTTTAAAGCCGCAAAAAAAGAGCAGGTTTTTTTTTCATAGAAATTTGTTACAAAATCTCAGCTAGACATAGCACAACTATGCTGAGTAAACATATATCAAATCCCGTGGCATAAACCAGTGTTACAAAGCACATAGTTTGGTAATATAGTAAATAGTGTGTCTCGGTCCTGGCGCGTTTTGCTCAAGGCTTCCTCAGGGGATTCAGAGATTCAGGCTGGGTATCACAAAAAGTATATACAAAATACATGTTGCTTATTTAGATCAGATCAGATATTTGCAAACTAACATCAACATCATATATGATGGTGTGATATGGGTAAGAATGTAATAGAGAGTTTTGGGGGATTCAAATGAAGTCAGCAGTAATTGTAAGAAGGAAAGGGTTGTAGCAGGTTTTGAGTTACTTGGTGTTATGTAGTTGTTGGTCATATGGGTAATATGAAGAAGACGACTGGTGTGCTAGGTAATAAAGTATAGAGGTGAGGAATAGCTGGGTGTAATCCACAAATACTAGGGGGTGCTCAGAAGTTTCTTCCACATTCAAATACAAAAATGAATATGGGGGCATATGACAGCCTAATATCCTAGTATGTACCTGTGCAAATATCAGGTCTTCACAATTCTTAAAACTGTTTTTTCTTTTAGCGTGAAGCTGTGATGGAAGGGGCACAAGTTGTTGGATTTACGGGCCGTAATGAAGTTTTTGTTTTTCCAGGTAAAGTCAGCAAAGGACCTTGACACAAATATCAAAAACACTGGGGGAGAAGTGTCCTTCCTACAGCACTGTAAAAACCTGGATATCTTGTTTCAAGACTGGGCATTTCACCGTTGAAGATGAGCCCCGCAGTAGGCGCCCCCAAACCTGAACTGACCTGGTAACCTGTGATGCTGTCTATGAGCTGATTATGGAGGACGCAAAAAAGATAGCCCGGATACTTGACATCTCACGGGAGCGTGTTAGGTTTGTTATCACCACTATTCTAGACATGTGCAAGCTTTCAGCGAACTGGGTGCCGAAATGTTTGAACAGTGATCAGAAGAAGGAACGAAATGAAGCATCCAAAGCGGTTTTGGCCCATTTTGAAGCTACACAGAACTTTTTGGCTAGGTTAGTGACTGAGGATGAAACCTGGCTCCACATCTATGATCCTGAAACCAAGGAACAGTCAAGGGAATGGTGCCACAGCGGGTCCCCGTGGCGAAAGTAGTTTCAAACCCAGAAATCGCCCAAAAAAGTCATGGCGTCCGTTTTCTGGGACAAAGACGGTATTCTGTTGGTAGACTACCTACCTCGAGGCTCTAGTATCACTGGACAATATTAAGCTAATCTCCTGGACCAGCTAAAGGAGGCAATTAGGACAAAATGCCGTGGAAAGTGGAAGGGGATCCTGTTTTTGCAGAACAATGCACCTGAGCACACGTCCAGCATTGTGGCTGCCAAATTGAACACCCTGGGTTTCCGACTGGTCCATCATCCCCCCTTCTCACTTGACCTGGCCCCTTTGGACACTTATCTGTTCCTGAATTTGAAGAAACACCTGAAGGGGCAATGTTTTGAGGACATTTCTGACAAAGATGCTGCTGAGAGCTGGTTTATGGCCCAACCAACGGACTTTTATTTGAACGGTCTAGAAAAGCTGCAACTATGCTGTACTAAGTGTGTCAGTCTCAGGGGGGAATATGTTGAATAAATGTGTTATTTCATAACTCTGGCTCTTTTCTTTCTGGGCAAAGCCAGGAACTTCTCAGCACCCCTTCGTGTATTACTTGCTTGAATAAGAAATAATAGTCAGAAAAAGCGAGATAGCAAAATCCAAATTCAATGTATTGAAAAAGTTGCCAAACTTACTTGTGTTGTTTTTAAGAGTCAATTGCTTCGCCCCCATGGTGAGATAGAGATCACTATTGTGTAGGTGAACGAATACTACTTACTGGATCCTCAATCTTTGACCAGGATGAGTTTCCAGCCTGAGAGGAAAAAAGTTTAAAGGATTCCATGGGTTAGAAACTTAGAATACAAGATAATTTTATCCAATAAGTTTTACAGTTGATGTATTGGTAATCAATATTGGATAGATAATCGGTTGCTACTTACCAAGGCATCCATCCTACACTTACACCCTACATCCCCTCTAGTTAGAATAGGAGAACCTATACATTTACTAACATTAATATTTGCGTGGTGATAATTTTAAACTAAATAGATAGTCCTGATCAGGTACTCACACTGTATAAAGAATTGTCTCAGGAGAGAAGTGAAACCTCCCAATTATCCTTTGAGAAAAGTTATAGAGGGAGATTTTTTGAAATATGGTATCCTTGATAGAGAAAAGAAGAAATTAAGTCAAGAAAAAAAGTTTTTTGAGGGTATTACAATAGATTCTATGATATTGATTTATATATTAAGAAAGGAGGTGATAGTTAACACTTACTTGGTACGTAGGTGGAAAGTGAGAAGAACAGGATTTTCTGTGTCTATGCTAAGTAGAAAAGCGTCAATCACAGAGATAGCTCTATGCGTGTAGTCACTGGCATGTCTAAAGGGGATAAATTCAGTTTGATCCTTTTAAATTATGAAGGGAAGTAATTTAGACAGGCGGTTTAGCAGTATCTTGGTGAAAATTTTAAGATTCATAAAATTTTTGAATTCAAGAAAGCAGTGGGTCTGTAGTTTGAGCATTTCATATGATCCTTACCTGAATTAGGGACCACTGTAATGTGGGAGAGCAACCTGGAGGAGGAAACAGGTTCCTCTTCCATAAACCTATTGAAAAGAGGCAGTAAGCATGGAAGAAGAATGGGGAGTAATGTTTTGTAGAAGGTCATCAGGGCCGGGGGCTTTGTTAGAGGAAAGGTTCCTAATTACTATAGAGATCTCCTCCTCCGAGATGGGCTGATTGAGTGTTTGTAAGTGTTTGGAGTCTATTCTGGGGAGATCTAGCAAGGATAGGTAGCTGTGTATGTCCACAGCTAACGATCCTGCAGTAGAGTCCTGTGCTTGCGCAACTGTGTGATATAAATTTTGATAATTTACACGCCAAAGACGCCAAATTAGTTGGGTCTTGCTTGTAAAAATTCAGTATTGAGTATTATCTTGGCTTTTAAAAATGAAGCGATTTGAATAAAGTGTTTGAAGGCAGAACAGGACTGTTTGTCCATATCAATCATTCATTGTTTTTCATGCTTCTGTGCCGCACTAGAGTCCCAAGAAAAAATATCTGATTGGCTTCTTTGTGAAACATTCCTTCTTTTTAATACTTAAGGCCCAAAAAGTGGGATGGTCCATGATCAAAATACTCTGAATAGGAATCTGTGCTGTTCTTTATTATAAATACCATGTATTTGCAGTCCTTTTGGGCCTTTTAGTTTAAAGTAAACACAGAAAAAGAAGAGGAGGATGCCCTGACACTCTCTTCTGCCATGTGGTTTTCCTGGGGTGTCCGTCTGAACTCTGGTATTGGAGAAGGTAAGGCATGTGTTTCCTGTCCAGGTCAGAACTTGCTAGTGTAAATCTAATCTTTATTAGCGAAGGAGAGGAGTTTGCGCTGATTTTGTGCAATTTCTTGCCAGCAAGGTGTCTACTTTATTCTCTTGGCTCTAATAAGTCTGTCTAGTATGATTTATGGCCTAACTAACCTTCCTCATATCTAATCCCAAAATACAATATTTATCACCATGACATTGCTTTCATGTGAGGTAAATGATTTTTTTTAGCAGTAAGCTCCAGGTTGAAGGCTGACTTTAGGGTTAGTTCAGATTCACCAGTTATATTGGACATGACAACTAGGTTTGTGGGTTATGCTTAGATTATTGGTGAGGAAGTAAGTATTGACTAGGGATGAGCGAGAATGCCTCTGGCATTCTCAAAAAAATTTCCTGGAACTTCCAATGGTTCCCATTATGGAAACCATCAGAAGAGGAAATTAAAACAAAGGATTCCCAGAGCTGCATTCAGCCCTGGGAATCCCCCTGTTTGCGATCCCTGGGGCACTAGAGGTTAATTAATTAATTAATTGCCACAGCTGCAATCATTGAGAAGATGCCTGGCAAAGGAGAACCTCCTGACATTGTATTATAAGTATCTCTTACAAATTACACATTTGTTACAAATACAAATGTATCATTTATAAGAGATACTTTTATTACTATGTCAGGAGGTTCTCCTGTGATGGGCATCTTCTTCATTGAGAAGAGTGTGCGATCCCTGGGGCACTAGAGGGTAATTAACCTGATGCAGCCCTAGAAGATCTCCTGTTCTGCGAGAGCTCGACCTCTCGGGAAATCAGAGGGCCGTTCTCTTTTACATTTTCGGTAAGCGAGAAAGGCCCAATTCGCCGCAGGATCGAATTTAATATTTTCGCTTGTTCATCCCTAGTATCATATGCGTTTGACATGCTATACAAAGGGCATGTCAAATGCATATGATCTAGAATCCAGCCTCCATAAGAAGGCAAGATTTTGGACTTCTATGCTAAACATTATTTTCTTGTACCTAGGTATAATATAACTTTCCTAACCACGGAAGGTTGCAGATGATTGGTCTTGTGTCCCGACACATTTCATCCACAAGTATATCAAAGGCTAGACAAATCATCATGAATAACATATATAGTGTAGTAGTTGTGGTAAAACCGTATATCAATATAGATGTGTTATGATACTGTTTTGAACATAAATGTACCCAAGGTCAAATGATACACATATTGCAATGGACAAAAAGTGTTCCTATGTAGATTATGTTTTTGCGGATGTAAAACAGAGATGTCAGATGTGTAGATAATTAAAATAATTAAGATAACAATAAAATCATATTGTATCTATTTAAAAAAAAACAAAAGGAAACTGTTGTTGGATGACTCAGTTGGACATGATACTTTATACTACATTTATCTGTATGCTCCCAAAGCTTGGAAAAAAAACTTCCAAAAAACTAAATTTTGCAAAGCCCTCTAAGGGAAGGATTAAGTGGGACTCACAGTCGACAATACAAGACATGCCCTAAATGCTTATTTTTTCAGGTCAATTTATGTATAAAAAAAGCAGGAACTGACGTTGACATCTTCATGTAGTCATTGCTTTCTGCATCGGCAAAGGACTTTAAAAGAGATAAAAGAAAGGACACTGAAAACAGTGTAAACAGCCTGAAGACCACTAAAAATGGTAATTATATTAAAAAAATATATAACAAGCAGTATTTAAAAGTGCTAAGGGACACATAAAACATACATATGACTATAAAGATAAACATCTTGCTATATGTACAGTATGTGTATTACCAATGCACCTATGGAACATTAAACGCTATTAACCTTTAACCCCACTTTAGGGACCCTAACTTTAACATTGTTTTACTGCTGTGCTTTGGACTAGATACATTCCTTTAGTGGTACATTGCAAATTATTCTTGCTCTTTTAGAAAACTAAAACTCTTTCTTGTTTAAAGAGTAACTAAACTCAAAAGTGCAAAAAAAAATACACTTACCTTCAATCCCACAGGGCAGTCCAATCGTTCCGGGGGTGTTCTGCATCAGGTCCTGCGTAATCCCGGCATCCGTCCTGGAGCTGGTGCTCCAGGCGCCACCATCTTCTTTTTTTCTTCCTGTTCTTCATCCTACATCACCCAACCCAGGTGCAACCCAGGATCGGGTGACATAGGATAAAATGCATGAAAATGCAAAATGCTCATGCGTGAGATTGGCAAATTTTTCTCTTTGCGCAAAAAAAGCATGCACAGAAGGGGCACCCAAGAACCTTTCTGGGATGACTGATGTAGGTATCCTGGGAGGCTTTGATCAGGAATTGGGGGTTGGTGCTGCACCCTTTTTTGGGAGATATTTATCAACAAGATAAGCCCCCTGCCATTCACAACCCAGCAACCTAAAGCTATCAGGATGTACCGGCAAACAAACGAAGAGCGGCCTCCACATCCGCCTTTGCCATTAAACATCCCCTACCGGTTTTGCGCACCAATGCCACCGTCTCATCAAAGGACGTGTAACCCACCCTGCACAATTCCAGATAAATTCCATAATTTACTGATCCCTCTCTGGGGTACGACAAATGATGAATTATGCAGAACTTGTTGGGCTCCTTCTTCGGCACTACCCCTAATGGTGACACAACCAAGTCAGACAGCTGAGGTTCCAAAAACAGTCCCCCCATGCGGCCCAACTCCACCTCCTTCTGCAACTTAGCCTTAAACACCTCTGGATGCCCCAATGCGGAACGCAAACTCTTTGATAGGGGGGAATAACCTGGCAACTGACAATATGAAAACCTTAGGAAAAAAACCCATCAACAACAACCTCGCTCCTCCCACTCTGGATATCTATCTAGAAAAGGCCACATTTTTTCCAACCTCACTGGTGTCTTCCCTTTTTCCCCCAGACTCTGTTGGTCGCCCCCTCCCTTTATTTGGGCAACGCATGGCCAAATGGGAACCCCCACAATCTGAACATTCATGTTTAAAGCGACAGGTGTGGTCAAAATGGCACGAGCCCTTGTTAAGCAACCAGCAGAGGCCCTTATGTTTTCCCACCAGTGGTCCTCCTGCTCCTGGACCCCCGGCAGCCCCCGGAAACAACTGCGATCCTAATCTGACTGACGTCATCAAGCGCATCCACAGGCTTATGCCTCTGTGGTTCCACCGCATACCTGGTTGCATCGCCTTCCGCTGATGAAGTTGTTTGTCATAGCGGAGTCACGCCACCCCCCATACACCCTATGAGCCTCGCTAATACTGTCTAGATAACAGAAAAGCGCTGAACAGTTTTCTGACGCTTTTTCACCACTGATGCTTGCCAAATGGGAAACTTTTGTAACCAATTCTAAAAGGTTCAAGGAATCAAGCGCCAAGCACGCTTTTCCTACCTCATTCTCTTCCCCTCACTTACCTTCATCTCGAGTCCCAAAGCGCTCTGCTGGCAGTAGGGAAAATATTTCCACATACTCACCCCTCCACACCTTCTCCCACACCTCCAACGATAAATGCGCCCCTAAAGGACCCTCAAAACAGACACACTCGCAGGGCCCTCGCCGACATCCTTCTGTCCACTACTGTCCATTTGTACGCCACCCTGACCGGTGACCCCAGCACACACTGAACCCCTCGACGCCACAGAATCGGAGTTTGATGGCCCGTTATCCCGCTGGTCCTCCTCCCAGACCCCCTGGCTCCTCCCCGGGAACTACCGCACTAGTCCCCTCACTGTTACCCGCACCACATTCAATACATTAGACACATCAGCAGTAATGGAAACAACCACCCCTTTTGTCCCCACTCAAGATGAGACTCACCAGGCTGCACAAGGCTCCCTTGCCTTGCACCAGCAGGGCCCACTGCTCTCCTCCTCCACGTCAGAAACTGAAAGCTCCCCTTCGTGTCCCCTCTTCTGGGCCACTCTCCTTCATCTTCCGTGTCCTCACGTCCTCCAGTTTCTGGGCCCTGCTCACTGACGTCACTTCTGGGCGCCACACAAGAACCAGAAGTGCGGCCTACAACTTCAGCCCGCCTCACTCCTCTCAGGACTTTACCAACGCGGGATGCTTCTCCTCCCGCTGCGCTCAGGGAACTTCTACCCTGCAATACCACCAATGATGTCCTCTCCAGATGTCCAGGGGCATTGTTCGTCTGAGATCCATGATCTAGTCCCACTAGTCGGTCACTCCCTCACCGAGCCACCTTCCCGCCAGAGGTAAGTCCAGGGGAAGCTGACCCATGCTCCCGCACTCTGCAGCGAGCAGACCCAGCCCTGGAGCTAAGGCTTGGGGACACGTCTGCTCTGGGGTCCCACCTCAGATAAGGATTCCTCCCGGACTGCCCACCCTCCGCGGGCACTCTTTTGGCGGAAGGGCTGGGAGGGTCCCTGCTGGGGCTCCTAGGGCGGCGCTGGACCCCAAGGGCCAGAGGCTCAGTCTCACTGGCAGCCTAGACCGCTGAGCCCTCCTAGAATGCAGCTGACCTGCCTGTCCAGCTTGCTCTATTCCTGGCCCCAAATTCTCTATTTGATTGCAACCACTGGACACCATGGACTTCTGTGGCCGTCCTGATGTAATCCAACAATCCCTCAATCATTGCCATAATGTAGTCCAACTTTGCCCTCTTGCTCTCCAAGGAATACTGACCTCTGCCCTCCCACCTCTGTTCGTTTTATATCACTGCCCCTTGACCACTCCTAATCACTTACTCCCCCCATCACCTCCACCAATCTCTGACCTTAACCCTTCATCTCCTGACTTTGCCCCCTCCTTCTGTCATGTGGCCCTTCACCTATTTTTTTTTTTTGTTCGGGCCATCTGTAATGGAAGAAGATCAGCTGGTGAGTGGTCCTTTGTCCAATGCATGTCTTTTTTAGTACAAATCCTAGTACTTAGTTCCTGTTTATAATGTATCAAAGGGCAAAAAGGATTATGGTAAAATCTGACCCAAAGGGACACATATTACTATTATATGAAAGACTATGTACAGTAAAATTATTTTGCCGAATTGTACTGTGTTCAAGTAAAACTTTGGTTGAATAAAGTAATATCAGTTTTTCCTTTTTCACCTGGTTACTGGATCAATCAGTAATGATCACTAATCTTGATAAGCAAAGGTACCTGATTCCACATTCCATCTCGCTAATTTGGGGCTTCAATTAACATTGTGGGTATGTCTCATTGCATGTAGAGGGAATAGAGCTGCAAGTAAAAATGTAAGTGTATTATATGTTACCTAATAATTATGTATATGTGAGTATATTGTAAAATACTAAATAATAAAATAAATGTGATGTATGGGTTCTCTAGATCTCGCGTAGAGAACATTTCGGCTAGAGTGCCCTGTTTGTTTGGAGCTTCACACCTACATGTTGACATGGTTTTATTTTATATTGTGATTTTATGAATTAGATAAATAAATGTTATGGTTTTAATATGGTTGTTTTATTAAAATTTCGATATATATAATTTTTGTATTTTGAGTATTGCTGAGAAAGCCCCGCGTTTCCCTTTTGTGCCTAAATAATTAATGATTCAGGTAATAGAAATTCTACTAATAGAGTTGATCTGCTAGGCAAAATGTAATTGTCATCCGCCGCTGGCTGAATTTGTTCACTGATAGGTATAGCTCAGGGAATACAACTGGAAGCTATCAGATGTACTATACAGCCATTCTAATCAAGGTAAAAAATAATGGTGTTGAATATGATCAGCGACATTTTGGATTTATTTACTTTGGGACAAATGACAAATATTTTAAGTTGAATTTAAGTCGAATATTTAAAATACTGGTACTGAACTAAATTGAGAATTGCACAAATTGCCGAAAAGTTCAGATCTGGAAAGGAGAGAATCTGTACTGATAAATTATCATCTTTCTCATGAATACACTAAAGTGTGGAATCCACAGAAATAAAAGAGAATTAGAAGGTTATTGCTCCATCCAGAATGCCAATAATTCCTGAAACATGTGTTATTGTATTACATATACAGAAAAATCAAAAAAGGAATGCAAGAAGGTGCTGGGGGAGGGGGCCTAATTTTTACAATCTGGCTTTCTGTGTGTGAAAGGTGACAAGAATAGTGTTCCAGCAGCACAGCACATGTTTTAGGATCACCAGATGACTACGTGAAAACCAAAAGTGGGGTAGACTATTGCAGTACAGCCATGACCAAATAAAAACATGTATTACGGAGTAGCTAGGTTGAGAATATTGTGTGCATCGCAAGGCTTTTTTGGTCATGTATACTTTTAGAAGAGCATCTATGAAATGTTTTCTAATAGTTTGGCCACTGATTGTAAATAAAAAATGTTTATTACAGTAATGATTATAATTTATTGTAATACATAGTCTTCCCTATTTTGCCCATAATGTATTCATTACTGAATTTTGTTCCTGTTCTACAATTTTTTTCACAGGCTTTTGTAAATATTTGAAACATATTTTATAGTTGACTATTTTTACTTATTTCCCATCCTATAAGATGCTAAAATAGACTCAAAATGCTCAGTGATATCTGTCAGTCATCTAGAATCTGCACACCATATTTTGATTTAAAAAAAATTATAATCACAAACAGTGCTATCAACACATCAGACAACATCGGGAATCAAACTAAAAAGCATATGCGGTGGTACTAGAATGCATATTATAAGTAGCCCAAAACTAATTAAAAATAGTTGAATTATTAAAACGAAACAACCTTACATATGGAGTTTTGCCTTAATAGCTAAAATAATGAATAAATACTTTGAAACCATCATGTTTTATTTTGTGTCTCTAACATGTGTTTCAGAAAAAGGAAACAAAGAAAACATACATATTTTTATCCATCACAGGCATAGAGATAAGCATATTTATGTAATAAACAGGGGCAGTGTACAAAAATGGTTTAGGATTTATACATATCATGCAATTAAATTATCCTTTTAGGTCTGACTTATTTTTTGCCTATTTATTTCAAATGTACATTGCTGTTGGACCCAGAAAGATAACTATAAATGTACCTCCAAATTGGAAAATTTACTGGAAATTCCATCTATCTACCACAACCATTACAAGGCCGTTAAAATAGCCTTGCACAATATCCAAGGCAAATTTCACCAAGAAGCCAGTAATGTTTTTTTTTCCATTTTACAACACCAAGACCCAAACTAAAACATAAATTTGGTGCAGAAATGACCAGAAAAAATATTTATTTTACAGACCTCTTTTAGGATTATTTATTAGAGCAAAGATAGCTGTGCAAAGGCTAGTAACCAATGCAAATTAGTTGGAATTCATGTTACTTAAATTACTTCATTCTGCACATCATTATTATTTCTCCTGCTTCTCGACTAAATACGTAATGCTATCAATATCCTGAAAGATCCAAGTCTATTTTTAAACCAAAACATTGTTCTTTTTGGCTCTGTTGAACTTGTTTCACTTGCCAAGTGAATGCATAGCATAACTTATAGTTATTTACATTTCTGATCTTACACCACAACCCGAAAATAATAAATACATAGATATATATTATTTGTGCAGCCTATACAGGTGAACAAGGGCCTCTGGGACCTAGGGATCCATTTATATTGAATGTGTGTCAAGTAGGTGTAAGCAGCTAGCTATGCATGGATCGCAGATGGAGATGTGAATACACAGTTCAGTGTGCATTCAGTCAAAATTGCGAGCAGGCAGGTAGGTTTGTTTTATTGAAGAAAAAATTTAGCATGTCCCTTCTGTAATAAAAACCTGCTTACTCTTCATTTTAGATTCCTCTTTTAGCAGAAAGATTTTTTCCTCCTTTCAAATAATACATGTCCGTATTATAAATTTGTTGCTGTCAGGCAACATTGGGTGAGCTCTTGGGCACAAGACCAAGGAGTCAAGACTAAGATTCAATTTACCTGAAAAGTTTGATGATTCCAAGGTGTTTTAAGATCTACAGATGTAGGTTGGTTGACACTTGAATTTCTGTTTTCTAAAGAAAGTGTTTTAAGCAGTATGTGCCACAGTATCACAATGATTTAGTGGTCACAGTGAATAGTGGGTGTTCCTTAAGGACAAACTTTTCCAATTTACCTTACTTCCACATTTACATAACATTTCAGAGTCATAAACAAAGCTGGCGCTGGTAAACATTTAATATTTGATGTACAAAAGGCACACACAATGTAAAAAAACATTCCTTTTTATTGACTGTGGGGCAGTTGGCTGAAGTGAAGTGAATAGCACTATGGCATTGTTAATTTGCATGAATCGTGTGTTTAGGTGCGTGCATTGAAGATATATATTTTGTGTTTTTATTTTTTTGCTGTGTCTTTTATCTATTTTACATAATGTGATCGCTTAGGGCATATGACTTTGTTTTTTATCCCACCACTACCTATTTTTTTAATTATCTAAGTTGATTACATGGTAGAAACTGAAAATAAAGCCATTAACTTGTTTGTTTTTTTTAAATAGGAAATGTATTGCAATTATGCTTTCTAAAGAAAATCGTTGTTTACAGATTATTTTGCTATTATGGTACATTACAGATTTCTAAAAACTGGAGATGAAAAAGTAAAGTTTTCTTTTCCTTGAATTGAGGTAAGAATCAGGAGGTTTTGGCAAACAACAATGGAATCTTGAGAAAGTTTGGAAAGTAGCGTGTTTCTAAGGATGCTCAACTTACTGTATCCAGTAGTGTTAAAGCCTTTGAGGAGTTAGCATTAGCATTATTCTATAAGCAAACCACATATATGAGTATGTTTGATGTACTCTGATATTGGAAGTATGTCACTTCCATGAGTAAGCTCCACAGTATTAACTGTGTTTTACATGCATATTTGTAAAGTTTATTACTTATAAAATGGTCATGCGCTTATCTTAGGATTTGCAGTGTTGCAAATTATTTAAATATGGTGCAACATATAAATTGTTTCTTTGTACCATACCATACCAGTGTTAAACTAGGTCATACACATGGCTGTTTTGATGCCAATTTAAAAGTTGTCCACTTGCTTTTAATTATAAAAAAGTAAGAATAGAGTAATAAAACATATACATATAAAAAAAATATAAAAAACCAAATATATGGTCTACATCAATTTATCACAAATTGCTGTTTCAAAAAAGGAAATAAAGCATTTCCTATGGTCTTCTCACCATGACTGTCATACGGTGCCTTGTCCTGCACTGTATCCCTGGATAATGACACAATCGAAAACATGATAATCTATTAGAATACATTTACAATATTATATTAGAATATCTAACTAACAATAGGGAAATTGCAAAAATTTGCAGTCAGAGAGCACTGGAATCAAACAGCTGGTAGGACATTCAGCCTAAATACCATGGGCCTGATTTATTAAAGACGTAAAAGATCTTTTCATCCATCATTTTTTTATTCTTATTTACATCCACCTCCAAAATCCATATCCATGGGCTGCACAATATTTCATCATGGAGAAATTCAGATATCCATTCCAGGTTTGCAGGATCACCCAGGTTCACTGATGAAAGTGTATCCTCTTCAGCCTTAGAGAGTCCAAGGTCCAAAATATGGCTCCATATTTTCTTATTGGAAAAAAAACTGTTAAGGAAAGAAATAGGAAAGGCCTGTGCATAATTCATGGCATTTATCCAAGGCTGGAGAGAATACACTTTCATCAGTGGAGCCGGGTGATCCAGAAAATCTGGAATGGATTTCTTCAAAGTCATTTACTATTTGGTAGCAAATGAATGAAATTGAATTCTGGATCAGATCTATTCCAGGTTTGCTGGATCACCAAGCTTCAATTATAAAAGTGTATTGTCTATAGCCTTGGGGATTTTAAAATAATCAGGCCCAATATCTTTAACATCCAACACTTCTGGGTTGTACATTTTGGTTATGTGTGCCACCACAATACTCCACACAGCCTATTTTGTCCAGCAATGTCACTTGCAGCAGCAAAGAGAACTAAGAATTAGCAGCAGCCCCTGCTTCATGCAGCCTGAGCCTGAGGCTGAGAATTTATTAGCATCCCCTGCACACACTCTGAGGCTGTACACAGTTGAAGGGGATTCTAGTATCAGATTAGTTCCTGACTCAATCCTGCATCATCATTGGCTGTTAAAGGCTGTAAAATGTTTTTTAGCCTTTCTGCTCACAGTCCCCAGTGCCTTTTGTAGTGTTTAGATTAGCTAATCTCTGCTGGAGACTTTCTCACCTGATTTACTGTTACTGACCTTGCCTGTTTCCGAACCTGTGAGTTTATACTGCCTAGACCAACCTTTTGTTTGTGACCCGACTCTGCTTGTGTCTTGCCCTTGTGTACCTTGTCTGGTGGACTTATTACCTGTGTATTCTGGATTTGTCTCTGTTGGAATCCTGATACTGCATTATCTGTGGCCTCCTGGTTCTCTGTCAGCTTTCCCCAGACACCATCCTTTGCACACACCACACAAGTCCTGAGGGCAACTGTGCTGGGAAATGTAACCAGCCTCTCGAAAGCTGAGCAGGGGCTTGACATAGGTGAAGAATGCAATGTTAGATTGGAGGACTGCTATCTGGCGACTACTGTTGCTGGGCCAGGGCCTTACAGTACATCTGTGTTCACAGTAACGCACCATGCTTCCTTCCTCTTGTTTCTAGTTCCTATGACCCCTCATTGCAGCTAGGAGCTGTGATGTTTGTTGATTCTCTAATGAGCTTTGAAGATGAATTTCTCCATAATTAAATATGTGCAGCCAGTGGATATGGATTTTGGAGGTGGTTGTAAAGAAGAATAAAAAAAGAAAAACTATCATGTATCCCAGAAGTGCTTAGTCACAGCTGCTTAATTGCATGATTTGCAATGAATCAATTATAGCAGTGATGGTCAGAAGGTCAGAAATAACATATGCTCACAGTTAACATAACTATGTGGAATTTGCGGAGTAGCAAAAACATTTGATCAAAATTAATGCTAGCAATGTAATGCATTGAGTGGTAATTATTTGTTTTTACAATTACAATTAAAACACAGAAGAGAGATTTAAAGGCTGCATTTTAAACAACTTACAATGAAATGCTGGTTTTGTAGCTGCAATGGTGATTATCTGAACCCTAATGCTTTTTAAATCATTTACATGAAATTAGTATACAGATTAGGGGTTTTGACATGCTTTATCTGCATACCTGTTTCGGGCAAGTCACCTAAGCAACATTAAAAAAAAAAAGGTTGTATGTAGCCAACAGCCTGCCCCTGTGCAAAACTGATGTGGGCTTTGGCTTACCTATCTCAACAATCACCTCCATCACATGCCCCACCCACCCCAAGCTCTACCCAACTGTACACCCTCTGGCTGACACAAAAGCATGATTGCAAGTAGGAAATCTGTATGGGTACCATGAGTTGACAGAACTGAGCAGAGGGGCTCAAGCACTTAGCTATCTGTTCTCTGATTTGCAGCTTGAAGCATCCCCCATTTCATTCCCTGTTCTACTTTCAGGTGTCCTTGATTATCATAGAGCAGCAGCAAAGCACGGGAACAAGTGTTCCAGGGAGGCCCGCAGCAGGGGACTGTGAGCAAGGCTGGCATGACTGGGATGGGAGGGCAGCCCCCTGCCGGAGTGTTAAGGGTAATGATAAGTAAGGAGAGAGAGGTGGGGAGTAGTGAGAGGATGGGTCAGATGTATAGGAGAGGAGAGTAGAGGGTTTAAGTAGAGGGGGCATCAGAAGTGAGGGACAAAATTTGCGGGAAGAAAATTTTAGGTAGGTGACACCAGCATGGCGTCCTCAGACACCCTGATGGAGCAGCTTAGAGCTGCAGGGGCCTCTCACGTTGGGGCCTGGTTGCAGGATAGGGTGACAGAAGTTTTAGGGAGGGCAGCTAGTGGGCCCCAAGTAGATAGATTAGGGGCTGTGGCCTCGGAGGCATAGGCCCCCGGTGCGCCTGAGCCCAAAACCTTTTTCGAGAGCTCAGCGCCGTTTTGGGAGCCCCCAGAGGGACCCTTGTGACTTGTAGGCTGGACAAAGTAGGATCCAGGCCAGGCAGAGGTCAGGAAGGAATCCCCTTCGCCGGAGGAGCTCTGGAGAGGGGGCTGCGGCTGCCAGGGAGCGCAGTCCCCTCTCCCAAGCAGGTGAGGCCTTGAGAGGGGAGGCCTCGCCTGAAGCTGGGCCCCTGCATTCTGCAGGGACCCGGCAAAGAAGGACCAGGAGGGGGACTGTGGCCACCAGAGGGCGCAGCCCCCAAAGTGCTGCAGCAAGGTAGATGCCTCGTGTTGAGGCCTCACCTGAAGCTGGCCCCGGGGGAAGCGCAGGTCAGCTGGCCTCCTTCGGGGCGCAGACACGGAGTCTCCCAGGTCCGTGGGGGCTTCGGTGGGTCCTGAGACTTCTGCTCCGGGGTCCGTTGCAGGCTCCTACAGGCCTGGGAGGCATTCTAAGATGGTGGCCGGAAGTGACACGAGGAGGAGCCGGGACACGTCACCACGGAATCCTGGAAGTGACGCTGGAGCGTCACCAGAAGATCTTCGCTCAGAGGGAAAAGTCTCCACGTCGGGAGACGAAAATGCGGGCCAGGAACCGGCGGCAGTGTGGGGTCCATGACCGGAGGCAGGATCCCAGGGAGTGGATCTGCAAGGTAGGCCATGTGGGGGTCCTTGGGAAGGGTGGGGGGTGGGGGAGTGGAAAGGGGGGTCCTAACATGTATGGGAGTTTTTCTGCTGGGGGGTTACGTAGTAGGGGGAAGGGGGAATGGGGCAGGCCGGGGGAGGGGGGACATGGGGGTAAGAAGGGGTTCAGGAAGTTTTAGCATGTTTGAGGGAGGTCATGCAGGCGATCAAGCAGGGGTCTATAGCAGGGGAGCGTTCAAAAAGGGGGTTGTTTAGGGGGAGCAGATGGAGTTTAGCGGAGAGAGGTCGTGTGAGGGGTCAGTGGTATCAAGTGTAGGGGAAGGGGAGGCAGGCAGTGGTACATTTGAAGGACAGGAGCAGGCAAGTGGGTCGGCATCGATGGACGGCGTGGGAGATGCGGCGAGAGAAGTTTATAGGGACTTGCAGCAAGATTTTTTTTACACAATTAAGAAAAATACTAATTATCCTCTAAATACATAGGTTTTCATGCCATAAATTAATACATATATTTTGATTGCTAGATATAGGCTGTAGCTGGTGAGAACTTGACTGTACCCAGGCTGATAGTGGCAAAGACTTGGCTGGACATGGGCTGATAGAGTTTAGAAGAAAATCATTATGGGAAGGAGGGTCTCTGCCTCTAACTGCTTAACTGCTGTCTGATTATGTTGGACACTGAATGGTGGAGACCTCTAGACTTCTAGACTTCGGCCAGACAAGTACTGTAGGTAGGTGATGCTCACCATCTGAGGCTGCAATTTTTCTTGCTGATTAATGCTGGTTGGTGATGCTGGACTTGAACTGACTGACTGACAGTCTGATAGTTGAGCCCTGAAAAGAGCTTTAGTACCACAATCCTGTCTTGCATAACTGTCACAAAAATTGTACAATTTGATCTGCTGGAACCGTTTTCTAGTTAGCATTTTAATGATTTGTAATTTAGTTAGCTGTCAAGTCAAGGATAATCTTACTTTCTGTAGCGACGGATGTCTTTTTCACATTATTTTCAAATAAACTTTTAAGTCACAGACTTCACATGGCTAAATTTGCAAGCAGTGGCTTGTTTTTGCAGTGTTGACTAGAAGAGTTTAATCAATATGAGGCTGTTTATTGTTAAAACAGAACTATAGTTTCAGTGAAATGGGGAGCTTGGGTATGCATAGCATACTTGCTGACTTTCACTCACAATTACTTTTCTAAGCACCCTTTAGTGATGACAGATCTAGAATCCTGTTGCCACTGCACCCCCTTAAACTGTCCAGTTTTCTGTGTGCACCGTGATCCTTTATGTGTATATTGGGCAGTCACTGATCATGCACTCCTGTGCATGTGTAGGTGTCATTTTGTGCCTGGCATCTAGGTCTATAGTACTTCGAGTAATACTTGGGATCTACACTTTGCATGTCTCTTCTGACAAAAAACCTCCTGGTGACATTAATTTATTTTATTTTTTATATTAGGTGAACTATTTTGTATTACATTGAAAAGAATCAGTGGCATTATTGTTGGCTGTATGTAGTCCGTTCAGAGAAGATATCTTTTGGAGGGACCCAGCAGCACTTCCTCCACAACAAACTGACTACAGAAATTCACAGGAGAGAAGGCATAAAAGACCACTTACCCTACACAAGAAGAGAGAACAGCTATGCTACACATCTAACATGTGATACATGTAATTGGCATGTATAGTTGGATGCCGAACAATGACAAGTCAGTGGCTGGATTGGATGAGCATTACTATACCTGTCATTGGGAGATATAGTATGGCTCATTAGAAAAAAATACAAATTCCAGCTCCAATTCTTTATCTAGTCAGATTTCTCATCTGTGTCCCATTTGTGAGATTTACTTTAACCTCCTGTCATTTTAATAGAACATAAGCTGAGAGAACAATCACTTCAGAAGTTAGGGAAATCCCCTCTTAGCTCTCATCCAAACAAGAGTCCCTATTGGAAGATTTCTCCTCAAGTCCTATTCTGGTGAAAATCAAAATTTAGAATTTCTGATCACTTTCAACCCTTAAGATGGTGGTCACTAGGACAAACATAAAGGGTTAATCCCCCTGCCGTTCCATACAAAAAAAAAAAAAAAAACAGACTGAGGTTTTATCCCCTGACCACACATTTTGGCTTTAGACACACTTTAAACCTAAAATCTGGCATCTACTTCCCTGTTTCTTTTAGACCTCTTCTTAGAGCACCACTCCAATTTTCATGGACATTCTCAGCATCGGCTTAAACTGGCTGCTTGCCCAGCATATATTAGCATTTGCAATGAATTTGGGATTACTTAACTGGCTGATGGAACTGATAGAAACTAAAAGCAGAAGTTTGTTAGATGCTTTTTTGTACAAAAATACCACTTGGCTCAAGTAAAATGGTGTCATAGATAATAGGGGACACACAAACCACTACCAGCAATTAACAATTGGAGCAAGCATAAAACTTAGGTGTCAGAAAAGTTTTATTCTTTATGTCCAGACCTGTTCTGCATTGGTGATCATAGTCTCATGGTCTGTTTTTTTCAATCTACTTTATACTTCAAATGTTAATATTATGCAAATAACTAAGTAAAAGTAATATACAAGATCTTTTGAAATAAACTATCTCAGATCTATGAATTAATTTTCTTTATGTTAAAGTCACCTAGATAAATACCGTATAGACCCGCATTTCTAGCCTCTCCATCTGAAAATTTTAGCCTCTCCATCAAAAGACCTCCCTATCATGCTAATGATGAACACACTTTACGAAACTTTTGCACTTCTGCAAGCCTGTTTCTCCATAAAATTTATGTCAGAAAAGGACAGGCAACTAGTATTTTGAAGGCCACAAATAGCATTGTACATTTTGTTCTCCTGGAAGGTGAAAATGGGAATCATTCTCTCAAATCTTGATATACTTAATAATAATTAAGGATATAATAATAAATAATAGAACAAACAAAAACTGAAGCCATCTTCAATGTAACAAAAAACAACAATTGTGTCTCAGTAACCAAAGAATCAGATAAATTTGCAAATTTTTTGACCAGAGTCTCAAAATTAAACTGAAGCAAGGAATATGATGCAGCAGAAAGTCATTTTTTAAACCATGAAATGTGTCAGTCAGGCAAAAAATGTGAGCCAAGCTAGATCATCTGAATTGTACGACTTTACTTCATAGATGGCTCCATTCATCCAAAGCCCTTATGTCTAAAATTTGATTTTCAATAAACATGCCACAGTAGCATTAAATGATTTCCTTTAAAGACTGGTTTTACTTTTGTTTGTAGCTACATGAAGACCTTGGGGCCTATATGAAATATTGATTTCTATAAATGCCTTTTCCTGATAGTTACACTTAATAGCACCACATTTATAAATGGGTGATTTGCTTTTTTTTTTTGTGGCCATCAGTGACTGATCACTGCAATATATTTAATCTAATTAGAAAACTTAATTTACTTGACTGGATTAGCCAATCTCCTTTACTGTGAACTAGGGCTGATCACTGCTTTAAAAAATATGGCCATAACCCGCTTTCAACATTGGAAGAAGCGGTCCTACTTAAAAGTAGTGATCATTTCATCTTATTAGCATTTTTACAGAGACTGTTAACAAGGCTTCACATAGGAAGAGATTGAATCTGTTTAGAAAAAAGACAAAATACATTTATACAAGAAGTCATTTTGAAATCAGGAGGGGCAATAGCCAAACACAATACAAATCTGTATTCAAAGTTGCTCAGATTAGAGGGTAGGGTGATACCTTGTGAAACATTGGTGTTAAAGTGAATAGTGAGAAAAGCAACTAGTCCCTATTGGGAGTGGTAAAGGATTGTCAGATGAGGCGGGGGAATTGCCTGGTAATTAGCATGTTAGGAAGTGTTAAACTATGAAGATAGGATGGTAGATAAAATGTATAATATTATTTGTTTTCCTAGCTCAATGATTTTAAGTGGTCCAATTTTCCTTATAGTTTTCATATATAAGCGTATGCAGTAGTGTGAAACAACACGCATTGATGCAGCAAATAGTTATTATTATTATTATTATTAAACAGGATTTATATAGCGCCAACATATTACGCAGCGCTGTACATTAAATAGGGATTGCAAATGACAGACTAATACAGACAGTGATACAGGAGGAGAGGACCCTGCCCCGAAGAGCTTACAATCTAGTAGGTGGGGGAATTTCACACACAAAGGATGTGAGATATGTAGTGTGGGAAGTAGTGATGGTTTCAAATGACAGAAGAAGCCGCGTAGGCAAGTTTGAAAAAATGGGTTTTGAGCGCTCTTTTAAATGAGCAGAAAGTAGGAGCAAGCCGAATAGGATGAGGAAGACCATTCCAGAGAGTTGGAGCAGCTCTAGAAAAGTCTTGTATTCGTGCGTGTGATGAGGTTATGAGTGAGGAAGTCATTAGTAGGTCATTGGAGGAGCGGAGAGAGCGGCAAGGGGAGTATTTTTTAACCATGTCAGAGATGTAAGTGGGACAATAACTGGGTAGGGATTTGAAGGCAAAGCACAGGAGCTTAAATTTGATTCTAAGGTGAAAAGGAAGCCAATGGAGAGAACTACAAAGAGATGTAGCGGAAGAGGAGCGGAGGGAAGGATGGATGAGTCTGGCTGCAGCATTCATAATAGATTGTAGAGGGGAGAGTCGGGTTAGTGGAATACCAGCGAGAAGGATGTTACAGTAGTCCAGACGAGAAATGATAAGAGCATGTACAAGGAGTTTGGTGGTCTCAGGGGACAGGTAGGGGCGGATTTTGGAGATGTTGCGTAGGTGAAAGTGACAGGACCTGGAAATGTTCTGAATATGGGGGGTGAATGAGAGGGCCGAGTCAAAGGTGACACCAAGACAACGTGCCTGAGGGGAGGGCCGAATAACAGTGTTGTTAACAGTTAGATATATGTCAGGGGGGGATTTGGAATTTGAGTGGGGGATGATGAGGAGTTCTGTTTTATCCAGGTTGAGTTTCAGGAATCGGTCAGACATCCATGATCAGATGGCCGACAGGCAGCATGAGACCTTATCCAGGACTGAGGGAGACAGGTCAGGGGTGGACAGATAAATTTGGGTGTCATCAGCATACAGATGGTACTGTATGCCAAAGGAGGATATGAGACTACCGAGAGAGGAGGTGTACAGAGAAAAGAGGACCGGTCCAAGGACTGACCCTTGGGGGACACCAACAGGGAGGAGAGTGGGTGAGGAGGAGTTACCATTGAAAGAAACTTGAAAGGAGCGGTCAGACAGATAGGAAGCAAACCAAGAGAGAGCAGTGTCACAGATACCAATGGAGCGCATGATTTGTATTAGAAGGGGATGATCAACAGTGTCAAAAGCGGAGGAAAGATCAAGGAGAAGGAGCAGGGAAAAGTTGCCTTGAGACTTAGCTCTAATGAGGTCATTGGCCACTTTAGTAAGGGCTGTTTCAGTGGAGTGGGCAGCTCTAAAACCAGACTGGAGGGGGTCAAGGAGAGAGTGGGTGTTCAGGTAATGGGTGAGTCTTTTGTAGACAAGGCGTTCAAGGAGTTTGGAGATATATGGGAGAAGGGAGATAGGTAGTTGGAGGGTAGGGAGGGGTCCAGTGAGGGTTTCTTTAGGATAGGGAGAATTATGGCATGTTTAAAAGCTGAGGGGTATTTACCAGTAGAAAGGGAGAGATTAAATAGTTCGGTTAGGGCAGGGGCCAGGGTGGAGGAATGGGCACGGAGTAGATCAGAAGGGATTGGGTCCAGTGGACATGTAGTGGACGGAGATGATGAGAGGAGAGTTAAGACTTCGTCCACAGTAACAGGGCTGAGGGAGGCCAGTGATGATTTACAGTTCCTATATTGCTGTAAGTACTGTGCTCACAAACCTATTTTTGCAACAAGAAATTTGTGAGCCTGTCCTTTGGGCAGTAAAGTAAAAGATGGCAGTACTAATATATACACACTGGCATTGATTTTTATTGTTTTTTTTTTTTTTGTTTGTTTGTTTTTTTTAATGAACCAAAATGATGCCAATATTTAAAGGTAAAGTTTAATAGACCAATGCTCTACTGGCTGAATGTAAAAATACCTAAATACAAGATTCGACACAATATTTATATGTACTTCTTTATATATGCTGTACCTTTTATAAATATTTTTGCTTTCTGAATAAAGCATAAACATATGCAAAATCAAAGTACATTTACCTATAAATGGGTGAAGGTGCTAGAGTGAGAAATCACAATATTTTCTAGAGCTATATTTACATATAAATGTTTTTTTTTCTGTTGACTTTTTGGCTGGTGTTCCTTTTAATCTAGTGATGTTTCTGTAAAGCAGGCAAAACATTTCCACCCACTGATTGAAGAGCTTTTCTCTTTAAAATGCCTTCTTGCATTTCGGATTACCATTGGTTCTTATTGATTTGAAACTTTTTTTATGCTTTTTAGATCTCATTTTGATGACCACCACCATTCAAAACGTTCTTTATTTCAGCCCAACTCATCCAGGACCCCCTCAACTCCAGAGTAAATAGTGAAAACAGAAGCAGCACAGTGAAGAACATCTAACTCTGTTTCCTCCTATATTCATTTGATCTTCTACTAGGCTTTTACTGCTTCTTCACGCTCCAGTCCTGCTAAATAAGTTGATGCCAAATCAAACTAGGTACTTGCACTGTTTGCATTTAAAATGCATTTAATGTAGTATTGTTATTTACAGGGCTGCAGGTCTTTTTTTCAAGACTTTTAAAGACCTTAAACTTTTTCAAGTAGTTACATAGTAGGTTACATAGTAGGTTAGGTTGAAAAAAGACATAAATCCATCAAGTTCAAACACTGGGGAAACAAACATTTCCCAGATATAAAACCCTATAAGACATAGTTGATTCAGAGGAAGGCAAAAGATAAACCGTGGTACAACTTGCTTAAACAGGGGAAAAAAATTCATTCCTGATTCCATGAGGCAATCGGATGTTCCCTGGATCAATAGTCACTGTTGTTTTTACTTTAAATCCCTAATCCCCAGTTATAATCTGTGCTTCTAGAAATCATCCAGCTTTTTCTTAAAGCAATCTAAAGTAGTTGCTATAACTACTTCCTGAGGGAGCCTATTCCACATTTTCACAGATCTCTCAGTGAAGAATCCCTTCCTTATCCAGGGCTTAAACTTCTTTTCCTCCAGACGCAAAGAGTGCCCTCTTGTCCTATGTAATGATCTCACAGTCAATAATGGTGAAGAGAGTTCTCTATATGGACTGTTTATATATTTATACAGGGTGATGATATCCCCCCTATACGTCTCTTCTCAAGGGAGAATAGATTCAGTTCAGCTAATCTCTCTTCATAGCTGAGCTCCTCCATTCCTTTTATTAGTTTAGTTGCCCTTCTCTGCACTCTCTCCAATTCCACAATGTCTTTTTTGTGAACTGGTGCCCAAAATTGGACTGCATATTCCAGATGTGGTCTGACCAATCCTTTGTACAGGGGCAGGATTATGTCTCCTTCTCTGTAGTCTATTCCTATTTTATTACAAGAAATTACTTTACTAGCTTTAGATATTGCAAAAAACAGAACCCCCAGATCCTTTTCCATTTCTGACTCCCCTAAATGTATTCCCCCTAGACAGTATGAAGCATGCATGTTGTTAGCTCCCAAGTGCATAACTTTACATATATCAATATAAATGTCATTTGCCACTTGGCTGCCCAATCAGTTAGTACATACAGGTCTGCTTGTAGATTATAGACATCCTTTATGGACTTAATTCCATTACATAGTTTGGTGTCATCTGCAAACACAGAAATGGTACTTTTAATCCCAGACTCCATATTATTTATGAAGATGTTAAACAGTAAAGGTCCCAACACTGAACCCTGGGGTACACTACTAATAACCTTAGACCATTCAGAGTATAAATCATTAATTACAACTGTCTGGATGCGATCTTTAAGCCAGTTCTCTATCCATTTACAGATTGACTTTTCTAAACCTATCGACCCTAACTTGCATATTAACCGTCTCTTCGGTACAGTGTCAAATGGTTTAGCAAAGTCCAAGTACACTATATCAACTGCTATTCCACTGTCTACCTGTTTACTTACTTCCTCATAAAAAGAGGGTAAATTTGTTTGACAACTTCTGTCTTTCTTGAAGCCATGCTGACTATCACTTATAATATAATTTTCTAGCAGAAACTCCTCTATGTGGTTTTTTATCAAACTCTCTAAGACCTTTCTAACTAAGGACGTTAAACTAATGGGTCTGTAGTTACCTGGTAATGACTTTGCTCCCTTTTTGAAGATAGGAACCACATTAAATAATGGCTTTGAAATAACTGAGCTCAGCTCTTTGAGGACATGTGGATGTAATCCATCAGGTCCTGGTGCTTTGTTTACCTTAATTTTTCCCAGCTGTTTCTCAATCAAATCAATTCAGAGCCATTGTGACTCATTTAAGGCAGTGACTTTGCTATTATGAATTCGGACTTGAGCTCTGCCATTTTCCTTCAGGTACACAGAGCTAAAAAAAGTGTTTAGTAAATCTGCCTTGTCTTTATCACCAGTTACCAACCTAGCGACATCCTTTAAGGGGCCTACATGCTCAGATCTGAACTTTTTGCTATTAATATATTTGAAAAATTTTGGGGGCTTTGCCTTACTTTCCTTTGCAATCTGTCTTTCATTTTGAAGTTTTGCACATTTTATCTCCTTTTTATATCTTTTGTTATATTATTCATAGGTTTCAAATGATGAAGGAGATCCTTCATTTTTTTATTTTTGGAATTACCTTTTCTTGTTCCTTATGACTTTTTTAACATCAGCTGTAAGCCACATAGATTTTAATTTTAGCCACTTAAACTTATTACCCACTGGAATGTATTTTTCAGTTTGCTTTTGTAGAACAGACTTGAAACATTCCCATTTCTGTTCTGTGTTCTTTGAGGGCAATATTGTCTCCCAGTCCAAGTCACAGAGAGCCGCCCTTAATAATGGAAAATTTGCTCTCCTAAAATAAATGTTTTATCCTTCCTGTTTTTGCTTCCTGTTTACAGCTTACATTAAATGAAATCATATTATGGTCACTGCTACCCAGATTCTTTTTTATTTGCACATTTGTTATAAGTTCTGCATTGTAAGAAAGAACTAGGTCCAGCAAAGTATAATTTCTAGTTGGGGCTTCTATAAACTGTACCATAAAATTATCTTGTATTAAACACACAAATTTCCTCCCTTTTGCTGTTCCTGTAGTGCCATTACTCCAGTCAATGTCAGGGTAGTTGAAATCTCCCATGATTAAAACACTTCCACTTTTTGCTGCTTTTTCTATCTGTGCTAGTAGTTGATTCTCTATTTCTTCCTTAGCACTGGGCAGCCTATAGCAGACTCCAATAATTAATTGTGGGTTATTCAACCCCACATTCAACTCCACCCATATAGACCTCAACCTCATTGCTTGTTCCATTTGCAATTTCTTTTTTCACATTCACTTTCAGATCACTTCTCACATACGGACAGACACCACCACCCTTTCGTTTGACTCTCTCTTTACGAAAGAGAGTATACCCAGAAATATTGACAGCCCAGTCAAAGTAGTAATAAGAAAACCCAGAAACAAGAAAAAAGAAGAAAAAAGAAGAATCACAAAATACATAAGACAAAACAAAATAGTACAAAACAAAAGGAAACCAATTACCAGTCTGAAGTGTCTTTGCAAAATACAAAAAATACAATATTATTAGCAAACCAACAAAACATAATATCACGTTATCTCGAGATACTACAGTTAGGATGTTTTAACCATACTTCCCATTTTCCCCAAAATTTCCCATATGAAATATTCATAGAGGCTAGTAATCTTTCATATGCACAGCATAGGTTTAGATCTGCAATGACATTCATATAACTAGGGGTTTAGGTATCTTTCCAAATCTTAGCATTAGTGTCTTTTATATCTGCATAGAGTTAGGCTTTTAAAGGTATATATATATTTAGGCGATACTGTATACCATAGTTACAACTATAACAATAGTTAAACATTGCCTATCTATCTATTTCTCTCTGACTACATCATAGTGAGTCAATGGTTTTACATGGCATGGCAATGTTAGTCTCAGCACATTTATTTCACATGAAAATGTGTTATATTGCTGGATGAAAACAAGAGTTAAAATGTCAGCTTTTCAGAAGTCAAGCCATGATTGATGTACCATTAACTTCATGTCAAGCAACAAAGAAAGAGTTATCATTGAATTGTATTAAAAGGTGGGATGTCATTGCACCCACAAATTCTGTTAGGATGAATTATACCTACTTGCCAACTGTTTAAAGGAGAACTATACATGGATTAAAAAATATTTGTAACAATCTTGGGAAAAAAATGAATAAATAAAAGGGCTACAATATTAATTATCCAAAATACCACCACTTTATTATTATTATTATTATTATTAAACAGGATTTATATAGCGCCAACATATTACGCAGCGCTGTACATTAAATAGGGATAGCAAATGACAGGAGGAATGGGCACGGAGTAGATCAGAAGGGATTGGGTCAAGTGGACATGTAGTAGACGGAGATGATGAGACTTTAGAAATTGTTTTTCCAGACTCCATTACATGGTCTATACTAATCAGTATTAGCCAGTCTGAACCTTTACACATGTGTCCAGTGTTGAAGGAAAGTAGTACTTTTTTGGCTTCTTTATGTCAGCCTACTAAAGAACAGCAACAGTTGCTAGAAGGCAAATATCAGCCTATTGGTTAGGTAAACAAAGCTTCCCCATCTTTTTTTTGATTGAATCCCATTTTCACAAAGAAGGCAACAGATTTAGTCAATTCAGGTGTTCTATCATTATTTCCAAAGATGTTCCTTTTCCCCAAGTGGTTTGATGCAGTTGCTTCATGTGAGATTGGATTGAGATTGATTTTATATCTTTTTACACATGCTTTACCTAAATATGATTTGCCTGGTAATGTCTGCTGCTGGGCTTTGTTGGTCTGCTCTGCTCCGGCGGGAGAGACGTCGCTGATGTTTTTTGTTCACGGCGCCCTTCACAGTGAGAGCGAGGTATAATTTAATTGGTCTTAACCACTGAGGTTTCTATTTTGTTCCAGAATGCAAGATATTTGCATATTTTATGTTCTTATTGTTCAATTTGAATTTTATCTTGCTATGTTGCAGTGTCCTACACTATGTGTAGTAATAGAAGCAGGGCTGGGACTTGTCTCCAACCCGGTGCTATTGCGTTACACAACCCCTAAGTAGGCAGTCCTTATATTTCTTTAGAGACAAGTGGTCCAACTCTCATAGTCCCTTTAACTGTTTATTGCCTGGATTCCCCCCCCCCCCCTCTACCTTGGTGCTGGTTTGCTAATTTTGGACTAGTCTATGCAATGCTATCCATCAAAGTGGTCTGCCTCAATGCCAAAGGGTTTACCATACATAAAAGAGGGCAGCCATTCTATGTGATCTCCACAGAATTAAAGCTCAAGTGGCGTTTCCTCAAGAAACCCACTTTCGCTCGGATAACTTCCCAAGATTGACTGATTAAAACTACCAATGGGTGTATCACAGTTCCTCCTCTACCTCTAAAGCTAAAGGAGTTAGTATCATGGTATCTAAAAGTGTCTCTTGGCAATTCAAGGAGAGATGGAGCAGACTCCAACTTGTCAAGGGTTTCTTATTTTGGGGGGAATTTTAATGTCTATATAGACAAACACTCAGGTTCCTCGAGCAGCAAGACCAATGTCTCTCTAACAAAAAATTTTCGTAAGCTACTCCATGAACACCAGCTCTTTGACATTTCGCGGATCCACTATTCATCAACTTATGACTTTACTAACTATCCTATGGTACACCAAGTATACTCATGAATATACATGCTTTTGGTTCATCATGCTGACATCTCTAGATGCGAGACCTCAGGAATACATAGTATTACCCTTTCAGACAATGCACCTATTGATCTGGTTTTCAGCATCTCAGAGACAAATGAGTGCCTAAATGAGAGTCTATTAATGGATCTATTAGTAAATGCTAATTTGACCTCTCAATTGTCTCTGTACTTTACTGAAAATAATACCACAGACTCTCACCCAGTTATAGTATGGGCAGTGCACAAACACTTTATTAGGGGAATTCTGAATAAGCATGGAGCACAAATAAAAGTGAAAGGGAAGCCGAAACAGTAAAGTTATTACAGGAGATTCATGACCTTGAATTGACCCACAAACAAACTGCATCTAGAGATGTTGAGTCGAGACTGTGCCAGGCCAGAGAGCAATTGCAGACTTTATGCTACGCCGGGGCTGAAGCCACACGAGATGTCGTAGGTCGTTTTTTGAATTTGACAACAAATGCAGTAGGAATCTAGCCAATGCCTTGTGCATCCAGGGGGCTAAAATGTATGTCCCAAAGATTGCTGATAGCCATGCGCCTAGGAAAATCTCCAATATTTTTCGAGAATTTTATGACTTTTTTGAGGGGAATTATATGAATTTTTTTTGGGTCCGTCCCAAATGACCATTTAGTTTTTTTTTGTGAAAAATATGCAGACATAAAGAGAGTCACTGAATTGTTGCAATATCACCAACACAGTTGGGTCCTCTGTGTTGACCTTAAAATGGTATGCTTCCTTCTTGGTCAGCAATGTGAATACACCAATTATCCCTGTTATCTGTTCATGTGGGATGGCGGAGCTCGTGAGAGGCATTGGGTGGAAAGGAATTGGCCTCATAGATCTGCTCTAAAACCAGGTGATCCAAACATTCTACATGAGCCACTTGTTGATAGAAAGAATATTATATTCCCGCCTCTGCACATGAAACTGGGTCTGATGAAGCAGTTTGTTAAAGCTTTGCCAACTGAAGGAGACTGTTTCAAGTACTTCATTTGGCCTTTCCTAGCCTGTCATTTGAAAAAATAAAGGTCTGTGTGTTTGATGGTCCACAGTTTCAGCAGCTCATCAAAGTTGAACATTTCATCAGGACAATGTCAGCAGTTGAAAAAAGTGCTTACTTATCATTCAAAGCCTTTGTCAAGGACTTTCTTGGAAACACATGAGCAAATAATTACACAGAAATTGTCCAGAAACTCTTGGAGAGCTACAAAATGCTTGGTTGCAATATGAGCATCAAGATGCATTTTCTGCATAGCCATCTTTTTATCTTCCCCAAAAACCTTGATGCAGTCAGTAATGAGCAAGGTGGACGATTCCACCAAGATTTGAAGGTCATGGACGGTATCAGGGTAGATGAGATGTACATATGATGGCTGACTATTGTTGGAGCATCTGGCGGGATTGTCCTAACAATGAACACTCCAGGTAAAGCTATAATCAAAAATGTTTACCCATTCAATTTTAAAATGTTTTACTGTAAAATAAACTGAGAGTAACAATAAATCCCTTGTATGATCAAAAGAAATTTAAATAAACAGTGCATTCAAGTTATTTCATTATTTTTTCATTGTATGTAAAAGTTGTATGTTTTTTAACGAAAATGATGTAAAAACTGTATGTGATAGCAAAAAATTGGGGTCATTTCTGGATTTGCCTGGATTTTTTTTGTCTGATGCCATATCCAATAAAGCAATATTATGTGAATATAAATAAAGTTTAGCTGGCATTTTTAAAATTTTGTGACATGAAATTATGCCTAACATAAAAGTTCCATATTTCTGTTTTATTATTTTCATTCATTGGGTACAACATTTTCTTGTTGTGACATGATATACAATAACACTTTGAAAAATAAAATTGGTGAAAGGAGGGCTAGCGTGATTTTTTTTCATTTTTTATTTCCCTCATTAATTGTACAGCGCTGCATAATATGTTGGCGCTATATATAAATCCTGTTTAATCATATTATTATATTTCAATATGCATACTGACTTTTTAACATGTATAAAGGTAAAGACCAAACAGTAAAAAAGAACACACGTCTCATCTCAGTGGAGAAAAACACATGTTCTTCAAAGTTTCAAGTGCAACACAAGACAGAAAAATGAATAAATGACATAATTGTATTTGTGAAAGAAGACAATAGTGACAAATATATAAAATATAGTATAATGGACAACATTTTGATAAACTTCAAAAACATATGACAAGATAATTTAACATTTTGATGTTTTTGAAGACCTCAGACACCAGAAAAGCAGTTAAGGAATTAGAATGAAGTAAGGAAAATAAGGTGTAATCAAAGAATATATAGATATGGATGGTAGGTGGGGTTAACCAGGAGAGCATTAAGGAAAAAAAAATATTTTGTCTAGGCAAGGTCAGAGTCTATTCAAATACCGATTTCAAGGCTCACATTTATTGCGAAAAGAGAGAGAAAGACATTTTTATTTGAATTCATAGCATAAAGAATGGATACAGATAAGAGGTTCTTTCTTTTCTGACCTACATACCACATACATATATAAATTCAGAAAGTATTAAAGCCAGTAGCTAGAATTAGTTAGAAAGGTTCAGCTGGAGGTGTTTTGTAATGTTGAAAATATTTCACAGCCTATTCAAAGCCACATAATAATTTCTAATGAGTGTCAAGCACATAGAGCCCCTGATTCATCAATAAAATCCGCGCTCGCTTCCAGCGCGAAAGTACGCGCGGCCATCGATCGCAGATTACCGCGGTCCGGACTCGAGTGTGCGCGTACACTCGCCTAACTGCCAGTCGGATTCCAGCCTTCACAATAGGGAGCGCGAATCTGCCAATTAAGGCGATTAGATTTCAGCTGCGCGATTAAGGAGGATCTTAGAAAGAATGATTTTTTAGGGGAACAGTGACTTTTAATGCAAGATCGCCAGTAAAAAGCTGTCGGATAAGCGCGGCTCCGTGCGCGAGCTTTTTTCAGTTGCTGAATAGCGCGACCGCGTACGATTCCGGATCGCTAATATGAATGCGCGAGCGATAATCCGATTCTGCTTGATGAATCAGGGGCAGAGTATTTATGCCTTTGTGGATCTACATAGAATGTGTCAAGGCAGAGGGTCGCGGATGTAAAAGATTGTGGGAGAACTCTTCTAATTACAAAATTTCATTCTTTGGTGCTCTGCAAGAAGGGTTAATCCTTTGGTTTAAATTGCTGAAGTGCTAAAGTGTTGTCACCAGAGTTGCCAAACTAGCTATGTTAAAGTAAAGGTGGGCGACAGGTATTGGTGGATATTATGTGGGTGACTAGTAATGTCAAACACCCCCACCCCTGATAATGAACAGTGGTTCCATTGTAACTTTATTGGATTATTTTACACCTCTTGCAAACCAATTGACCTTTGTGTCCAAAAAATGCATCTTACTGTACTCAAAAGAATGTAATTTTTCCTTAAGGTTTTGGAAACTGCAGTTTGCCATCATATGGTGAGCATAACATGATCTTGGGGTCAGATAAAATGACAAATTGCTCAAGGAACCCCTAGCAACCTCTGGAGAAACACTGACCTAAATGGATGACATTTGACTATGTTATAAAAAAATATTTAATTTAGTTAATATTTAATAAGTTAAACATAATTTATTAGTTAAACATTTTGCATCCTGGCAGTTGTATAAGGTAGGCAATTTACTGTTCAGTCTGCATGGTAAGCTTAACCAAGGGCTGCATTATTTGTACAGTATGTGCACAAGTTTGCAACATCTTTGATATCATTATCTTACTTGAAAAAGTGAAAAAAAAAAAACAGATCAGAGATTGACAGGGGGTGTGCACACAATCTCTTCTTGATGTAAAAGCTGTGACAACTGCTGCAGGGTTTGTCAATCAAGTGCGCATCCTTTATAGCTTTGTAAAGCGAGAAACGGAAAAGTATGGTAAGAACAAGCTAATATTTCTTGGATTTGCATTCCTTTATTTGGTCACCTTAACTAATGTTTCCTGGTCAGTAAGTGTCCAACCCACTTTGTGATATTATAAAAGCAACAACGTCTCATTTTTATTGACCGGTATTGTCCACTTTTCCCTTATCTGTGTTTAGAGAACAGTTTAGGATAATCTTGTCAATTTTGTGATATATTAATTCTCACAGGTATGTTTACATAGCTCTGACTCCCATTGGATTGACAAGAGAGTGTGATCGACTACTGCAATGTCAGACGATTGCTTGAAAAACCTGTTCTGTACTGCATACATTTTAATGAGATTTTCTTCATAATTCAGGGTATTTGTAATAAAATTGTGTTGATTTATTACACCTACCTATTGAGGTAATATGTGTTTGTGGCATAATTTTATTTATACATTTAGAAATCTGCCCTCCTCATAGAGGTACCAACCTGACACTGAACATAAACCAGGCACAGCGATGACATATTGCATGGAGTGCTCTTTGGTAAGTGCATTTTATTTCACTGTACCTGTGAATCTGTATATAGTAGAAGGTGTGAGCAGTGGGGAAAGGGGTTTTTGTGCAACTTGCTCGGCCCTTGGTTGCAAGAGGAATGTTGGTAGACTCTTTTTAGTGAACAGGTATATAGGTTCCTTCCACCTCTACTTACAGAGGAATGACCAAGAAAAATACATATAAAAACCACTTCCCCAAATAATAAATATTAACATTTTTGCCCACCAATCACAATGAACTTGCCTTTAATTTGCAAGAAAATGCGGTCTCCTTCTATGTGCCTCCCCCTCAAATGGCACCCATGCTTAATATGCTGACAGTGTGGCAAAAAAAATACATCACACATAGGTCCATCCCTTAACCCATTGCAATGCTACTGGAACACCCATGTGCCTATGTGATAACATCCTTCTGCAATTCAACCTGTCACACAGAATGAAAGCAGTAGAAAGGTAACAGTATTATAGTGCCAAATGTGAGACCATCAACACAGCATTGTAAAAAAATATTTAAAATTTCAGCTACTAATGTGGGATCTACAAGCTAATGAATCATTAGTTGTACATAGTTTTTCACACATGGCTTCCCTATTTTGCCTTAATTTTTGTTAAATATAGAAAAAATGGAATATGTTGGAAGATGTTTTTCACATAAAGTAAGATTTTAGAACCTGATGAGGACCAGATATTTAATAATTATTTTAATATGATGCATAAAACCTTAGAATTTGAAAAAGGGTGTACTTTCATTTTCATACTTTTTTTCCATACTGTACATAGTAATTATTTTATTACATGCAATAAAAAACAATTGTATTTTTGGCTCTTAGGGGACAAGGTGTTTATTAATAAAGAGCTCTATTTATTACTTATGATCCCGATTCCTCAAAAGTTCAATCAATCAGGCATCTTAAGAGTCAGCTCAACTAATATATGTGTGAATATGCTGTGCTATGTGATAGCGGAAGATGAAGTCATTTTGGTTCATGATGATTTTCCAGTATTATTACTATATAAGGGTCTATTGAAGCACTGTATTTTGAACATTTTCTTTACATCTTCAACAGAATATAAAATGATAACTTAGCAACTAATATTCTGCTTTTATAGTGGAATTGTACCTGGACAGGAAAAAAAGATTCCTTCTGCAGACGAATTAAACTAATCTGGCGGATTGCTTCATTGACACTAGCCCCTTTGTCACAGGTGCTACCATCTTGACCTGTCTTCTTCCAGGTTCCAAATCTTCTTCCATTTTGTTTGGTCAAGCCTAAATGATGCAACTCATAATGCAACCTCTCTGATTGATTTTTATTTCCACATGTGTGTCTATCTTATCCTGGCACTTAACCCTGAGCTACACATGAGCAATTCAGTGTACTTTGGATAAAAGATTGTAGACAGGCAGGTAAGTTTTATTGCTTTAGTCCCACTTTATTAGTTTTGTATTTTGTATGGTTTGTTAACATATTTGTCATTTGACATTTATGGAATGAATGGAATAGATGTGATTTTTGAGTCTCACTACATTCAGCTGTAGCATGTAAGTCAATGCTGCACTTGTCAATGACAGAGTGGGCATCGTTTATTAAAACTCTCTAGGACTGGATAAGTTAGACTATAATAGGTGAACCTGGCTGACCCAACTGAAAAAAAGTAAGTGGAATGGTTTAGTATAGTGGTGCCCAACTTTTTCATCTGGGGGCCGATGTTGACATTGGGATAAAACCCGCAGGCCACAATGCAAACAAACATTAAAAATGTATCTCAAATGTAATTTGAATGTTTTTAAATACCATAATGTACATGCATGAAATAAAGTGAATGACAAATCAAGAATTTCTGCACTCATTTTAATAATGCAACATTTTAATAATGAAAGATACAAAACTAAAGCTATCATACAGTGCTGGCTGGTCATATATTGCTCCCCCCTCACCATTCCTGTACATTCCTGCCCATTCCTGAGCAGAAACTACACTATACAGTGCGTCCTGTCAGTTATAGGGGGCTGCTAACCTTCTTTGTACCCCAAAATCTCTGCAAGGGATACTTCCAGAGAAATGCAGTTCATCTGACAGATAGCCAAGGGGGACATGTTCTTACTACCACATCTTCAGGTTCTTACATCTTCCGTTCCTGAGAAATTGGGGTTCACAGAAGATAGATTACCAGCTATGTGTGACAGGGTAGTACAGTATGACAAGTATAGTTTCTTGAATCTTGTGATGGTGCCGTAGTGATGTAATGTTAGGAGGAGTTAGCCATAGGAGTCCTGCAGTTGCAGTAACATTTCCTTTTTCTTACAGGGAAATTGGGGTTCATGGAGAGTAAGGGGTTAGCTATGTGTGACAGGGTAACATTATATGATGGGTATAACATTTTATTGGGGGGGGACAAAAGGCATTCCTACTGGCTCCCACATTTCCAGTTGCTAATATCCCTCTGTTCCAGAGAAATTGAGGGTCACAGAAGGAAAGTGGTCAAATATGTGGTAACAGGCACCCCACCAGCCGCTTAGTCCGTCACACCACAGCATCTGCAGATTTAACTCCAGGTGGCAGTGAGCGGTACTGAGCATCTCCCCTAGGCATGGTTCCCTGGCATGAGGAAGGGGTAACCGCACAGCAGCCTCCCCACCAGTCTAAACGCAGCCTTTAAGTTTTGTGAACAAGCAAGTATATATTTGAGGCAGAGAGAGAATTGACAGTACCCCAATGCTCATTGCCATGTAAGTGGCCCCTAGGGTCACTAATATGTAAACTAAATTTGGGGCCCTGGTCTTGAATTAGCTCACCTTAATGGGGAAATATCCCTGATTGTTGTTAGGATTTTACGCTTATGACCCTGTATCTGGCAATTTGTTATGTTTATGGGGCTGAAATTAAGTTTAGAGAGGGAATGAGCAGAGGGCTGGATGTGGTAGCTCCATGGGCAGGTTGTGGGCCACGGACCCTAGGTTAGGCACCCTTGGTCTAGTACATTAACTGCTGGTGATGTTGTTTCCCGTCTTTTAGGGTGACATTGCAATTCTTACTCAATTATGCAATAGAATTCTGACAAGACATTTGTAGAGACATAGTTTACATGAAGTCCCAGCTACTTCCAGGACTATTGTGCAATAGAAAGTCAGGCCTCACCCTGTTAAGTAAAATTCTGGTAGATCCAGGCATAGGTCCACAGGGCCACATATTACAACACTTTACAAATTTTATGTACTAGTACACTGTAGAATGTCTTAATTTTCAAATAGAACTTCAGTAGAATCAAGAATAGGGCCAAGGGGCACATAGGGTGGTCAATGAACATATTTACAGCCTAAAAATCCAGAATTTAAACTTAATTCAATTGAATTCAAAATGGCAAAATTCAATTACATTTTTTGAACCAGGTCAAATTTCTACACTCACTGTTTCCTTCAAATGTACGTATAAACTATACAATAAAAAGGTTTATTTTTTCATAGAAAAGAATACAGTACTTCTAAAAAAAATGAAAAAATGATTATGTGGCCATTAGATACACATAATACTTTGAGGAGTTTTCAACACGCAGTGTGGTACCTGCAAATAGCTCACCCATTTTTCAAAACCTTTCCATAAATCATATTTGTACTCCCCCTGACTGAGTGTTCTGTCAGAATGTGCCAAGATAATTACTATGCTCCATCAGGCTGAAAAAACTGCAATCAATGGTCAAATAGATGAAATAGTGGGAAAAAGTATGTTCACAAAAATAGCTTGTTCTAGCAAGAATATATTGTTCACTAAAAAAAAAGTTACACCGGTTTGAGTCACACAATACATCACGATGCAACATAAATTCCCCATTTTTTGTTTCCTTCAAATCAACTATCCTAGTTTCAAATTGCGATGGTGTTATGTGCTCACTGTTTATTTTTCACACTTACACATATGCCATAGTGCACGTTTTTAAGCTGTTTACTGAATGTTAGGGCAATAAAGATAAACTTAAGCCATTTAAAAAATGAATTGCCCCCAGCGAAAAAAAAATGCTAACTAAGAGAAGGAGATGATGAAATATTACTTCTAGGTTCCGACATTAGAATCAGGGCAGGACTAGTGTTGACTTCTGGTCCAACATTGTACATATTGATTTCTTTGAGATGGGCAGCAACAATATCAATCAATCACCGGAAAAGGTGGCTTCATATGGTCAGTCAACACAAAGAGAAACAGGGAGATCATGAGCTAAGAATAGGATATCTCCCTAAACATATGGGCATTAGATATTTATCATGGTGAGGTGGCATTTTTATAGAGTTTAAGGCTTTAACCTTGCATATGTGAGTTTTGTGTATCAAACAAAATTTTTATCTATGCATCATGCAAAGGAAAAACATGAATTATAATTTTCATGGTACAGATGTGTTAACAATGCACAAATATAAAAAGAGTATTTAACATACATTTTAAACATTTAATTTTATAACATTTTGTATATGAACAAAAATGTTACATGTTCAATTTTTAATGTGCACATAAAAAGTGCATACATATGAACTATACACACAACAGCAAAAAGGACTTTTATTTAAAATGTATCCAAGCAATAAGTGCATTTTTTTTTTGCCTTACCAGGGACGTATATAATTTAGGCTCAAAAGTGTTTTTATAGTTTTAGCACTGTTGAAATTGTTATACTGTTTATAACATTTTTCTACACAATTTTTCCAGAGGCTTTTTTGGAATCGTCCTGTTTCCACTGCAATGTTGCAGCTCCATATGTCGTTCCGTTATGGGGATATGGGGTGTATTGGGCTGGCTGACAGTTAAGAATGTTCAACCCAAGAATGTCTGCATCTCATTTATAGATATTGGTGGAATTAGAATCATAGCATGTGAACGTGGCTAAAAATCTACTGGCCAGTTGGTTTTGAACTTTTACTCCCCTGCCCCTTTATATTGTAGGTCAGTAGAAAAGAGGTCATTAGTGGTCATAGAAGTGGTCTCTTTTTTGTGATCAGAAGAGATGTAGTGTAACGTAGCTTTACATTGGTGAGCAGAAAATATCAGCAGAGAGTTCAGACTTACATTAATTTTAATTGGTGAGGCGTACGTATTTCCATTGATGTTAATAGTTGTAAAGCAAGTGATTTACTGCTGCACGGCCTGGCAGGGAGATCAGTGCATGCACAAAAATGTCCCTTGCTGTTTAGATCCCAACTTTGTAGTAACTCATCCTGCCCAGATGCTGTAGAACCCCCCTCCCTAGGTTATTTTACCCCTAAGTTAAGTAGCTGCCACATGGGTTTCTGCTATGGCTGTAGGTAAAGTAATTGAATAGTCACAGGCCTCCTAGAAGACCTGAATGACTGCATAAAGTGTCCTGGGACCAGCAAGGCACAAAAACAGGGGCAAGAAGAATTAGCTTTACCTTACTGATAAAGCAATATACCATTATATACAGTTACATGGTACACATTCTTTTGGATGTATAGAAAATATTATAAGCTGGCTAAATACTGTTGGATTTAGTGAAAGCCTGATGTCTGCTAGCCAAGCACTGTTGAGAGGTAACCAATAGGAAACCCTGTTCAAATTCCTACTGCTCACCCATAAAATTTAACTAGATCAACCTATGTTTCCAGACCTGGGGCATCTGTTGGATATTTTAGATTATCGATACTTGTTTTTCTTTGTTTCTTAGAGGAAAATTGATCTGACAGGTTAAACTTGGTTTCTATTCCCTGTAAATCTTTAGTCAAAGTTCTCCTGAAAAGCAGAGTTTTTACTATATATATTGGGGCTCTTGTTAGTTTTTAGAACTACTCATATATTTACTTCCAAAGACTGCAAAACCTAATGCTAACCATAAAAGATTCTTGTGATGGATTAACTTTAAAGCACATTCTTGTGCAAAATAGGAAGTTCTCTAATCCCACCTTCCAATCATGCTCCCTCCATTTTACATTATTAGAAATTTCTTCCTAAACCATTGCAACTTACTTGAATCCAGTAACACTTTCCAATTGGATTGCAGATGGTAAGGATCTAGGGTTACTACTGACAACCTGTTTTGATGCTGTTTAGCTCTGGGTTTTTATTTTTATTACTATGGCCATTAACTAAAGAGATGTGGTGGGTATTTTTTAGCCTTTCTCTTTCTTGTATTATAATCATGTTCATACTTAAACAGTTACTTGGATTTTTGCCGATAGTAAAAAAACAATGCTGATGGCCAATAGAGACAAAGCAGCTCATACTTTATACAGAGATAAATATCAAGTCATAAAACTGTTTCATAATATCAGATATTCAGAAATGATTATAGCAAGACTACAGTTATCAGAGATGTTAATAAAATGTATTTATTTAAAATTATTTTATCTGGAACACTCTAGAACATCAAGAATTAGGTTAGTGTCAGTTCAAGTAAACATATTTTAAAGTTACCAGAACTTTAAGTTTCAAAAATTCCCTTGCAGTGGGGCTACTACTTTACTGCAATATTTAATTGCTTGTTTAGGTCCAGTGGTATGATTCATCTTGGCTTTTTACCTACAACTTTGAATGCATGGGGCCCTTATACCCCCCAGGGTGTGTAGTACATTTATTATGTTCCAATAAAACCAACTAATATTTGGTCTGGATGTCCCTTCATATTGGACCAGATTTGCCACTTGACAAAGTAAGCAGGCACCTAGAAGAAGTGACCGCCAATCTTTTTGCTGTAAATGTCTGATGCTGTTTGCAGATGACTGAGGTATAGGGAGGTGCTGCTTGGAAGTGGTAAATTCTGTAATGTGTGCCACACTGAGGCATTTTCTTTTTTTTAAAGTCTGTCTAATATACAGGTATATGCAGTTTTTATTATAAAATCTTCCAGATTACATTACATTCTAATCTTGACATGCATATAAACAAAGTAAATTGTAATCTTGTATTATTTATCCAGTTTATGAGTTTGCCCTGCACATAAACCGTGTAATCTAATCTTTGAAATGTAGTATACTTCATCACTCTTATCATCATAGTAACATGGGACAATTGCTAGTAGTTTCTTATAAAATCCATAATGTACATCTATCCATGTGTGTGTATTTGTTTATATATATATATATATATATATATATATATATATACATATATATAAAATCATGTGGCTATTATTATTTATAGAGTTAATTAGGGGCAAATACATTCTAAAACACTGCTAAGAAACCATAATGCAGAAAGACCACCAGAGTGAATGCAGCTTCAAACCCACAATACTGTTGTTGGATTACTGACTTCATTGGATCACCATGACAGGCAAGAAAAGCTGATCTCGGGTCACTCTCTTACACCATCTGCCTAGGACTGATTTCCTTAAAAAAGGCCCTTTAAATACTTAACCTCCCTGGCGGTATTCTTGAGTGTGGCTCGAGGTTCATTTGCAGTACCAAAAGTGGTAACCCTGAGCCACATTCTGGGTGACTTTTTTTAAGAAGCTTACCTGGTCCCCACAAGCCCGTGGCATCCTTTCGGCGATGTCCGCCTGGCATCTGTGTCCCTTGGCCTCGCTTCCCTGGCAGGATCAATGGGACATGTGAGGGTGTGGTGGTGGTGCACTGGGGGGGGCGTTACCTGATGGAAAATTTAAACAGAATGTACAGCTTTGACATTCCAGGGAGGTTAAATATACTATTATGGCCTGTGCTGTATTCTGAGTCTTCTTATCTGCAAATGCAGGATAATCCGATGTGCCCACATCCCTGTTTGGCTTGGACTGAGCTTATTTGGGCTTTAAAAGACTGCTACAGTTTGATCACAAAAAATTGTGACAGGTGATGGGAAGAGCCAGAAATGGCTTTGCAATGGGAATTTCAGCATTGGTAGGTTATAGTCTTTTTCAGTACAGTTTTGCTTTAAAAAGTAACTTTATAGAAAGATACACATCAATGGGTTGGGCAGTGTTAGATTACAATCTTTTGCTTTTGTTGATAATGTCCCAGTCAGAGAAACCCATAAAATTATTCCCCTAAATATAAATAGACAATCATATAAGTCATATAAAAACACAAACCGAAACCAGCTTTGCTTTTCTAATCGAAACTCAATTGTATATCCTGTGAGTGCATAGATGATTACTAAATTATTTACTGTAATAATTTACAATAATGTGACTTGCACATTTGTACATGCCAGTTGTTCCAATTTCTATGATTGCATTTCTACTAAATATTTGCATGTTCTTCTAATAGGATTTAAATCCATCAAATGTGAAAAATGAGTATGTAAACCTGCAAAAAAAAAACCCTTTTTTTTTGTGTAAAATGCATTTTAATATCCGTTTAACAAGTGAAAAGAATCAAGGGTTGTTATATGTTTTGTGCTTTCTACTTAGCATTTCAGGGCCTTGCTTGAATTAAAAAACACCCCAATATGTTTTGGACATAAGAGAGATATTCTGTTGGTCCTGAGAAAATAAATGAGCAGGGCTGACACCATTTCTTGCAATTCAATGTAGAAAATTGCAGTGTTCTTATACATACCAGAAAATTAGCAGAGGAATTCTATTCTGGAAGGATCAACAGTTTTTTTTGTACCTGAAGTCTTACAAAGAACTACAACATGGAGAAGTATATTTGTAGATATGTACTGCATCTGTCCTCAGTACTGACTTCATGGACTACAAAGCCAGCCCTAAAAACCCCACACAGTCTCTTCTCAACATTTGACTCCCTCCTAAACCCCACACCTACTCCCCATACAGATGCTTCCTCTGCCCAAGACATTGCTATCATATCCATCCTTTCTACCTCTAAATCATTACTAACTTCCCTAAGCTACATTGCTATGTATGAAGTCCCCTTTTCTCTCATCATCCCCATCCCCTACCTGTCCACTTGACTCAATCCACTCTGATCCACTCTGTGCCCACTCCTTCAACCTGGCCTCTGCAATGTCCAAACTTTACAACCTCCCCCTTTCTACTGGTATCTTCCCCTCAGCTTTCATACATGCCAATATTCTCCTTATCCCGAAGAAACCCTTGCTAGACCCTCTCTACTTTTTAGCTACCATCCTATCTCCCCTCTCCCATAGGTTTCCAAACTTCTTGAGTGCCTTGTCTATGAATAACTCACTGGCTATCTGAGCACCAACTCTCTGCTTGACCCACTGTAGTCTATTTTTCAAGCTGCTCATTCCACCAAACCTTCCCTTACTAAAGTGGCCAATGACCTCAACCTCAAAAGTCCCAAGGCAACTGAAGGCAACTTTTCTTACGTCCTTATCCTAGATCTTTCCTCTGCTTTTGACACTGTTGGTCACCCCCTTCTAATACAAATCATGAACTCCATTGGTATCACTGACTCTGCTTCCTATCTGTCTGACCACTCATTTTAAGTTTATTTTTAATGCTAACTCCTGGTCCCCTACTCAACTCCTTGTTGGTGTTCCCCAAGGGTCAATGCGTGGACCGATTCTCTTTTCTCTATACACCTCCTCTCTCGATAGTCTCATATCCTCCTTTGGTTTAGAGTACCATCTGTATGTTGATGACACTCAAATCTATCTGTCTATTCCCTCAGTCCTTGATAAAGATTCACAATGCACAAACTGGATAAAACAAACTTATCTCTCTCCACATTCCAAATCCCCCCCCCCCCCCGACATATTTCTAACTCTTAATAACACTGTTATTCAACCTCCCCACGTTGTCTTGTTGTTACCTTCAATTATGCTCTCTCACCCACCATATTCAGAACATCTTAAGGTCCTTCCACTTTCACATGCACAACATCTACAAAATCGACCCCTACCTGCCCCCAGAAGTCACCAAATTCCTCTATGGTTTTATCGTCTCTTGTCTGGACTACTGTAACCTCCTCCTCTTTGGTATTCCACTAACCCGACTCCCTCCTCTACAATCTATTATGAATGCTGCAGCCAGACTCATCCATCCTTCCCACCGCTCCTCTTCTGCTGCATCTCTTTGAAGATCTCTTCATTGGCTTCCATTTACCTTGGAAACAAATTCTAGCTCCATTGCTTTGCTCTAAAATCCCTCCACAGCTCTTGTTCCTCCTACATTTCTGCCCTTTTTGAAAAATACTCCCCTAACCACACTCCTCCAATGACTTACTAATGACTTCCCCACTTATAACCTCATGACATGCACAAATTCAAGATTTGTCTAGAGCTGTTCTGACTCTCTGGAATGGCCATCTTTGTCCTTTTTGGCTTGCTCCTACCTTCTACATGTTTAAAAGAGCCCTTAAAACCCATCTTTTCAAGTTTGCTTACCCATTTTAAACCTTCACTACTCACCCACCAATTCATATCACTCTTTCTATTGTGTGCTACTTACCCCTCCTCTTAGATTGTGAGCTCTTTGAGGCAGGGTCCTCTCCTCCTCCTGTGTCACTGTCTGTATCTGTCTGTCATTTGCTACCCCTGTAAAATGTACAGAGTTGTGTAATATGTTGGCGCTATATAAATCCTATTTATTTTAGTCAATAATAATAATAATAACAATACTTGTTTATGCCCAGACACTTTGTACACCTTGTTACTTCCAGCTAGATGTTAATGTAGACACTGTTGAAAGATGAATTTTTAAAATTGTAAAATATTTTTTAACTAAAAAAAAATCATTGCTGATTCTTGGGTCTGCTTGAAAAAAGTCCATCAGAGCTGGAATGCAATGCATTGCAGCACCAATGGATTTTTTTCAAAGACACCAACCAGTACCAGCATCACTCATCAAGTGTTCTCCTGTTCAACAGTTAAAAGCCTGCCCATGCAGGAGAGAGTGCTGCTCAGGTGGAATTTTTATTTAATTGGTGGGCAGGAGAACAATCTGCCTGATATATGCTGCTGGTGTCAGTTAGTGGCTAGAGTTTGGGTTTTTAGCATTCCAAGTTCTGATCTGACTTTAATGCCATATTGTCTGGTACCTGGATCGGTTGAAAAATGACAGGACCTCAGCTGAGTGGAGCTACCGTAACAGAAATGCAGCAGAGATCCTGGTATTGTGCAGCAGGGCCGCCAATGCTGGATCGATTGCCACAGGACATCTTATTCGAATGTCACTGGACTCTGCAAAGATAAATCTTGGTTGAAAATAGATTAATACAGATTTGTGTATTCATTTCTAGGGATGATTTAATGTTTTCTGAAGATAGGTACGTGGTACGCTGGGTACTGGGTGCCCCATTAAAAAAAGGAGGCTTCCAGTTTCCAATAAGCTTCTCACCCACAGACCTCCATAACACTGGGGTCACATTGTGGGGTCTAGTTTTTTTTTTGCCAAAAGGGAAGAGAGCTTTGCCTTTTTTGCTACATCTCCCTTCAGCAAACTAGATTTCAGAGAGAAATATGGGGGACTCAGTTTTCAATTTGGATGCAAAAATGGATGCATTTTTTTAGCTTTTACCTGTATTTTCACCTGTGACAGGCTGTCACTTTCACCCCTGCCCCGATATCTCTAACTCAGTCTCTTTAATTCATGTATATTTTATTTATTTAATTTTTTTTTTTTTGTATTGGCATTTTTGTTTATTACTGTTTTGAATGTTAGCAGTGCTTTGGTTTAAAGTACCTTGGTTTGTATTTGAGTATATACACTATCTCAAAAAGCAAGTACAACCATATACATACAAGGAAATGTGTTATAAAATATTGAGTTATTCTTTATCCATGCACGATTTTATACATATTCACCTGTTCAAGTAGCAAGGAGAAGAAACATAGAGCAAACTCCTAGTTAGCAACTGGGCTCCAGGTAAATGCTAATTTGATTTCAAAGTAGGTAGGTTTACATGTACCTTCATCCCTGATTCTACGCTGTTGTGGCCTCATACAGGCTTTGTTACAAACATTTATCAGGGCCCTTTGCACTTGACTTTAATATTAAAATCTCTAAGTGTCCGTGTCAATGGGCTTTAATAGGCAAGTGCAGCATGATTTTAAAATCATTTTGAGAGGTTCCAGAGATCAGTCAGAAATTATTGCAGGCAGGTGAAGTAGACTTGCATTTTGTCTGCATTTGACCTTCTTCGGTGCATTTTTGCATTGCTATAAACTTATTTGGATAGATAAGCTAACTAAACCCAGTTGATACTGGCCCTAAAGTAAAGCTTTCCTAAAAGAAGGGTTCTTTTCTATAAACTATTCCAGCTTGGCTATTATGAAAACTATTTCAGTGGCTATAATGCTCCTTGATTCACTGAGGCCAAACCTGGTAATGGCAGCATCCTTATGTTTAACAGCCCGAGGTAATAACTGCAGGCTTAATGATGTCAGGACTGCTGGTGTATTTGTCTCATTTAATTTATAATCCTGTCATCAGTATAAAGAACAGTGTTAAATGAATGCGTTGAATGACACTCTAAAAAATCCTGCCGTGAATGAACCAGGAAGCTCTCTGGACTTATTGGTTCATGTTCAAGTGCATGAAGATAGGAAAGAAATGGCAGACTTTCCAATATCTACCTAAAGCACACAGAGGAGGCAACATAAGTTTATTCAGATAAATGAAATCTCAATACAGTGGACCTGTCATCACCCCAGGAGTGAAATAGGGTCAGTTGCATTGCTGCATGTAGAGACAGGGAAAAGTTTATTTCCATGGGAGCAAAAATATTTACCTAGTGGCTAGATTATTATTCTACAGGCTTGTAGAGAGCCATAATAAGGCCCTGGATACTTAGAATATGACAGTCCCTTGTAACAGTGAAGAAATATAGAAAATATTAAACTGTAAAAATCCTTAATATTCAGTAACATAATTAACAAATATACACCTATACTAACATTCACACTTGCATAACAATGTAACATAAATACACAAATGGCTCACTCGTACATAAACCATAATTTGATCAAGTCAATACATCACTATAAATATTTTTGTGGTTTTCCCACCCTAATTCTTTATAAACTGAGGTGTGGAACTTTTATGTCAACTGTCTCGTTTTTTATATCAACAGTTCATAATATTTTAGTGTGGCGATCTGCAGGCAGAATTACTCCTACATTGTTGGCCAAAAGAAAGAACGTCACCCTTTTAGATTAAATTAATCGTGTCCGTTAATGTGACCTGAGGGTCACAAACTGTTCATTACTTGAAGAACCAATAGCAACCTACCGAGGAATCCTGGTTCAGAAAATTAAATATAGAGTGTCACATGAATGAAAACTATTAAATCTGTTGAAGATGACATCATAATCCAGCAGGAGATTCAAGCATTTTGAAAGTTTACACAGTGAAGACTTTTACAGGTTAATAATATGCTTAAATGATGTTAAATGCACAAATCAACCTTTTTGGAAAACGTTTTGTTGAAGTGGATGGTTTGGCAAGAAATGATCTGAATAGAAATAAAGGACTGGGAACTAGCAAGTTGGAACTGTGGTCTTTGGAAGGAGGAAGTGAGGAGGTTTTAGGAAAATGACTGTACAATTTCAATTTGTGCACAACCAGGTAAAATGATCGATAAATCCCTAAAACCAATTTTTATATTGGTTACACCCAGGCAGCACTGGATATTCTGTCAGATTTCAGATGAAATAAAAGCAAATGTTAATGGAAAATAGTGTTGCTGTTGCTGTTCTTTTCCTTTTTTTTCTGTGGAGAAGCAGCTTCTACGGCTGGATGCTTTTTCTGGCAACCAGCAGCCAAAATAATCACTCCCAAATATATCCTATAACTACAGAGATGTGCCAGTAGTTTAAGTAAATATCCAAAAGCACTGCTATTGGCTGGGAGTCCACTTGCTAAAATGACAAATAAATGGACATTAAATCTAATACCACGCCTGGATCAAGTACCCCAAAATAGACCAAGCTTTTTTTGAATAATAACACCAACTCTGTTGCAGTTATCAACTGGTGTATGGTGGACTTTGGAGTTTTCCCAGAGTCAGATAAAAAATGGGGGTATGCTATCACCCATTTAGTAGTTTTCATTATTGATATTTGGGGCAGTTTCAGTATAAATGACAATATTATCATTGATAGAGCTAGCAGACCATATAATTTACTTGGGGGAAGTGATACTTTTTTAAATGTAATATTTATAAAAAAACTGGTTTAGTTTCCAGCATATATGCAGTTACCTCATGGTGTCACAGAAAGTGACATGTACAATTTACTGTACAATCCTGCAGGGTCACACAGGTCTCTTGCAGAGATTAAATTTCTGTTATAGATATTTTACTCTTCAAGAAAGGCACCCAGACCAGAACTCTATCCAGACTGAAATGTAATGCAATCAGCTCTTTAAATTCCTAGTCCATAGCATGAAAGTAACGGTTATTATGTAGTTGTGTCTGCTCACACTGCTACATGATCTGCAGTGGTAGATTTGATGGAAAGTGGCGTCCCATTAAAGCCCATCTCTAGGAAAATATACAGTAGGAAAATGTAAAATCCTTGTCATTTGATAATATCATCCCATAGATTTTATTTCACCTCCTTTTCTGGTGACACAGAAGGAAATGAGGGAAAAAAACACCAAAATGTACATTCTCTACTTGACAACAGTAGAATGTATGGCTCTCCACAGCCAAGGTACAAATAGCAATAAAAAACTTGGCTTAAATGTCATTAGCCTGCTGCAAACATGATCACTTCTCTGCCTTATGTTCACCTAGATAACAACATTATTTATTTGTAATAGGCTGCAGCAGGAGGCTAATCTGTGTCAGATGCTTGTGAACAAAGGCGAAATAGGCAGACACTGGCTTTACTTGATTATTTAATTTTAAGGATGTAGATATTGCCTATGAATAGCACCCAAACAAAGGAAGTGCTGTCTCTCTGGGAAGATAGGGCAGCTGAAGGCATTGTTAGGGTATATTGTTATTTATATAGTACATATGTATTCTACAAAAATGTAAAGATAGAAACCCCATTCCTTTAAGGCAAGAGTTGTAGCCAGTTGTAGCACTCAACAGGGCCGCCCCAATACATAGCAAATACTCACTTAAGATAATAAATACATATTGTCCTCTTCTTCGACTGTGCTACCCCTATTTAATGTACAGCGCTGCGTAACATAAATATAAATCCTAAATAAATATAGGATATAAATATGTAAAAATCGATATAATTCCCAGTTATTATTAATAATAATAATATTAATAATAATAATATCATGTGAAGTTAAGTCTGATTTACCAAGCACACATACACAGGGGATTCAAAGAAGCAAAATTGAAAAAATTGCTGCTCAACAATCTTTGTAGTTTGTGTGAAGGAAACCTACACAAACATGGTAAGTGCATACAAACTATGCAGGGCATCATGGTGGCTCAGTGGTTAGTACTCTGGCCTTTGTAGCACTGTGTCCCAGATTCAAATCTTGTCCAGAACATCTGCATAGACTTTGCAGGTGCTACCTGTGTTTGTGTGGGTAGTTAAAGTTTATATAAAAATAGGAAATAAACCTGTCTCATATGTGAGCACACACAGGGTACATGTAGTAAATTATGTTCTCAGGTGCATTAAGCTTGCATTTAGATGAGTTTTTGATGATTCTAACTCCCTTGAAACTCAATTGTGCTGACCAGCTCTAAGATTCTGCGTGATTTTCTGTTCTGTTGTTTTTTTTGTGGACTTTTATGGAAAGAAAGGGTTATAATTCAAATGCCAGTGTACACAAGCCCTTACATGCCAGTAGAACATGTCATGAAAACATTATTGTCAGACCTAAAATTTTGTAGAACCAACAATGTTGTAGAACAAAAAAGTTTAATTATGTGAGTGATAGCATGCCTTATGGCAATCACAAAAGACTTAAATATTACCATAGTATTAAGTTGCACTTAATGATGCATGCATGCATCAGGATTGCCTCACCATTTCTCACCCTCTCAATTATTGCTTATTGGACTCCTAATGCCTAACTCCTTAACTAAAAGTTGAATACATGATATAAAAATTCTTAAGCACAATAGATCATCTAAAGACACAGCACAACAACAGCTGTTTTAATTAAGGAATACGTACTGTGTCATAATTTAATTGGGTGGCTCAGTGGTTAGCACTCTGGCCTTTACAGCACTAGGTCCTAGTTTCGAATCTCAGTCAGGACATTTTCTGCAGGTTCTCCCTGTGTTTGCATGGGTTTCCTCTAAGTATTCTGGTTTCCTCCTACATTTCAAAACTATACAGTTTGGTTTATTGGTTTCTTTTCAAAAATTGGTAGGGATATTTGGTAGATTGTGAGCCCCTTTGAGGGACAGCTAGTACATGATTATGGACTATATAAATACTGGATAAAAAAAGTCAATAGATGGGAGTAATAGAAGGGAAAAGAATCCTTGTTCTCATTCATTCGTGCATGTAAATTAAATTTTAAGCTCTATAAATAAAATTTTTAAATTATGGGGTGATACAGGAAAACATTTGAAAACACAAGAAATACATCTGCTTCCTTCAAATGAGAATGCATAATAATACAATGTGGGTAATTTTTGCCTGGAAAAAAAATATGTCATGGCTGTAATAATTAAAATTTACAACAAACATATACAAAAATAATAAAATGCCTGTCTCATGTAGCTTTTAGTTTATATATATATATATATATATATATATATATATATATATATATATATATATATATGCTGGCTATGCAATATATGATATGGCAGACACTCCTTAACCTAGCTAAGAAGTTTAGGGTTAAAGCTAATATAGGTGCCATATTGGCTCCCACCATATGAGCTGAGGTGGGAGACATGCATCTAAAGTAGAAGCTTCTCCTGCATTTGGCTCCTACAAGGACTTGGCTCTCAATCCTAAAGCTAAGCTCCACATATTACTGGTAGAGGTACTCTCTTACTGTACTTTAAGAAAGCTCTGCTGTCAGTTTGACAGCCTGTTTTGCTCTGAGTGCAACTGCAACAGTCACCCAACATTAAACCCTCAACTGTAGAATAGGGTGGGAGGGAAACTCGCTCCCTCTTCTTCCTAAAATTCCCCTCACTTCCTTTTTCCTCACCCTTTTAACCCTTTCTTTTCTCCTCCCTTTTAAAATATCTGACCTATCCCTTAACCTCTCCCTTTGGCCTATCAAAATGTCCCTTATATTCCTACCTACTCATTGCTTCCCCTAGACCCTGGTCATGTCCGCCTTTCGCCCACCTCCTTTCTCTTGGCAGCTCCAGGCTGTTCTGTCAGGCATAACATACAATAAAAATATGATTTCCAACTCATTATTGCATATATAGATATCTTTCAAAATTTTTTTGCTCAAGTATCATCTCTGTGAAAATTCCCACTTATTTCATAGTACAATAGTGCTAGAAGTAGACACATTGCATTGTTAGCGCATATCCTGTTCAGAGATACGCCCGTACAAGAAAAAAAAAAGTTATTGCAATTAGAGGCTTTTCCTAACTTCTCTCTACATTAAATAAACATTGTCTTTATAGTTGGACTCACACCTGCTGATCACAAATAATTTTATTTAGCAACTCAGAACAAATAAATAAAGGATGCTTTCTGAACAATCGCAAAGGGGACATGACACAGAACTGTATAATTATTACACAAATTCTAATTGGTTTTACACAGGGAAAGATGACCTTTCCCATCCGTCATTGTAGTTCATGCTGGGATTTAAAAAGAACTGTGTCACAGATATGGAAAAAGGCTATCGAGTTGTTATTTAAATTGTGCCAGGAGTGGGCCACAAAAACATGACCTTATCTGGCAGCAGTTCTGCATTCTGTATATTAAGTGGATTTTGGGCGCTGTTTATTTTTCTTTCAGGAAATGTGTTTTTTCTTTTTATTTATTAGTAACATAGAATTGTTTGAAACTTTTGGCAGAGCTGGTGCTTGGGGACATGCAGTGATGTCAATACAAAGTACAATGGAATGATAAACATTACTTTATAAACCGTAATCAGGATCAAAAGTTTGAACATTTGCCATTCCACAATGTCTTACTGCAACTCCATTGAGATATGCCAAAGAGTTGCAGATCTTTTTGGTGATATTCAGACGTGCTTGTCTTCTGCTATATCATCAAGCACAGAAAATATCTACAACTTGTAATGTGACCAAAAAATCCAAGATGAAAGAATTCAAGGCATGTACCATACATAAACAAAATGATATGAATATTAATCTTTATGAAGTTAAATCACAAACTGGCTTCCAATAGGTCCTGGGAATAGTAGTGCAAGATATCTTCACCAAAAATCCCATATTCACTCATCCAAACCATCACAAAAAAAGAAATGTAGAAATAAAGAAAAAACACAGAAACTCTGCAGTGGAACTTTTGGTACTGCCCTTTAAGGTTGGGGAGAATAAAAGAATGTTACCATAAAGTACCACTAAAGTCTATCATAAATATAAAAAGCTTCCAGGAGATTCTACTACCTAGTTACCAAAATTATAGGGAAAGGAACCATCAAATAATGACTAGAAATACAATATGCGTTTCTTTTGAACACTTCCCTGTTTACTGTTAACAGTACCCAAATTGTTAACAATAAAAGTCGTGCCATTCTTCCCAATGACTGACAATGTAAGGAACATTTTACCCACTGACCATCACACTAATCTATTGTGAGCTGTGGATATTGTTATTATTGTTAGGGTTTCCCCAAGACCTGAAAGTAACATCAAAGTTTCTACCATGTCAAAAAGCTTGCGAAACACTGTTTTGTACATTACTCATTAAAAAGGTATGTATATGTGTCAGATTTATGGAGGTAGAAACAATCTTTCATGATCCTTCTAGCAACAGTAGATTTAGCAAGCACTTTACACACAGCACAGTTTATTTCTTTATAGACGGGAGTGGGCAGGATGAGAAGTAGGCATCCTGCTGTGTCTCTCCCCATAGAAAATGACTCTGAACATCCCGATGGTCATTTAATGATCCACCAGAGCAGATTGCTAAACGACAAAGGGGGATGCTGTACACATGCTACATTTTAGCTTGAGATGATCACAATTGTTCATCTTGAGTGATGGTGTATGTAGCTTAAGTAAAATATATTAATTTTAAGACTTTTAACATGATAACATGCACTTGAAATGCTCATTTAGCAGGGGTGCTCACTGAAGCAACACCCTATACAGATATCTCTTATTTAGGACAAAGTCATCTAAAATGGGAATATTCCTCCCAGTCTTTGTTTTCAAAATATAATTTTCATAAAAAAATACTATTGTTCCTCTATGCCATACTGTATTATGTTACCACTTTAGTTGTACTATACTTTTATTCCAGTTTGTTTTATGCAATATGGTACATTAGTTTTGTTTGTTTATATTGCTTTTGTACCCCTCAAAAAACTTTAAATGTTAAAAAAAAGGTTCATTTATTACTTTGCAAGATTAATTAGATGGGCTTTAAGTAAGTACAAGGTTATAGCTAAAATGTAAATATTAGTCTGGTCCATAAAACTAAAGTGGTAGAATCCCACTACAACTCTGGCTCTTTTTTCCTCTGGACCATTCTCAGCCAGGGTACCATAGTATAGAGTTCCTCCAGAGGTTGCTAGGGGTTCCTTGAGCTGTTCTTGATTAACATTTTACTAGTTGGATCTAACAGCAATACAGCCAGTGGCATGGTGCCAATAATGTGTTCTAGATCAATTGTAAATGGTCATTTTGTTTTTTTAATTCTGTGTTTTATACAACAAAAGAAAAAGACACGTCAATAAACATAAATGTGTGGCATGTATTCCCATGAAATATAATATAAAAAAATGTAAACAAACACCAATTGCAGTTTGAAAAAAAATTGAAAGAGCGGAGTAAAACCCCCAAAAAAACAAAACAAGGGAAGGGAAGAAAAGAGAAGATTTATAAACATTCCAATAAAAAAATGTTTTTTTGTGTGTTTTTTTTAATTGCATACAGGTAATCCCCGGGTTACATACCAGATAGGGACAGTTGGTTTTTTCTTAAGTTGAATTTGTATGTAAGTCGGAACAGGTACATTATTTTATTAAATGCAATTAGGACAGATGTTTGCCTCAACATAATATTAGGCAGCCTGGTGTCAGTTACTGTATAAAATCCTCAGTGTGAGTTATCCACAAACAAAGCAAAAAAAAACTTTATAGAGCCTAGACATTCATTAACTTCTGCAGCAAGCTGTGCTTTGATATGCAAAAAGAAACAAGTGCAGAGTTTCTCTTGGTCATTAAAGAGTTACAAGAAGCTGCAGAATGAGCTTAGTTGTGTTTAGCAAAATATTTCTTCTGCAAATCATGAACCCCCCAATCAAGCCTGGTCCTGCAGAGCAAGCAGGGAATCCCCGTTTATATCTAGGGGTGTCCCTATGTCCGATGTCCTTAACTCAGGGACTACCTGTAGTTGTTCTGCACAGTTAGGCTGTAGGCTGTAGCTGTAAGCATAATATCATTAATTCTACTAAACCACTTAACTAAAAAGGAGGTGCAGGACCACAAAAGGGGATTGAATGCTTTTCCCGCTGATACCAAATGAAATAATAAAGAGTGTTTATATCTTTTATATGACAAAGAAATAAAGAAATGAAAAAAAAGTGATGGATGATCATTAGGCCATTTATAATAAAAATTCATAATAGTATTTTTACAGACTTGTGTTCAAAATGAATCTAATTTGGGACAGGTCCAAAAAAATTCGAAACATTATGACTGGATCAATTTGGAATCTCCAGCACACAGACAGACAGGTACATTTTGTGCAAAAATATTGGGGTCCTATACCCCCGGGTAAAGAATTTAAAATGCATTTCCTGATATTTAATAGTAATATAAGCTTTGACCATAGGCAATAGTACGATCCACCTGATCAGCGGCAAGAGAAATTCTCAATTCTAGGTCCCACTGACATATGAACAGAGGAGACGAGGATGCAGCTTTAATATTAAGTATGGAATAAGAAGCTGAATGAGATCCTCTAATCAAATTTATTAAATGAACGACTGAAATATGTCAGAGATGGGAGAGTAGCTAAGAAATGGATCAGTTATACCTTGGGCCAAAATCCTAAAGGGCAAATGCTCTGTGCCTCACAGTTCAAATGGGTATTTTCCAATCTCCAATCATATACAAATAAATACTTTAAATTGTCCTCTAAATAACCTAATAATCTAAATTGAGTAAATAAAGGGTCTGATATGCAAGGAGGAAAAGCTAGATCACTGATGACAGGAAGAAGTGGTAAAGGATAAGTTGAAAGATGTAGTTTGGGCAAATATGTATAGATAGTTGCCATACTTGACCCAATAGTAGAATTTTTCACTAAATTGTAAAAATATTCCTTTGGAACCCAGGGAATACTAGATAAAAAAGCCCCAGAAAAATAGGACTCTAATACCGTTCATTGTTTATATTTACTATGATTATACCAATCTATCATGCATGTCAAGTAAACTGCAGCATGATACAAAAGTGGGTCTGGCAAACCCAAAGCCCCCCCCCCCCCCTCTTAGCTTTAGGCAGGCTAAGTTTTGTGTGACACACCCGAGGTTGAGCTCCTAACCAAATAAAGCTACTAAATAGGTTAGGTTAATTGCTTCCCCCAAAAAATGATCTTAGACCAGGGGCGTCAAACTCTGGTCCGCGGGCTAAATCTGGCCCACAACGTCCATTTTTTTGGCCCCCAAAGGAATCCTAAATATGAATTGCAGCTGGCCGCTGCTGCATTGAAATTGCACCACTACTACTCTACCAGCGGCCTCTCTGCCTATGCGTGGCCCCACAATTGATTGTTTTATAGACGCAAGTAATGCCGGTAATTGGAGTAGCGGCATCACTCGCGTCTATAGACCAGCGGCCTCTCTGCCTATGCGTGGCCCCACATTGGACTGTTTTATAGACACAGGAAATTGTAGTAGTGGTGCTATTTCAGTTTCAAGTTTGGCCTGCAACTTTGTCTAAGTTTTTAATTTTACCATACCTTCAGTCTGCAGTAAGTAATCCTAAAAGTACTTTACGGGCCTACAAACAGCGTACCCTGTATATTGAAAACATGATAAACATTACCCAGTATAAAGAAAGGCCCACAGCAAAATAAGAGCAGGGCCTTCATGACAGGAGTGTAAGGGGCTGCCCAGCGAAGGATAAAAAGGGGAGGGGGGTGGTTGGAAAGAAAGGAGGAAGAAGGAGTTAAAGATTTGAAAGATGCTTTGGGAGGAGAAGAAAGGGATAGGGGAAAGTGCAAAAGGGGGGGGGGGGTAAGGGCACAGATATAGGGGAAGCCGTCACAGTTTTTACAAGAAGAAAATTCCTGCCCACCCTCCCTGGACTTTAGGCGAGTTAATATATTGGTGGTTGGGGTCTGGGGGAAGGTAAGTGCCCTGTGGTAATTTGGTGGTGAAGGGGCATCCCGGGTGGTGGAGTGCCCCTTTAAGTTGGTTTGGGTGGGCCCCTGAGGCAGGGTTGGGCCTAGGGGCCATAACGGTGGTTAAGGGGGGTTGCAACTATTGCAACTGGTGGCGGGCTTTACCTTCCAAGACCTGCAGTCTGAGTAAATAACTCAAGGAAGTAGACTAAAAGGATAGTCTAAAGTTTGGGGGGTGGTAATATTTTGAAATGTTGGGGGGTTATTTAAACGGTTAATAATCTGAGTTATTTATAGCTTTTTACAGTTTTAGGGTTATTATTAATGTTATGTATGTTATTTATGGTATTTATGGTTAATTAATATTATTTATAGTTATTTAATATTTATGGTTATGTATGCAAATGTTATGTTAAATATTTGTTGTGTATAAATAAACGGCTGCTTGCCAGCCAATTTTAAAGCTACGTACACACTTCCAATTATTATCGTTGGAAAACGAACGACGAACGTTCCTGCACGATATATACGAACGATCGTATAGCACCGATCCTGCACATAGAGGTAACGACACGATCGTTCGTAGATATTGTACACACAATAGATACGATCGTTTGAGCGATAGAGGAACTATGTGCACGACAGGAAAGTGAACGGACGTTCGTTCATCACGCATGCTCTGACCATGGACGATCAACGAACGACCGTACACACGAACGATGTTCAACGATCGTCGTCCAATCCGATCCGTCGGTCCGGTCGTTCGTTTCCAGCGACTTTCCTCGTTTGTCGGCGTAGTTGGTTACTTTTTTACGAACGATTTTTTGCCCAATCGATCGTTCGTCGTTCGATTGGAACGATAAAAATTGGAAGTGTGTACGCACCTTAAGTCCAAAAAGGTGTTGAATTTTGATAAAGGGGAGGGGGTCAAGAAGGGGGGAGGTTGGCAAGCAAAAGGTAGCTTATGAAATTATTCAAGTATAGAGAGAGGGGAAAGTATCGGTGGAGGAAGGAGTGAATAAAAGGGGGGGGGTAAAAGAAGAAAAGAGCGGGGGCATTGGATCCGCACTACCCTAGTCAGGTACTGGAGAGCTCTTACATGCAATTAGCTGTCTATCTTCTGTAAGCTGCATTTTTTCCTGGCTTTCAGCCTGTGTATGTGAGATCCAACAATGATTTCCTCTTATTTAATTCCTTGTGTTAATTATATTATTAAAAGTGTCTTGTTCAATATTACAAAAAATAACTGGTAATAATGACAGAAAATGGCAGAGCTGTGCAGGGCACAATTCATTTTTTGTCTCAGGGTACCTAAATAACCCCCACAATTTTTTTTCTTGAACCTCAAACAATTAGACCCGATTATTTGGATATGAGGACAGTGGGAGGGATTACACAGTACACTGTCAATAGCTGTCAATAAAAGCTATCAAGAACATGGGAGGTGCATTGTTTACAAGGAAACAGACTAATAAAATTGCATTGTGAGAAGGAGCATTAAAGCAAAACCATTGTGTAGCATTGGAAAGCAGAAACACAGTTCAAAAAAAGGGCAAAATAGCTACTAATTATAAGTATCTTTCTATACATAATTGAATTCCTATTCTTATAAATGATTTAAAGAATCTAGTAAGCAGCACTATGTGGTTTGCAGTAAAGCTTTGTGGCGCAGCATGGTGGCTAAGTGATTAGCACTCTTGCCTTTGCAGCGCTAGATCCCACATCTCGGCCATGACACTATCTGCATGGAGTTTGCAGGTTTTCCTCATGTCTGCGTGGGTTTTCCCTGGGTACTCCGGTTTTCTCCCACATTCCAAAAACATGCAGTTAGGTTAATTGGCTTCCCCCCAAAATTAACCAAACACTGTATTAATGACATATGACTATGGTAGGGACATTAGATTGTGAGCCCCTTGGAGGGACAGTTAGTGACATAACTATGGACTTTGTACAGTGCTGTGTAATATGATGGCGCTATAAATACTGTGTAATAAAATTATTAATAATAATAATAATGCTAAGGCTCCACTAATAAATGTGCATGAAGTTTGTATGCGCTCCCTGTGTCTCTGTGTTGCCTCCCACATCCTAAAAACATATTGGAAGGTCAATTTGTTTCCCCCAAACTGGACGTAGACTATGGTATTGACAGATGACTATGGTAGACATATTCGATCATTCATTCTCAACCAGGGTTCTGTAAAACCCCAAGGTTCCTCCACAGTTTCATAGGTGTTCCTTGATCTGCCGTTGATTGATCTTTCATTTTGAGGATTCCTGTTTTGTGGGGAATGCAACCTGGTAGAGCCAACTGTATGCCTCTAATAATGGTTTTTGTTGTCTATACAGATGGTATTATGGCCACCACTATAAAGAGGGCATTCTTCCCATTAGTTACTACTGAATACATTGGATTTAGAGGAGTTCCCGAGATCTGACATGGGTAAAAAGGTTGAGATAGGCTACATTAGATCATGAGCTCCTTTAGGAGGGATAAATGATATGACTTTGGTGTGCTGTAGAAGTGTCAGGGCTATACAAATAAAAAAACTCTTTTAAATATAAACACATACAGATTCACATACAGAATCCTTTTAACACAAAGGTGGTCAAGAAAAAACATCACATCAATACTTTGACGGTAATTTTGTTTACTATAGGAAGAATTATCAGTCTGTTCATCCTTATTTTAATGGTGTTCATCACATCACTCTTCCCTTTCTATCACTAGCACTATGATGGTCCAGTGATCAATTGCTCAAGCACTGTTCTCCTCTTCTGTCAATAAACCAAAGGTGTTTTGTCAAAGTGAGAGGAGAGCAGTATGTGATGGCCATCTGGTCATCTGAAATCCAATACTCTACTGGAGTAAAGGGATTTAAGACTCAGAAATAAGGGTTTGCTGTTTTAGATATATTCTTTGCAGCTAAGCAATACACTAAAAAATGTACCCTTTGTCTTGCATTTCTTCTAAAAAATTGCAGTGTACTTCCTGATTTGTGAGGTTTTCTAGGCACTCCTTTGCCTACAGCCTCATTGCTATATAACTGACATACTTCACAGAAAGATTTGAGCAAGGCCAATGCTTAACATGACATTGCAGATTGTACAGAAGGTTTATTGTACATAAATTTGCCAACTCTCTTCATTTTTGGCAGAATCAACAAATGTTTGCATTTAATAAACAAGGGTAGGTCTAAAGGTTTAAAATTATCACTGAAATGAAAAAGATAACAGAAAATGAGAAAAGAAAAATATACACACACAAAAAAACCAAATACAGTACACACACAAAGAACTAAAAAATTAAACTTCAGGCTGATGTAGAAGCTACAAAAAAATGCAGCTCTGTAACTAGCTACAAGTATTTTTCAAAGCAAGTAAAGTACCTACCTTAAAGCATACCTACCTGGACATTGCTATCATTTTAGGTGGTGACTAACTTAAATATAACTTAACCTAAATATAATTTTAAACATTCATTGTTTTTTTTATTTTTTTTAAATACTGTTTTGTTGGGAACGACCTCCCCCCTTCCGCCTTTAGCATTGCAGCGGTAAAGACTAAAAGGGAAAATCCACAACTTCCTGAGATACATAGGTCACAATCTCAGGCATGCGCAGAAAGATGCTTTCCGGAAGGTATGTGCAGTGACATTGGCATTTTTTTGTTTTACACTTTCAGAAAGAAACTTCATCCAATCTCGCTCTTTCACAGAGTAAGGTTTGGTGATGTGGGAAGAGCCTGGAAGAAAATGGCGGTGTCTGTTGGCCTCTCTGCACCTGAAAGAAGAAATCATAGACCGTCTGGTCTATGATCTTATGCCTCTTTCTCTATTTGTAGCCTTCTGAGTTAAATTTCAATGGTAACCTTTTTGCACAGGCTAACAATAATAATAACAATGTTCTTCTATGAAAATCTACCCATTCAGGTCCATGCCTTGGAGTAGCAAGGAAATGTACAGCTGAGGGGGAGTGCTGGAAATGCCAGACGCAGCCAATGCGGAGCTAAAACTTATGGCTTATCACTTCAGTGGCACGCTGCTGAAACTCCCTCTTCATTGAAATAGCGCTGCTACTAAAATTCCCAACTATAAAACAGTTCAATGCGGGGGGCCATTGGGGGCCAAAAAAAAGGATGTTGGGGGCCAGATTTGGCCCCCGGGCGAGAGTTTTACACCCCCTGCCCTAGCAGATTTTTTTATGCTCTATGTTTCCATGTTACGACAGTTCACTCTCTTAAATTGTCCTGATCAGGAATATCATGGCAAAGAGAGGAAAAAAAATTGAAAACTTTTAGTTTCTACCTAAAAAAAAGGGGAATTTTCCAATGGAGCATTTGTGCACATGTCACCTGTCCAAGAGAAGATTTTCCTTGCATTGGAAAGATATCCTTTCATGTTCTATTGAGTTTACAGGGCAAGGCTTTACATGCAAGCATTTAGTATTCTTTAGAATTAGTCGCAGCTTCTACGATCTCTCAGTACATATTTACTTTATTGCTGTGGTATCTATTTACTGGTACATTAGATTGTAAGTTCCCTTGAGTGAAAGTTAGTGACATGACTATGGACTTTGTAAAGCGCTGCGTAATATGCCAGTGCTATATAAACACAAATCAATAATAACTTCCCCCAGAACAATATATCACATTTGAAACCAGCATTTGTGTTTCCAAAACATTTCCCAAAATATTATTTAACTTTAGCGTGTAGATTAAAATTATGATCAGTTTAAGTAACAATTAGACTTTATTGTAATTATTTTTTTTTCTTTTATTCAAACTGTTTAAAAAGAGTTTGCAAAACCCATGAACTGAAAAAAAGCAAATGCTAAGATGTGCAATCTATTTGCCAGCCCTTCTACAATACACCCAGCCCTCCTCCTCCCTTTCCACCCTCAGCTCCTATCACAAGAGTAACAGAGATACACACTTGTCAAACGCAAGGAAACCAGACCCAAAGCTGCTCAGCAAGCTGTATATCAGTCTTTTACCTGCTCTGAATCTAGAAAACAGAGTCTGTTTTACAAGGCTTCTCTGCAGAACCCTAATTTTTGGATTTACACACCAGATGTCTGGACAGAGCACCTAATCCTGTTAATTCACATTACAAGGTAAGAACATATTTTGCTTGGATCAGAGCTGATAAACTATCTTTACAATGCAAAGATTATCAAACTTGCAGAAGAAATTTAACTGCCTTATAAAACAAAAAAAAAATAGATCAAATGGAACTGGTGTGGAGTCAGTGCCTGAGGTCAGAAATGGTCCTTGTGACATTAGTGCTGTTCACAAAAAAGTGATGAATGCAGTTTGTAAATAATATATATAATATTTTGGTATAATACAGGATGTTTTTTTTTTTTTAATAGCGAGTGAAGATAATTAGTTCTTGAACCTTTATATATATTTTTTTCTTCCTGAGCCACCAATATGACATGAACACCATTAACACACATATCTGTAGGACAAGCTAGAAAACTAAAATGAAGGCAGATATTATGCATTAGGACTCTTTAAAGCTCTCTATATTATGTTGCAGTATTAAATAAAGCTAATGATATTATTAATAAAAAAATCTGTTGGTTAGGGGTTAGGTAATATTTGGAAAAACTAAACATGTCAGAATCCACTAATTACTATAGTGTATAATAGGACAAACTCATACAGATTGATTTTTTTTCCTCCTAGTAGTCCTACAGATAGCACACAATCCTGGTAGATGTCTGATTTTCCAATGTGTATGGATACCTTAATGTCCAACTCCACAGTGCAATAAATAATCACTACCTCCCAGAAGCTGGTCCTTAAAGGTTCAGATCTGGGTAATGTAGTGCAGGTCTACTACCACTGGGTCCCAGGGCAACAAGGACCCATCTTTGGGGTGTGTGGTCAGGAGACTGCTGCAGGTGCATTGCATTAACACATAATATCAAAAAGGTAATGCAAGCATGGTGCAACTCCATGCATCAAAGTACAAAGTTCTGATACCAGCCTCAATCATAGTGGTTTGCAGTTCTGTTCCTTTTTGCAACATATCTGCAAATGACAGCCATAATAGCTGTAACTGAATTTCCAATATACTCAGAAAACTGTAATTGCAGCAAATGTATAAGTAGTGGTGCATGTTTTCCCATATTCCTTAACTGTTTATGGGTCTGTGAAAGTCTGCACGCTTATGTAAACCTGCAATACAACATGCCAAATATCATGATTGTAATTTCTTTCTGCTCTTGTGCTTTGGCTACGTACACAATATAAGACTTTTGTTGTTGGAATGCGTCTTTCACGATCCTTTCCAATGACAAAAGACAGAAAGATTCATGAATGAATGCTGTACATACTGCACCATCCTGCTACATGGAGAGGAGAGGGGAGGGGAAGAACGAGCTAGCGGCAGCCCGCAGCGCTCTCTCCCCTTCACAGGACGGATCCATTAACGACGGTGGATGAGCGCTGTACACACGTCAGATTCTAGTCTGATAGCAGCCTTAAAGCAATAATTGAAAGGGAATCATCTGACCTGTGTCCGTAGCCTTACTCTTTAGCCTTAAGTTGCGTGCACACTTCCAATAAATGTCGTTGGAAATGAACGACTAACGACTGATCGTCCAAGAATCGTTAACAAAAAAGGTGCACAACGACACCGTTGAACAAGGATTGACGCTAGAAATTAACGACTGTCCTGCCGGATCTAATTGGCCGACGTCCGACTCCCTGCATAGTTCAAATGATTGTATCTAGCGTGTGTACACTATTGGTGTATTATATATGAACGATCATATGATTACAGCATGTACAGAATTGTGCACAATACGATTGTTCAAATATAATCATGCATATCGTGATCGGTCGTAATCGTTCGTTTTCTAACGATGATTATTAGAAGTGTGTAGGTAGCTTAACTCTTTAGTATATCAGACACTGTTTATGACTGGTATCATAAAATAATTCACCCTATACCAAACTATGATCCTAAATAGCCAAAGTCAAAATTCTTCTTTTAAGATTCACAAGGATGTATGAAAATGTCAGTGAATTTTAGCATCCTGGCTTTAGATATAAAAAAAAGAATTTATCAGATAAAGAAATGATAAACAGGCGGCACATGATGCTTGCCAGTCAATCATAGTGAAGATGGGAGAACTCTCAGATGTTTAGTAGGCATGCCAATGAAAGCAAAAACAAGAAATGTTTAAAAGCTACATAAGGTTTGCCTGTCTCTGAAATCCTGCAGTGAACGAATTCCCAAATAAACAATAACAAGTACAGTGGTAGCAGTGGTGACGAAGCATCCACCTGGAAAATTAATTACAATTATTATTATTATTATTTTTTAATTATATATTTATTTGGGAAAAAACACAAACAGAAGTCAGTGGAACGGATACATTGTATCAGATGTTGGGATTTCTTGGCACACCAGTTGTTTCAGCTTAGCAAATTCATTTTTATACTAGTAGTAATGTTTCTTTTATATATATATATATATATATATATATATATATATATATATATATATATATATATAAAATACACTTACTTCTATTTTTACTTTGAAAAAGGTACCATTTTTTTAAATGTTACTCCTTCATGCTGTTCCAGATTGTACAGTATATGCAAGAACATCGCACTGTTCCTCAGGGAGACCTGATTATTTTAAAATAAAAATGTTCTCCTTGCATTGAGACTTGTTCTTATAAATTTTAGCTCTGCATGCTGATTTCTATGTGTTTATTCATTTTGTACTAGGAAAATGTTTAAAATATTTTAAAACTGAATTAATAATATTGTATTCTATTTTAGGCATCATTTTAATCAGTTTTGATAATGTTTGTGTATGTAAAGTTCTATACACAGCAGATCCATGAATAATTGAGCTCAACCATTGCCATTCAATTATTATTCACTTATTAAATAATCAGAGTATATGGATACCAACTGGTATTTCTCGTATACAACATGCACAACAAAACTGTCATTCCCCAGCTCTTGGAAGCTAGCCATTATAAAAAAAACTAATATCGAATGGCAAATAATATAAACTAGAAAAAGTGTTCACATTCCAGAACAGGTAAGATTGAGGAGGTTACAAACAATTTTGAAGAAATGTATTTTTGGACAGAAAAAAAGGAGTGTTTTACAGCAAAAAAAGTATGCACAGGGGAGCATATGTTTTTCACAGCTATAACAGTGAACGGTCTGCACAGGAGAGGAGTGCAGAGGTCATAACATTGGACAAAACGTGTGGGGGAGGCATGCATAGGGCATGACAGTGGGTAGTGCATACAGGATAGAATTACAAAGGGTATAACAGTTTGCAATTTGTGCAGAGGACTGTGGGCAATGTGCGCAGAAAAGGAGTGCATAGGTCATGACAGTGGGCAGTGTATGCAGAAACAAAATGCAAAGGGAATAACAGTGGGCAGTATGAAGTGAAATTGCACAGTGGGCAGGGCAATAGATACTGATAGTCAGGAAAAAAAAAAAAGTTGTGCACTCGACTAACTGAAATTTTTGGCTGGAAGCTCCAAAAGACTGTACATGTGTGTATGATATTCTGCCCTACTGATCATTTTTCCTGGCAGTGAATAAATATAAGTGATCAACACATCCCATCACGTTATATTCAATGAGCATGACTGTGAGCAGGGTATGAGAAGTGGAGTGGGTATACCATTGGGCAGTATGTGCCGATCACTTTAACAGACCTCAAATCTACTGGAAGTAAAAATTCTGCCTGTGGATACTGACCCTCAAACCTATACCTGAGAAAGGAATGGGAAATGTAGGAAGACACAATGTTTTCTGTTTATTTTATTTTATTATTATCTTTATATTGTGGAGAGGGTATTATCTTTAAGGTGTGGAGAGGGTAAATGCCAATCAGTGCACATTTTTTTTTTTAGCTAAAACCCCTGTGCATCAATTGTGTAAGCCAGGGGTAGGAAAACTCTGGCCTTTAGGCCAGATAGGGCCTAGCCAGTAGTTCTTTCTGGCTAATTGCCCACTAGTAGATCCAGCCTAATCCCGGCCGGCAACTCTTGAGCCTCATTGTTATGCCTCCTTTCCCTGTTTACCACGTTAACACTTCTGCCGCCGGGGTAAGGGGACATTCCTGCCCTCCGTATGCATTGTGGAGGAGAGAGATTTCCTTTCAGGGGCATTCCCTCTCCTCTGTATGCATTGCGGAGGAGAGGGATTTCCCTTCAGGGGTGTTCCTGGTGGGGGCGGAGCGCGGGACTCGAGGGAGAGTCCGGCCTAGTGTGCCTACTTGACCTCCTATAATGGCCTAGTAGCCAAAAAAGTTTGCTGACCCCTGGTGTAAGCCATTTGCAAGGTAGTTGGGTGACCAGGAATTGTCATGGAGGGTTCTGGGTAGGAATTAGTGGCAAATTACATATATAAAATCAATGATTTTTCATCTGCCATAAGCAGATACACCTATCATACTTTGGAAATCATGGTTTCCCACTAAAGAATCCAGATCCGCAGTAAATGTAACTTAATATATGTTAAAGGGGATATCTAAAATGCAGTGAAAGTTCTCCAGTCATCATCACATAATTATTACTGCTGAATTCAGCAGTAATAATTATGTGATGATGACTGGAGAACATTCACTGCATTTTAGATATGTCCACCAGTGTATCAGTACGTTTAAGTGCATGTGTATGTGTATCACTTGATGCATTTATTTTACAATATATCTAATAGATATGGTATCAAAAATATTTGGGAGTTAGTCCATACATATTGGCTGTATTTCAGCTGCCAAAAATAAAATTCATGTATTAAAAGTAAACTCTAAATTCCATATTGTGTTTTTTGCCATCCCTCGTTTATTAAATTGCACAAGAAAATACTGGTGACTTATTTTCTGTGTGCATGTCATTTTTTTTTTTTTTACAAAGTATCAGAAGTGATCTATTGATCCATCTATTTATTCAAAACCAAACCACCAGCCACTATCACAATAGAGTTCATCATCTATTTCCTGTCACTTGCACAATTATGTACTCACCAGCACCAATTATTTATCTAACAGCTAATTAACCTGCCAGTATTTTATAGAACTGAGGGAGAAAATTGATCTCCTATAGGTAACAATCATATTAATTGCTTCATGGGTCATGCAATTATATTCATGATACTCCCAAATGGAGAATGAATTTTAATACTTCTAATAGGACATAATAACACAGATTTCAGTAAAAGAACCCAATCCAAGATTTGTATGATTTTCGTCACACTGCTGCACTGTTCACCTGAATCAGACTTGATGCTGTATACCCTTTGTGACCAATGTTTAGTGTTTGTGCATTACCGCTCAATGGCCAGTCTGTACACATACTTCTGTATGATCAATCTGCATCAGTCTAGGTCTAGGAAAAAGAAAAAAAAAAACACAAAGAGGCAAGGTATTGGCATATGATTATTTTGGTTCATATGGTAAAGATGGTAATGGTTAGGGACTCGCCTTGTGTATGGCACTGTCTCTTCCGCTTGGTCAACTTGCTGTAAACTGGTGGTAACAAAATGTGTTCCAATACACTTTTACACAGCCCAGGCGCCTGACCACTGCTTAATTTGGTCAGAACTAATAGTGGACAAAGTGCAGGAGCTATGTACCCATTGTATCAAAATGCCTAGCAATACGTTTGGAGTGAATAAAAAAACTTGCTGACTCTAGGTGATCTTATTCTAAAAAATCCCTGTTGCTGGGCTATCTTTAGCCCAAAACATTGCATGCTAGATCAGTAACATAAAAGTACACGTGAAAGTAAAAAGTAGGACAGCAAAGCAGAATATACTTAGTAGGTAATGGCATAATGGCAATGTAAAATGGATTACATGAATCGGTTATGCTAAGTGTTATCGTCTATAGTAGCTTATTTGTATCTGCAAACCGAATCTGATATACAATTTTCTGCTAATACTTTTTATGGCAAAATAACAGGATATGTTGAGTTATAAAAAATAAAAAAATAATGGTGTAATTGGCATTAGGCAGTATATATGTGTGTGTATATATATATATATATATATATATATATATATATATATATAAGTTGTCCACAAACTTTCCGATTTTAACTTTAGTACAGAAACTCAAGACACCACTGGATTAACAAAGGACTAATTATGTTGGACAACTCTTAAAGGAAAGCAGTGGATATCATAACTAGCTAAAATTCCTTTATTTTTTATTACAATGCCCTGTGCATGTGCTAAGAAACAGTGAATTATTCCCCTATGGCTATGGCTGTTGATAAGGCTTTGCATGTAACTAGTCGCCTTGTCTAGCTATGCCTCACTGATAAAATAACTGCTGACCTTTGTCTAAAAATATATCTTGTGTTCATGGTGAGTTTTTTTTATTGGGAAGTCTAATTTTGTCTCTTTTGATATATTACACTGTACTAGAAAGCTGCCCTGTGTTTGCCAGAGGAATACAAATAACAGTAAAATATAATTCAGATCCAAAAAGAGCATCAGTGCAGAGAACTAAAGCTATAGCTGACAGAGAAATACTACATAAAAAAGGCAATTTATGGAAGGGATAGTAGAAACTGGAAAATAAAACAGTGCCTAAATATGCCATGCACAGTGTCAAAGACTCTAAAGATGTTTGGTATTAATTCTTTGGAGGGTTGTTAAGAATTAAAACATATTATAGTCAAACCCTTTTGTTTTGCTAGATTTACTTAAGTAACTATTCACCCTTCAACCAAATAATCAGAGCCTACTACTGCACACCCGTGTTCCATAAACTACAGACTGGGACCTATTTTATATTTTATTACCAGGGACATTTATATTTTATTATACCTATTTTATTACCAGGGACAACTTTCAGCTAAATTTCTGAATAATCTCTACAGTAACCACAATTACTTGCTGTCCTATATTACAGGTAACAATATGGTTCTGAGCTACAGGATGCAAGATGGACACACTTTATGAGAGAAGTAATAGGTCTCTTCTTATTACTTATGTCCTATCAGGTAGCACCCAGCTCCTATAAACTGTTGTCCTCTGTATCTGGATAATGAGGATAAGGATGAAAATGAAGAAGGCAAAATGTTATGCAGATTAGTTAGTAAGTTAAGGGTGTTGTATGGTCACTCATATAACCAACCTACAGTAAAAGAAAGAACCCCTGTAAGGAGAGCTTTATTTTACTTGTGCAAATAAGGAATATAAAAGTACACAGAGAGACCTAGAACACTGTGTGTGCTTGAGATGATCAGGAGTACATAATGCAAAACCCAAGCAAAGACCACTCTTGTTTGGTTTGGTGTGCCCGATTGTTACTAGCATTCAGCTACCAAAATAGACTGAATATGAACCAGAATAGTTAGACGGACAATTAAACTTTTACTGAAAATAATGAAGGAGGCTACATTTTTTATGAACTGATTTCTTCAGTATCCCTACTGACAGATATTAGAAGTAAAGCTTTTTCGGCATTGCTGGGGATTAGTGAACAGAAAACTCAATTACTTTATAGGGATGATGAATTTTACATACTGCTGTATTCTGGTCTAGCCATTGCCACCACCTAGAGATTGTGTGCTGAGGCCCTACATACCCTATCAGTGAAACCATACAACACTATTGATTTACACAACTCTTAGTGATGGGCTTTCCTTGGTTTGTTTGGATACATGATGGTGTGGAGTACATGTGGTTTTATCCTTTGATATATTCCCCATGAATAAATATGATTATGATAAAAATTGATTTTTTTTTTTTAAATACTAATGAAAATTATTTAATTTATTATAATGATTGCAATCTAGCTAGGAAATCTTGGAACTACCTGGTACAGCACAAAACCTTTTTAAATACATGGTTTGTCTGTATATTTTATATATAAAATAAGCAGGGTTGGGGACCATATCAAAATATTTAATTATTCATAGGCCATGGGTCAAAGGTTCTAAGCCATTAGGTTCTTCTGTTGGAGAATTGACCTTAGGCTGACCAAGACACATCATCCTCAAGAAATGCTGTCACTGATTAAAATATCAGTGCCCTGCCTTACTTATCCCACTTATCCTAATTTCTTGAAATACATCACTAATTACTTTTAAGAGAAGCTGATTCCCTCAGTAAAACAAAGGTATTAAACAACATGGTAGCTCAGTGGTTGCAGCACTGGGTCCCAGGTTCGAATCTCGGCCAGGACACTATCTGCGTGGAGTTTGCAGGTTCTTCCCGTGTTTAGGGTAATTGGTTTCCCCACAAACTGACTTAAGACTGTATTAAAGACCTTTGACTATGGTGGGGACATTAGAATGTGCGCCCCATTAAGGGTCAGTTAGTGACATGACTATGGACATTGTAAAGCGCCATGTAATATGTTGGCGTTATATAAATACTGTGAAATGTCCTAATTATTAGGAAAAGTCTCTTTAAATTAGGTGAGTTCTGTGACTGTGACACATATAGGGGATTATCACATTTTTTTAGATCCAAACATAAGATGTTCAGGTAATGTGTAACCAATAATTACTTCCGGGCCAATGTGTTGCAGACAAGAACCATGGTAAGTGTATCAGATGTTCTTAACATCCTTCAATGAAAAGAAAAATAAATTGCAAATGAATACAATGATCTTCTTCAGCCAGCTACAATAATTCATTTCACCATTTGCCCACTCTGCAACTGAATCCAGCTTCAAATTTTGTATCTCTATGCCTTTAGGTGATTTTTCCTATTCTCTCCCCTACAGTAATAAATGCAGAGTTTACACTTATCTATAGCAAGTTTTTATATCCACCTGCTTATAATGAGAACAGAGAGGTGATGAGAGGTCTTGTGATGATCAGCTCTCTCAACCTCTCCCTACGCATGCTTTCCAGCATGCTCAGCAGCAATCTAAGCACCAGCAGGCTGAGAAGAGCCATTATTTAGCAAGATTATCCAGTCTGTTACCCCTTGCCAAACACACATTTACAAGTAGACTGCCAGCACCTCAACCTTTGACAACCGCATTTATGATTCTGCCTCATTTAGTACTCTTTGTCTCACCCACAGCCACTCCAAACAGGGATGTCTCACTTTTTATAGAAGTGTTTAGGAGGACAGGTTACCCTAATTCTTCTTAGAGCAGTTTATAATTTATAGTGTTTAATGGGCAAAAACAACAAAACACAGAGCATAAAAAGGACTGAAAAATAAAGACTAAACAAAGAACAATAGCTGAACAGTGTAACAGCAACAGTGTAAATTAAAAGAAATTAGCAAGTGAAAGTTGATTTGCATTGGTCCAGGTTGTTTGTATAAAGTTCAAATTATTAGTCCGAGTCACTGGGCTCTTTGCTTTGCTTAGTCTGTCAATGCCGTTAGATGAGGCTGTATACTTGTTATTGTCCCCGATTTACAAGTTTTTGAGTACAGGCATTTTCAATTTCTTTAGATCCATAGGATGCAGGGGATGACAATGATTTACAGTCAGCTCTTATAAATTGATTATAGGGCACCATTTTAATTTTCATTTTTACTTGCTGCAAAGATAAAAAAAAAAAGATTGGTATAATTGATTTCTAAAGTCTTAACACCTGCCACAGTAATTACAAAAAGGGTTCCTTGCATACACTGATAAATTAAACTCTGTTTAGTGCTGGATTACCTAGAGGTTGACATCTTGCAGGTTTCACTCTCACAGTGTATTGCAATGTTTGCCTTCCAGTCCCGCTCAATGACTCCCTTTTATCTGTTTTCAGATCTTGTGTAACAGTTTGTAAAGATTTCACAATGGCACAAGGTGTATGTTTTTCCTAATCTGCATAAAACCTGCACTAAATCATTTTTCTAGTAACACCCTCTGTTTTAATTTATACACACCCTTAAATGTTGTTCTGCAGCCTCTGATCCAGCTATACAAGGTACAAGCATATAAACAACCATAGGACACATGCAAATGTACAGATTCGTGTGCCTCTGGAAGAGGAACCTGACTTAAAAGTAGGCAAGCACTTAGCCACAAACCCACTATATTATAAAAGATATAAAACATATTTATAAGATTTATTTTCATAGACGTACCTTGAAAAAAACAACTTAGCTTACTGTATTTTGCAACTTTTTCATATTTACTTTTTTAGTGTGCATGCATTTTTTTGTATATTTGACCATGATTACTGCATGCGTAGATAGAGCAATAGAAGCTCTGGTCAATACTTTGATCCCACCTTTCATCTATTTACTGCCTAATATCAGTCAATTGATGCATGCATCACCTGCAGTTGTCACATTGGACAGCCTGCATGGTAATGCATTCCCCTCTGAAATGCATACTACTCTTCAATGAAACCTGTATCCCAGTAGTCATGCTCTGAGAGACCATGATGATGGCTATCCAAGTTCTATATAACCATAGTTGGGCATATCAGGATAGGGGGGTGTGGGGTAAATGGGGGTGGTGTGAAGTGTCTATTTTTTGTTAGTCTTGCCTTGAATTGTTTGTCATTAAGGCTGGTTATGTTTGCTAGAAAAGTGAATTTATGGGTAAGCAAAAGTAATTTCTGCTGTAGTAGTTTCATACTGAAAGGGGGATATTGAATATTTCAAATAGCCAAGTCTTCCTGAGCCCATTCCATATATTACGGCTGGCAACCAGAACATATTACTGATTTATGGCATGTTTAGATATTTTCTACCAAATGTTTTTCTCTAGACTGGATAATCTGCAAGAGGAAGTGAGGCCACACAATGCATTCTTTTGTTATTAAAGTTTGGAGACATATTTGTCTAAAAAGTGGCAGTTAGTTTTAAATATTAGGATCAGAAGAGTGTGTGTTAGAGAAGAAATGCTGAAAGGAAAATGTGTGCTACACAAATTTATTGTGGAGACTCATGAGCTAATCTAATTTATGTGTGGTGTAGTGGTATACAGTGAGCACAAGCAACCAGTCAGAAAAAGGATTGTGTACGCAAAGCCAATTTTTTTTTAATTAAATGGATAAATTACGCTTTTTTTCCTTTACTAATAACAAGGTGCATCAAAAAGAAAAGGAGCTGGAGACAGGAATGCTAATTGCCACCAGGCTTGGCCAAGTATGGGGTCGTCCTGTCAGTGGACGGAGCTGCTGGGGCGTACTTTAGCACCCTAAGTACTGCACTTGTGCTCAAGAAATGATGCTCAAGAAATGAGTGAATTTAGGTTCCCACCAGATTGTTGTCCCAGTCCTAACTCTGTGCTGTATCTGACACCCTCTATGCCAGATTTATGCGACCTTGCCTGTGTTTGGCTAAGTCTTCACCAGCATGCAAATGTGTCTAGCTAAGTCTACGTACACACCCAAGACATACCCAACTTTGGCATGTTTACATCCCCCAAATATTTTAAATGTCTTTTAAATAACCAGGATATTAATTTCAACAACAATTTTCCCTTAGGATTATATATGTGTGTTAGGTATTTTTATGCATTATTGTGTAAAAGCCTACTTTGAGTAAAAATCCTAAAGCAATATGACTACTGCTGGGCATCCCCATGCCAGATGTGACAATAGCAGTCCCAACATACTTTGTCTCTTAAGTAACAATCTTTAACATTCATTTCACTCCTTCTCAACCAGCTGCATAAATGATTATATAGCAAACTGAAGTAAGGGGCAGAGATACTTTGTAGGCATTATTAAGGCAATCTCAAAAGAGGAGAGCGCAATGCCAAACAAGGAGGGAGCTTGCTGTGCTAGGAAATTGACTCTTATGTAGTAGTCAAAATTTTCTTGCATGTACAAAGGCAAATAGCAAATATATAGCAAGTAAAAGAAAATCACTGCAATTAAGCATTTGAATACTTGATTCAATTTCAGGGCATTTTCCCGACTTTTGTTAAAAAAACACCAACACAAAGCAAATTTCTGGGTTTTGCCTCACAGGAGATCCGTGTCATTAAAGCATGACAGAAAAAAACACATATAACCTCCTGGTTCTCACTCTGACTCTCTTCAGAGCTGTTGGTCTTGCAGACCGAAACATTGAGAGACCTCTTGGACTCTTCCAACATACAGACTGCACACTGCCTATCCAGATGAGCCATCTGGCCTTAGGCTGCAATGCCTCCCAGTTTCAAAGACCTGCTTTTTTTTATCATGAGCCAGGTGCTTCCGAACAATCCTAAATTTCTGGCCCGGAAAAAGGATCGAGTGCCTGGCCCAACCATTCCTTCCAGGACACTTGCAGCATTTTTTGAGGATCCAGGCCTGTAATCTCAGTGGCACTAATATACATGGCCCTATCAAGTTTTTTCAGGAAAAATTGAGATAGATGATATTGTTAGCTAAATAAACATCTCAACCTTCTGAAACCAGCTGGGAGTTTTTTTCTCTGGAAAGACATCTTGTGTTGAAAAATGAAGAACTTCTGCCTATCTTTGTACTTTGACTTGCTGCCCATTTGATTTATTTCTGTTAAATTGCCCAGGGTTGGTTTTGGTATAAGAACAGTCCAGTAAACACTATTTATTAGCACAAGCCTTTGGATCGTAAAGTATATTTTTAATCATTATAGGCAAAACGTGACCACATGGTGTGATTTGAACAACAGGAAGGAAAAAAACATTTTTGTTTCCAAGTAGTTAAATTCCCAAAGGATGCATTTGAACATATGTTCTAGTCAAGGTCCATCAGGTTAAGATATATAATTCAAAGCACACAATAAATATATCAAAGTGTGAAGGTATGAAATGGTGATTAAATATATTTCATAGCAAAATAAAATGCTTTTTAATCTCAAGCACCAAACGTATAGTGTACAAGAAATATTATCTGTTGCAAAACAGCAGTATAGCATCAATCTTTTAATGGATAATTCCTCCCAAAATGGATGCTGGAAAGCTAAATCACTGGACATTTGTATAGGTCTCTAGAATGATTTATGTAAAATGTTATTCTTTGGGTTGCACGGTCTGTACAGCTGCTCATATGATGAGTCCCACTCTCCCTGTTGGATTTTTAATTATCTGTATATAGCATGCATTGGGCAATTACGGAAAACACAGAATTGGGAACTGTAGCAGGAAGATCTCGCTGCCACAGTATTTAACCCACCACATGAAATTCACCATGTTTGGTTAAACTTGCTCCTGAACCCACACTCAAATGTTAACTGAAAACTTTTGTTCACGCGTCCTTTTGTTCACTTTAGATTATCCTGCTTATGTTCTCTTTTGCAAAATATATATATATGTAGTCTCACAACCACAAAGTTCCCATGCGTATTAAAAATAAATATTTTCTATTACAACATTAGGAACAACTCTTAATACCGTCTAAGTGTTTTCCTTTATAATGATTCAGTTTATTTTTCTGACAAAATAATATGCTTTCAAGTAAATCCAAATTATAATTTAGTGCCGTTAGCTAAAGCTTTGCGTACCATAAACATTTTTTTTATTTTTTTTAATTGAATAACTGTTTAAAATATTTCCACTCTCTTTTAGCATTTCAGTGCAGTTGATGTCATCTATCTTCTTCCAACCTTTTTCTGTATAAATGTTCTCACTCCCATGTCCATAAGTGCCTAAAATGTTGGCACTGAAACGACTTTTCCATCTCAGAGAGTTGTGACAGTGAAATATTTTATCATGCAGATAAGACATGGGCAGGATAACACATCTGCTCTAATGCATTAGCCAATTTACAGTCCTAAAAATTGCTATGTGCACTGTAAAAGCTGGTCAACTTAATACAAATAGTAATTTTGTACCAGTGCATGTGCAGCTGAGCTGTTAGTTTGCATAACTCAGTGGTTGCAAACCTAAGACTTTAACTGTTATCTTTATAAACTAATTTAGTGAGTAAATTCCATGATAAAATATTCAATGTGCATTGCAAATAAAGACGCTAATCCAGGGAATATCAATTCTTTAGGGGATCAGGATAATTTATTTTCCCCATGTTGGAGCACATTTGACCAAACTTTATAGTGTTTTTTTGACCTTCCTTTCCATTACCTGTTTATAAAGGTTTATGTGGTTTTCTGGTATATGTATAATATATTTTTCCTTTTGGTTGAACTCAACGGACTTATTACACCTAACTATGGTGACTATACGAAGAGTGATACAATGATCTGAACTTGATGCTTGATACTTTGATGCTCACATAGTGGTGTTGGTTAAATAAAGATATTTTTATATATTTTGTTCAGTGACAGTTCGACTAAATCGACCACAATGTTCAAGTTGATTTGTAGAAGGCTGAATGCCTATAAAGTAATTGAGAGTGGCAAACTTGACCAACACTATATAGAGTGTCACAGCTCAGTCAATAGAGCCAGCGGGCGGGAACAACTGTCAAAGTCCTCCACCTATATTTATTTACAAAAACATTTCATGGATTCAAAAAAAATTAAACCAGACACCAGACTTTTTTATTAGACTGTAATTAGATCAACTGATGCCCGATCTGAAGTTGCCGGTGCTGCATAAATCATTGTGGGCTCGCACACACATGGTTAGTTCCTAAAAAAACAAAATAGGGTAAGAAACCATGTTCCAGGAGACCTTTTATGGATAGGATAGGATAGGATAGGATAGGGGGGCACACACTTACTGCCTAATTTTCTCAAATCTGGCCAGCCAACTATGACAGTTGTCACAGTCCTGCCATGGCATACTTATTATTGACAGTTATAGCATATGGTTCTGTGCTGAATCCCTATCCCTAAACATCGGCAATGTTTGGCTTCATTCCTTTCGGCCCAGATGAAGATTTTTTGGGGGGTTTATTCATCACAAACTGAAAGGCAAACTTCAAGTCTAAAGTTAATTTATCCAAATATACACCAGTTCTTTAGAAACAAGGACTGCAAGTTGATGTGAAACAGTGATTAAAGAAAATAGGTTGAAGCAAAACATACAGTATGATGCCCAGAGAGGACAGTCCAAACAAATGTCACAATATATGTTTAAATTTGCTTTTCTTTGTAAAGACTACTGTGGGCAAAAATCAAGAGGGGTCTTCCTGCTTAGGCCCATGTACTATCTATTATATCTACTTTCTATCGCAATATTTTTATTGAGATGAAAAGTAAGCAAAGACGTATGATGCAAGGTAACTTGAGTGGAACAGTAACATGCAATCAAGAATAAACAGAGTCATTGAAAATTATGTTAACTGAATAAGGAATAAAACATTGTTGACAAAGTGGTGGGCATTAAGCAATCAATATGAAATAATTGCAAACTGTCTAACATGAAAAGAAAACAACAACATGGTAAATAAATAGCAAGCTCTCACCCTGGAATAAAGAACCATAGCACACTTAGATTTATAACTGCAGAGGTGGCTCATCCCCATTATAAAAAAATATAGTGAAATTAAGTGATCACCCTTCCAAAATATTTTTCCTTAAGACCTCCTCTTTCCTAATCTTTTCACAAGTCTGAAATTTAATTCTGAGATCAGATAGTGAGTTATAAATTGACACAGAAGACAGATATAGGGGATTATGTGATTAATGTGGATGCATACTCTAAAAGTTCTGACCAGCTTTAGAGTGTATGCTTGCTTTTTCTCTTTGGGTTGTTGAAAGTATTATTTTTATCCAGTTTTAAGCAGAGATCATGGCTACTAATAATTCTTAATCAGCTTAGAAAATAAGACCCAGATACATAATGACCCATAGTTACTGTGTTAATCTTCAGCTAGCCCCTCGTTCTCATACTTTCCACTTATAAGTCAGTTGATATGTCAGTTTGAAATGTCTTGTTATGCACCATGGAGAAAATACTTCTTAGCCATGTGACAAAAAATATTAACATAACATGAAGTAGAAATGACTTGGGGTTCCCATGTACTGGTGCATGTATTGTATATCCTGGGAATTTCTAAAGTCGGCTGAATCACTCCCTGGTGCCCATCACTCATGTCTAAATGAATCTTCAGGCTCTGGGAATGTTGCATCTTCACATTTGAGTTATGGTAAAAAATATATGTTGAGGTCACCACGAAAGTGAATTTAAATATATGAAATCCATGATTTAGTGTACTGTACATACACTGTATAGGTTATTGATACATTAACAATGTTGATAATACCCTTCTGAATCCCCTGACTTGATATATTTAGCTGGGGTGAAAGTCCTTGGATGGAAAAGAAAATAATGTATAATAAATCATTTTACAACAAGTCCTAACTTATGTATGCACCTAGGCAAACACCACTCCAATAAAGCTTTATTTAAAGTTGTAAAGTTGTACCAAGCAAAACAAATTCCAGATTTCCAAATAAGCTTCAGTATGCTAATATTATTATTATTTAGTATTTATATAGCGCTGACATATTACACAGCGCTTTACAAAGTCCATTGTCATATCACTAACTGTTCCTCAAAGGGGTTCACAATCTAACATTAGCTTTAGATGCATCAACTTTCATACTGGTGGAAAGTTAAGGCATCATTTACTATAGAGTAAAAATATCTCCTACAACAATTTGCCATTCTAAGAAGACTTTTTCTTTTGTAATAAGCATGCACAAACATATGGCAACTTTTAAATAAAATTGTTTAACTGTTAAATATATTTTTACATGAAATTCCCGGTGGTTTGATGAATATTGGTGTCCCCTACCACCCAGACAGATGTAGCCTTGTAATGGTTAAGAAATCTATTTTCAATTTCAGAGTTTGTATTAATTATATTTGTGCCCACAATCTCAATATTAACCTTCCGAGACATGATTCCTTGAACAGAAAAAATATTCATATACATTCCCCCACACAGCCGCAGGCTCTCAGCTTCCAATGACAGGCAGGGTTATCATTAAGGTTTTAGAAACCTTCAAAGTGGTTCCTAATTATGTGATCATGGTGCTGTGTCAGTGCGGCATAGTGATCACCCGCAGTTTAATAGCACTGTTAACAAAAATGAAAGTTTGCTGCAGTGTTCATCAGCAGTGCCATAAATTTACCTGTTGAACTGTCAGATAAAAAAAATTAAGAAAAGGCATTGTAATTTTTTTTTTTTTCAATTTTGCACATTTGACAGCCTACAATAACACAAAACAGTTTTTAAAGAAGGTAAACCTTACGTGTCTTTAAAAATATAAATACAAATGTATTTAGTTACACACTCTGCACTGTGTTGTGTATAACATAGTTCTGACCGAAGTGTTTATTATCCTAAAGCCCAACAAAATCCATTTCTTTGCAAGGCAAATTCTGATTGCAATCAGGTTTATATGTGAACACAAATAGTATATAGAAGCAAAGCACTTGAAAAATACCCATTTTACGGCTCAGATGTGCTTGCACACTGCAATGCAACTTATTATCTTTCATCTCTGGATTTCAGCTAGTAGGCTAGTCAACCAGATGTGGGGGACTTGTAGTTTATTGGGGTAGGTGGACTTACATCTGTGAACAAGAAACTAAAAGACATTCATAGTCTTAAATTGGTTTATGATTAGGTGCACAGCTACTGACAAAAGTCTCTACAAAATAGTTTGAAAAAGTTCCATGTCAGAATTAATACCTAAACATCACACTAGCAGCATAATTGCTTTTAAAACAGAACTAAACATTAAAAAAAATGAGAGCAGGTAATTTGTATATTCAAGAAGGGATAGGGGATGTCCTTTCTGCATTAAAAACATATTACTTTCCTGTTTTTGTTTTTAATTACCCTCCTGCCATTACTTCATTCCTAGCACTGCCATGTTCACCCAGTCTTTGGGTCTTCTTCATCATGTTCATGCCTTTACCTCCCTAGCGGTTCATTTCTTTCCAGTTTTATGTGTCTAAAAGCAGTGCATTGTTTTTCATGAAAATGTATTTTACAGTTTAATATAATAGTATGAGTATAATAAAGTTGGAAACACAAAATCATGTAAAAACAATACATTTAATCAATTAAAAAATCTTTATTTTTATAAAAAAGAAAACATTTTTTAATTTTTTTAAACTTAAAAAAAAAATACATATTATACTCATACTATTATATATACTGTAAAATAAATGTTCTTGAAAACACGGTACTGCTTTTACACATAAAAATCCAATGTATTGCATTCAATACAGTTATTTTGTATTGAATGCAATACAAATAGATTGTGAATTTCCCGCCCCGCCCCGCCTCGCCGGCAACGTACACATGCACCGACATCACCCGTGACTCATCGGTTGTAGAAGAAGATGGAGATTGCGGCGCTGGATGGCGCGGGGCGCCGGCGGATCAGGTAAACACTCTATTTACTAACCTTCCCATAGGTTTACATACCCCGGGTGTGACTCGGGGTTATCACTTTTAGCAACTTTTTTCTACCCACTACCCGAGTCACACTTGGGGTTACCTCTAGGGAGGTTAATACTGCTGTTACCCTCAAACCCTGTTTCCCCTTTAGAATGGCACCCAATACAGTATTTTGTTGTTTATATACTGTAATCTGTTCTATGGTTCACCACTTTCCTAGGTGTGATTGCATTTGTTTTCTATGGCTTCTCTTAGCTAGATTCAATACCTGAAGATCAGACACAGCATGAAATTGAGGCAAGACCAAAGTGTTTTTTTTCTAAAATCAAAACCTACATAATCCACATTTTCTTACAAAACCATTACCAAGGAATGTTAACATACATCTGAAGGAAAATTAACATAATTTAGGAATTGATTCAATTCTACAAAGCAAATGGATATGTGTCACAATTTATGGTTCACTTACGTCAATAAGACTAATCACTTCATTATCCTACAAAGAGTGGGATCAATCATCTTGCACACAAGGCAGCACAACATTGACTGGGTTCAAATTTAATTTCTATGTAAATGCAGAGGGTAAACAATATTCTGGACATTTTTCATTATTATGCTTAGTTTTTGAAGAATATCATGAATGTCTTTCAGTTGGCAGGTTTCCCTGAAGTGAGTTGCTCGTTTTTCTTGCAATGCCTTGTCATCTGAACAGGTAACAATGCAAGAAGTACAATTGCTACAATATAATAAGGAAAACAAATAAATGTGTTATATGACTTTGACTGATCCATTGCTTCCAGTATAATGTAGTACAGTTGACAGTCAAAAATCTGGCAACCTCCGAACCTAAGGTACGCCAGATTTTGGAAAATTCTGGATATTTATTTTATACTAACCTCCACACACAGGCGAGCCTTCCTCTCGCAGCACCTGTGGATATCTAGGACAGTTCCAGGGAGCAGGCAGCAGGGACGTCTCAACGTGTATTTAGTGCCTAACAGCTGTTTCTGCAGAACAACTTCATGAAAACATTAGTGGCCAAACAGTGTACTGTAGTCCCTGTATTTAAAATGCGGTCAGAAATTCATTCCAGGAAACTGAAGGATACGGATTATCAATGGCCGAATTTTTGATTGTCAACTGTATATATTCTAGGTTATCTGCAAAATGACCATATTAGTAGCTATATTTGCGAAGGGCAAACTATCTGTTCCCTAGAAAAACATGTCACAAGCCTTAACAATTTACAACATTTAACAACAGTTTTCTTTTGTGTCCAAACATAAGCATTGCAAAAATGAAGGAAGAGATATTTATAGGGCTACAGATCAAGTCTGTTTTGCAGGATGATGTTTTCAAACAATCTATCTCCAGCAGCTGAGCTAGAAGGTTGGGATGCATTCAAGTGGCTGTGTGAAAATTTCCTGGGCAACCATAAGTCTCCTGCATACAAGGAAGGAGTTCAGAATCTGCTTGGTTCATACCAAAAACTGGGTTGTCGCATGTCATTAAAAAAACATTGCACTCATGCACTCACATCTAGAATTCTTCCCGGAAAATCTTGGTATGGTGAGTGATGAACAAGGAGAATGTTTTCACCAAGACATTCAGTAATGGAGCACCGCTGCCAAGGTTTCTGGAATGAAAGTATGATGGCTGACTACTACTGGAAGCTATACGGCGACAATCCAGACAAAGAGTACACAAGGAAATCATACTTAAAGCATTTCTGTAGAAACAATAGTACTGACATTGTTTAGTAGATCTATACCACAGTGTGCCTTGTTTTACTTTACACTGAAGATGTATTAACATTCACTTCAATTGTGCTTATATTTTAGTACAAAATACATGCACGTACAATGTTAACTATAACAGTACTCATAACTCAGGAACTGTGTACGTGTTAAAGAAAAACTGAAAACAGATCTGATATCTGCTCGAAAAAACTGATTTAGAAAAGTTTGCTGTGGTTTCTGATGATAATAAAAACCATTTTTTTTGTTGACCTTGGTATTCTGTATGATCTTGTGCTGTAATGTGACTTGGTTTGTATTGAGTATTGTGAATTTTAACAAGTATACATATCAGGTTCTTATTTGATTGCTATGCTTTCCTACTGGCTAGGGTACCAGCCAAAAGGATTGTGTCTATCATGTCTAAAGCAACCAACAAATATGTGTATGCTACTTACCTTTCATGATACTCATGTTTGGAAATCATAGCAAACCCCTGCCACAAGCCAACTTTGTCCCTCCCTGCACAAAAATAAAGTGAAAAAATGGGAAGATTTCATGTAGATCCAATTAAATTAACAACCAATTGAATTGTTATATTTTACTGGAGTACCTGACTAATTGTCAGGCATGGATTGCAGAACGGTAGTGAAAACATGAACTGGCAAGGCCCCTGAAAACATGTGTTAGAAGCAAATGCTTTCTCAGCTGTGGTTATCTCTGTCCCACACTAACTATACCACGGACATCAATGGATCCTCTTTCTACAGCTGTTCCTGGGAGGGTCTTTAACTGCCCTCACGGGGATTCTGTAATGTAAGTCAATGACAATAAATAAATGTTTCCAGTACCTAATATACCACTCACTACTATAGACAATATGCCACAGCAATAAACAAGCCTGGTTGTATTATCTTTTTATATGTAATCAATGCATCAATCAAGCAATAAAGGCAAACTAAATGCTAAAACCATTAGCCTTTTCATGGAATTGTGAATGTCATGGTATTTGCAGCTGAATGTGATAAGGGCCATAGCTTGCATTTAGTTTGTACACTCTTATGACCTTTTTTTTTTCCATGCCTTTGTGTATGTATAACTGGAAAATCCAATTTATTAGGAGCCCTATACTGCTGCTAGGTAGGGCCTCGCTTTGCTGTCAAAACACTCGCAGTTCTTTGTAGCATGGATTCCACATTCCACAAACATTCCTTTCCTGGAGACTCTGGTCCATATTAACAATAATAAATCATGCAATTTCTGCAGATTTATCAGTTGCACGTTCACACTGTGAATCTTTTATTCCATTACACCTCAAAGATGTTCTATTAAATTCAGATATAGGGATTTCACTAACATCTGTGTCTTAAAAGCAGAAATCAAACTTCATCAGACTAGACTTTTGTTTTTCCAGTTTTTCCAGTTTCATCTATCCATTTAAGCCTATACCTACTGCAGCCTCAGCTTTCTGTTCTTGTCTGACAGGACTGGAACTCGATCTAGTTTTCCACTTTTATAGCTCATCTACCTCCAAGGTTCTGCATGTCACCATAGTTGTAAAGGGTTGTTATCTGAGCTACCATAGCTTTTCAGGTCAGCTTAAACCACTCTGGTCATTCTCCTTTGACCTTCTCATCTGCAAAGCATTTCTATCCTGTGCATAAAAATCCCAGGAGATCAGCAGTTACAAAAATACTCAAACAAGCCTGCACTAACAATCTAGAATTATATTTTTTCCTTTCTGGTAGTGGTTGATGTAATCTGTTTACCAGAAGCTTATGATTCGGTTCATGATTTGACCCAGTGCTCTACTGCCATACAATTGGCTCTTTGGAATTTTATATAAGTAGCATTAACAAGTTGTATGCATTTGTCCCTAATAAATTGCTCAGTATTGCATACCACCATTTCATTGTAGGGGTCATGACATGGAAATCAAATGTTTTCTCTGTAGTATTGGGTTTTTTGTGTATTAGTAAAATGTTCTGTAAAGTTTTTCCATGTATTTATTAGCTAGCTATATAAAAAATACACATTTTACAAAATCACAGTTTTACAGCGTCTTAGATGTTTGGCTGTATTCTGTTTTAACTAGAAGGAAAAGCAAAAAGCTATACATGGTTGAATAAGTTTGAACTGCAAGGATTAAATATTTTGAAAACATAGAATAGGGTTATTTTCATCACAATGATATGTGATAATATTGCTTGTTATCCTGTATATGCTGTACATTTGAGCATAAATTTTATTGTAAATAATTTTAAAATTGTTTTTACATTTTACAAGCTTGCTCTTTCATATTTCCTATATTGTAGTAAATATAATAAAATGAAATATATCCACTAGAAGGAACTCCTAGGGGTCAATTTATAAATTTTTCATCAATCAATTTAGCTATGATTATGCCATTTTTTTCCATTTGGATTCATTTGGGAAATGGAAAGCATCTAAATAAACATCTAAGTTATAGCTAAATTGTTTGGACCAATAAAACTTTAAGAAGCCCAGTGAAAACATGTTCTCTTTTTCCTTTGATAGCATAGAAGAGGGTTAGAACACCACTTGGGCCTTCACTGTTGTGGTGCACGTGCATGTGGTGCACCAAGAACCATCATTTCCCATCCTGCTGATGTTTTACCAAACAGGGAATGAAAAAAAGCTCTTCAACAGCAATACAGGCAAAAAAAACTTTTTGTAAAGTAAATGGAAAAGAACTCCTTGTTTTTGCCATCTGTGTCCTTGTTGCAAATTTTCATCACTCCGTCTGCTTAAACATGCTTGTAGTTCTATTTTTTGGCATTGTATTAAAGTGATTCCAAAGACAAAACAAATTTAGTTATATTAACTTATTCATAAAGTAGTAAAGAATGAGATTTTAACTGCAGCCTCTGACTTTACTGAGAAGATTCTGAGAAATCTTCCAATGGGGTCACAGTTTGTGCAACAGCTAAAAGCAAAAAGAACTTGCATGTTTAAAATACCAATATAGTTTCCACGATATACAGTAATCATAGTTTATACATAAGACGGATAGGCAAGTTTGAAACAATGGGTTTTGAGAGCTCTTTTAAATGAGCAGAAAGTAGAAGCAAGCAGAATAGGATGAGGAAGACCATTCCAGAGAGTTGGGGCAGCTCTAGAGAAGTCTTTGAGCCATGCGTGTGATGAGGTTAGTGAGGGAATGATGAGGGTGAGTGAGGAAGTCAGTAGTAGGTCATTGGGGGAGGAAAGAGAGCGGCTAGGGGAGTATTTTTTTACCAGGTCAGAAAGGTAAGTGGGACAAGAACTGTGGAGGAATTTTAAGTCAAAGCACAGGAAAATGAATTTGAATAAAATTCAAATTCATTACATATTTAAAAAAGAAACTGTGCAACCCCTTTAGGGATATTGGGGGTTGCCTTGTTGGGAATATGGGGAGTGTAACAAAACATGAAAAAAGAAAACTAATGTAACCACTGTATTTAAAGTGTAATATTTGTGGTGCTTGGTTTTAAATACAAGCTCTTCATCACTAGCCAGCACTAAACCTTAAAGCTCTACCCTGTTCTGGTGGTGTTAGTAAGCTGCCCTTTGGTCCCAAAGTTGTAATTCATACCTTTCATCTAATATTTTAATATGCTTCTTATAAACTGAATGAGATTAAAAGCAAGCTGATGTGTTCAACAACTTTCTTTTTCCAGTGTGACTTTTCATGCTCAAAGAGTATTTTGTGGTTGCTGCAACATTTTTTATATCATTATCTTTCAAATATATATACTGTTGACATACTATGCAGCATTGCACAAGAAATAGGGGTTGTAGATGATAAACCTGTTGTAACATCTTGAAGTACTTGAGACAAAATGTAGTGGGAATTTGGCAGCATCTTCCTCTATTTTACCGGGAGGAGAAATTAAAGGGCCTGCAGTGTTCTCCCCAGACCTTTCTAGCTGGGCGCACCCCCCTGCACTTTTCAGCAACCACCCGGCTGTTTTTGGGTGGTTATCAATGAGTTTTGTCACTATATAGGGGCCACCACCAGCCTGCAATTTCTTCCCACCCAGCTTAAAAGATTTCTGGGTTGAGCACTGGCCTGGATAAAGTAGTTAATAATTGTCTTTTTGTCTGTTTTGTGATTCAAGCAAAGAGTGTATTAGATTGAATGGGTGAGCCTAATACTGGATATGTTTCCTGGGCCAGAATTTGGAGATAGCTGTGCAGCACCTGCCAAGTCCAAATAAAAAGAAATGGTAATTGAAGACTTAAGGTGGAGTTGGATCCTGAGGTTAGGTGTGGTTCAGGGCGAGGGAGACCTGTGTCGGAAGCAGAGGCTATAAAACCTAGGTTTGGGGGCTATTAATGTGAGTGACCTTTGCAAGTTTGGACTTTAAATTTGCTACTGGAAGCTTGTATACTTCTGTTATTCTTTACTCATGTATGCTGGAGGAAGCATTTTTTGTGTTCAGATAACATTTTTGGACTGTAAGGCTATATGGTCTGTGTGTTGGACTGTATGGATGTGATTTGCTGATCCTTTTACCCCCAAACATGTGGTATACTGTCCAATTAAGTGTACAATCTAAACAATGTGGGAGAAGGGTAAATAATAGCTAGGAGCCTTTTTATTAACTCTTTATACATAACTTTGTATTAATTATGTAGAATCATAATCCTGTATATTTGGTATATATGAGCTTTACTTCACCAGTTTCAGGTGAACATTTTTAAATGTTTAAAAGTGTATATGGGGAAGTACTGAAATGACAGTAAACATTTGTCTAATAGGCTGACAGCAGAGGGTTTTTGGGGGAAAGCAAACACTGGATTAAGCAAAATGCCAGCAATCTCCACATGAGTTCCTGTGATTGCCTTTTGTGACATTTCTCCAAGTCCAAACCTGGATTCCACTGGGAGCACCAGAGCTAAATGCCCTTTACTTCAATGAATACTGACATCTCAAAATGCTAGACACACACACTCTCATCAGTGAAGCAAGGTGAACCCGGAAACCTGGAATGGATCTGGTCCAGGATTCAAAACATTTGCTAGCAAACAGCAAATGACTTTGAAGAAATCCATTCCAGGTTTGCTGGATCATCCATCTTCACTGATGAAAGTGTATCTTCTCCAGTCTTAGAGAGCTTTAATAAATCAGGCCCACAGAGTAATATCAGTGAAGGGACAGTAAGCAGAATGAGGAAGATTGGACAGCCTGCATAGTTCACAATATCAGATAAAAATATTGTGCAAGAGCACTGGATGCAGGACACAGGCTATCAGATCAAGCCTTGGCACCAAAGTAAAAGTGCCATGACATGGTGCTTGGTTAACCCTTGAGCAACTCATAGCTTCTAAAACATTACTAGTTCTAATCACTTTTAGGATACTACATTATTTAGGATTTTTTTGGGATGTTTCCAGTAAGTCAAAATAGTACTCTCCTAACTTTATATCATGACATGCTTTCAAACAATAAAAAGCTAGTAAATGTGTAATTCCTGGCTGTGAATCCCAGATTCGTTCTTGAAACACTAGATAGTCAGCAAGATTCCTCAGTCACAATGGAACTGGATCCATCCTTGCCCTCAGATTTGTAAATCGGGATTAATATTATACAGTATTTATCTAGCTCCATCATATTACGCAGCGCTGTACAAAGTCCATAGCTGTGTCACTAACTGTCCCTCAAAGGAGCTCACAATCTAATGTCCCTACTATAGTCATCACATATCATTGTAGTCTAAGGTCAATTTGTTTTAGAGGGAAGCCAAATATCCTGACTGCATGTTTTTGGGATGTGGGAGGAAAACGGAGTACCCAGAGGAAACCCACGCAGAACCTGCAAACTCCATGCAGATAATGTCCTGGCTGGGAATCGAACCTGGAACCTAGTTTGTGTAAAGGATGAGTTTACTTGTCTATACAGGACAAAGGGGGGGTATTACCAGATAATTACAGCAATGCTTGCATAGAGAACTAGTGTACTAAACGGATAAGCCTGGTTCCCTGAACTCATCAATTTATTTATCGAATTAAACAGAAAAGTTTTCAATTAAGTAAATAAGTAATTAGTTGTCAAAGCAACAAAACATTCTCCTAATCCTAATGTATTGTTTTTTCTTCTTGGGATAGCTAGATAGTTTTTGAAATGCAGACATGTTAATTCAAGATGTCTAGCCAGATTTTTAATTTTCACGCTGGTATGCTCAACAATGGCCACATAACAGATGTTTTGACAGACAATGGTGATTGCATTCCTAAAACCAAAATTATACATTTGACTAAACAGCTGGCAAAAGATTCTAAACTTTTTGTTAAGTCAGCAGTGGTGGTACTTGCTGAGAAATAAGTCCTTATATCATTCATTTGTAATAAATAAATGCAGAATTAATTAGAATTGGTATGTACTATGGGGAAAAGAAGCTGAGAATGTGCATCAGCCGTCAGACTAGCTAACAAATGGAAGGCAGTATAAAACTATCATTTTATAAACTTTGACCTGTGAATACTATACCTTCACAGTAGATCTTAGTAATGTCTGCCAGTGACTCAAGGGAGGCCTGGGTTAGATTTGTTAAGTACCTTGGCCCCAATCTCACTTATGTGTTGTGGCATTGCCCACTTTAGAGCAACCCACAGTATAAGCATATGAGACTTGTTTGGGAGTGCTGCTGTGACAATATCTCAAATAATTCTAAATTGTTAGAATTTTCCATGAAAGTGTTCTGTCGTGCCATTTGTTTAAACTGAACTTTTTGAGTGGACCTGCGTTGAAACATACCTTTCTTCTGGTAGACTGCCACGCATTATCATTTGCATTGCCTCAATGTGTGGCAGTGCGCTGTACAATGCATATCCTTATGGTTTTACTGTAAGAATCAGACTTTCAACTGCTCAATTAATTCTGCTAAACCTCCCATCCAACAAATAGCAATTTTACAGTCCTTATTTGCTACACAAAGAGCAGATGCACAGGAAGAATCCAGAGAGCTGAAACCCAATCTGGATTATTTTACTGCTTCTCATGTAAATTTTAGAGGAGGATTTATTCCACAGTGCTTTCAGCTAGTTAGTTTCTTAGTTAGGTACTTTCAGAGGCTAGTTTGAAAGTCTATTTACTGATTGTTATCAATATGTAAGTGTATTAATGACCATACGCCTGATCATAATTATGTATATAGTTTAGGAGAAGGTCACAGCTTTACTTCACTACTAAAAATGAACTTTTCTGGATAGCAAACATGAAGCATTCACTGAAACCCAAATTTATACCAGCCACATAATACTCTAAGCACACCTGAATGATAAAATAGCTGTAACCTAAAAGCTTGGAAGTAAAGTTTTGAAAAATAGAGAATAGAGCTAATCAGGTCAGCTAAATTTGTAAACTTTGCTTTAATCCATAACTGACAAAGGCCATTTTATGCCATTATTCAGTCAGTCAATGAGCCCTTTCACAAGACCTTGCATACATTTTTGCCAAACCAAATTTGCTTCATACATTTTTTTCTTTGTTATCAAAGGCGGGTTAACAATGTTAGACAAAACATTTTTTCAAAGATTCCTTGGTGATTGATCATGTGGGTGAATACCTGAAACTTTTTTTAGGGTTTTAGCAAAGAACAAAACTTAAAAAATGAGTTTATCAAACATTTTTTGCAAAACAAATAATTCTAAAAGCACTATGGGCTAGCTAAAGAGCAAGACAAGTATTTTCTTTTTGGAGACACTAAAAAATACATCTGCATAAAAGCTGAGCCATTTAATGAATATACCAGCAGCACATGTTTTTGTTTATGGCAAAATCCCTTTAAGTTTATGTATTAAGAAGATGGTTCTACGCACTATGTCCTGGATAGCACATGGCTAGCTAACATTGCATTCATAGCTTGCAGGGTTAATAACTTCTCATATTACAGTGGCAGTTACCTGAACTACCAGAAATACCTTTTTTTAGATTTACATGACATCCTGTCATACATATTTCAACTGCTTTGCCTTTGGGTTTTTTTAATCACTCTTGCTAAAACCTATAGCAAACTGATTTCAGGCCATACACAAATTGTTTTTTAAAGGACATTCATTAAAATAGTAAAACTGGTAGCCATTTTTGTGTGCACTACTGGCCACCATATAATGTTTGTTGGCAGTGTAGTGTTACTATGGACAAACAGATAAGAAAAATTTTGGAATTACCTGATACTGCCTTCCCAGTCAATACAATGAGTTTTTATAAGACCTAACTGCCCAGAATCGGAAGTTGCACAATACCTTGGGAGATTGGGAAAGCTGCTTGTGGCTAATAAAGCCACTGTTTGGGTTAGGGATCAAAGAAAATAACCACAGCATGTGGCAGGGGACTTGGTATTAACCACATTGGGAAGTGTCAGATATACAAGTGTTGCAGCAAGGGAAATGACTGGATGCAGATGAACTCCTAAATCCTCTTGACAGCTGGAGGAACAGGAGTTGGCTAAATAAGTGCTGTCAACTCCCTTCCTGCACTGTGGGAGAGGATACTGTGGTAAACGTGTTGACAAAATAAGTAAGACGAACTTTCTTTATCTGATAATTTTACACTGTGAACTTTTGATACTTTCATGTTTTCTATATTATTCATGCAACTGTAAGCTAATATGGTAATATGTAAATTCAGAAGCAGTAACCAGCTACTCGTGAGGAAAAATTTCAGAAGATTATTATTTTCTGAATAGCCAAAGACTGGTTCTGCTCTTGGGGAGGACTTTGCCATAGGGTGCAGAAAATTCTAATAAGATAACAAAACTCTTGTGTCTATATTAATAAATAATACAGCTAGACTTATCTATTCTTCTCACTACTGATCTGTTGCTGCTGCTGCTCACTGCAGATTCCCCCATCGGCATCAATTTCACCTACTGCTGATTTGGTTTTCTTTTAAGTTGTTCAACTTTCTTTATCCAACCTACATTTTTAACCCTATTCATGCATAATCTCTTAATAACCCTTTCTGCTCCCTAAATGACCTACTAATGATTTCTGCATTCATCAAAAACTTTTTCCAAGCACAATTTTAGGCTTTTTCTGGGGCTACACTTACTCTCTCTAAGAGGAGAGAGCGCAGCAGGGTGCAGCTCCGACGCTCTCTCTGCTCTTCATAGAGCAGAACGGTTCTGTATGTACAGAGCTCCTTCATGCATCGTGCAGTCTTATGCCGTTGGAAAAGATCATGAAAGATACATTCCAATGACAATTATTGCACGTGTGTACCCAGCCTTATTGTAATCTATGCTCTCTACTATAAGAACCTTTGTCTCTAACTAACCACTGAAGTACCATGTCACACTATTCAGTGTGAACTATCTACAGCCATCTAATTGCCCCCACCAAAACCTCCCTGCTATGCTCTATTGCACTATTACCCAGATGATTAGTAAAAATAAACACAGGCAAAGGTAGATAACCACAGTTTTATCCATTTCTAATCGCCAGTTTTAGATAGCCAATACTCTACTAGAAATGAAATATAAAATAGACTCCATTGTATATATGTAAAATAATATAACCGATCTGTGGACTAACTATTTTAATATGACTTAAATGTCACTGCATTACTTTCGATCCCATCCTAATTGCAATTCCTTTCATTAAATATCATTACAAGTCTGGTGCTCTACATTGTTATTGATTGCTAATATCTGGGGAGAAGGAATGCTTCCCATAGGTCAGTTGGCCCACTCTCCATCTCAACATTTACGTGAGAGAATTCCTTGACAAGTTTGTCTAGTTTTCTCCCTAATGAGAAAGGTCACCCCCCTGGGTAAGCCTGAGGCCAATACAACATAGCTGATAAATCATACTAAGATCTTCCGGGAAGAATTCTAGATGTGAGTGCAAGAAATTTATTTTTAATGACATGCGCGAACCCAGTTTATGGTATGAATCAAGCAGATTCTGAACTCCTTCCTTGTATGCAGGAGACGTATTGTTGCCCAGGAAATTTTCACACAGCCACTTGAATGCATCCCAGGTCTCTAGCTCAGCTGTTTGAAAACATCATCCTGCAAAACAGACTTGATCTGTGGCCCTATAAGTATGCCTTCCTTCATTTTTGCAGTGCTTGTGTTTGGAAAGTTCTCAACAAGGTACTGAAACCCATGGAATTTTACTTACCCATGGCCTTTACAAGGTTCTTCATCAAGCCTAACTTGATATGGAGAGGTGGCAGAAATATTTAATGCCAATCAACCAGAGACAGAAATTGACACTGCTTGTTCCGGGCTAGTAGGTATCTCTTGGTAGCCAATCACGTCTGACGTAATGGTTTCCTGTAGATCAGCTGTCCCACAGGCAAAGGAAACAGAAATATTTTGTGAATCCTCCTTGCATTCCCATCAGCAAGCCAATGACCTTTAGATCCCCACAGATGTTCCACTAGTGTGTTTTATACTGGATTGCTTCAAGTAGTAACTTCATGTTGTCATAGGCCTCCTTTAGGTGAACAGAATGGGCAATTGGTAAACTTGGTTTGGAATTACCAATATGCAGTAAGACTGCTTTCAAGATTCTTTTAGAGGAATCAATGAGGAAACGCCATTCAGATAGAGCATGCCCTTGTGACAAACTGGTAAAGAGCGCATTTATATCATGACAGTAGTACAGTGAGCCATAACTAGAAGAACGTTGTCAAGTTATGATTTCGTTTTCTGTAATGAGTTACAGTTACACCCCTTGCAAGCAAGTGCTTCTGTTTAAGCTTTAAAGCAAGAAGTTCTGCTTTGTCTTTGGAAAGATTTAAATCACAAACGAGATCATTCAGCTCTGCTTGTGTTAAGGTCTCTGGTTCTGAATCTTCATCGGCCAAGTAGTCAGGATTAGATGATTCGGGGTTGCAACTGGCTGCAACTCCAGCGCAATCCTCATCACCTTCTACAGAAGCAAATCCATGATGTGGCGGTACCTGAACTGGCAATGAATCATCATGGAGAACAGGCCTAATTGCAGAATCGAGGCTGGGATATAAGATTATGTGCTTAGTTTTACCTGAGAATCCACTTTTGTTGACACGGCAAAAATAGTAGTCGTTTAGATGGTCTCCCGGTTCTCTGCACACCATCGAGATTGCAAGTGGCATTGCTGCTTTACACCGATTTAGCCAGTCACACAGTCCATTGAAACAACTGGTACAGATGACGTGGAGCCTAAGATTTATTTTGGTCACCAAGTGGACAGCCGAAATATAATTTGTATATCTTTTTTACTTCTGTGGTAATTTGGTGACGTTGTACTTTCGTCGTGAATGAACCACACACGTAACAGAAACTGTCTGGATCATTAAGGCAATTTTGCTAGACATGATGACAAATGAAATCATTCGCAGTTAGTGCGCTCTCTAACCTTAAAAAAAGAAAACTATTGTTAAATGTTGTAATATGTTAAGGCTATTTATAACGAATTTCACACAATATATAATTAGCTGCATCACAAAAACTAGACATGCTAGAGAAAAACTGAACACAGATTTGAAATCAGCATCAAAAATACTACTAAGCCCACATTATGATGAAAATGACATGTTGACCTGTGTAATTATTATATCCACAGATCAGTGCATTAGTGTGGTGGTCAGTGGGAAGAATGTCTCTTACATTGCTGGCCATTGGGAAGAATGCCACCCTTACAGATAGCCAAAAAGATCATTGTTATTAGTTTAAACTGACCTAGGAGGCACAAATTGCTCATGAAACCCAAAGTGAGTAAGGTCAGTCAAGCGATGTAAAAATATGCAGAATATGCAGCATGTCCCATCCTATTGTGTCACAAACCCCCAATACAAGTTGCAAAACAAATCAATGCACACAGTGAAAGGTATGTTTTCCAAATGCAAAGCAGTTTTTCCTAAATGCACCTAAAAATATACTGCATCAGTAAACTCCTCAGAATTTTTTTTAAGCTGGGTGGTAGGAAAATGGAGGCGGGTGGCGGCCCTGTATTGTGGCCCAAATTTTCAGTAAACACCCGAAAACAACTACAACAGAATTTTACACTAGATTATACAGTTATATTTGTGCCTTTTTAGCAGCAAGGCAACCTGAAATACTTCCACCATCTGCTTTTTAGTCTTTAGAGAAAACTTATGGGACATATAGTAAGTTTTAAGTTTGTTAGTACTTCTACTTCACCCCTATCCAGAGATGTTGCCATTCTAGAGTCCTTCCTAAAGGCACCATGGAAGTCGCACAACCTAACAAGTAAAAACTTATACTATATGCACCTGTTCTTTTTGAGATAATCTATTTACTCATTTATGTTAGGAGCAAAGATTGCAGGTTTTCCCTAGACGCTGCTGCTATCTGCTGGTTATCTCCAAAACTTCTGAATGGAAATTTACTTCTGTAACACTTATAACCCTTCCACTGTAGAATTCTCCATCATCTGATAACAGCTTTATATTTAACATTCCCACACAGATACATAATAAATGTTTCCTTAAATGACCCAGTCATGTAAATCTTGGATATGTAACTTCAGATAAACAAAGTATTAAAAATACATAACTCCAAAATAAAGAACATATTTGTAGCACGTATAATGCAAGTGTTTTATTTTTACTATGTTTTTAAATATAACATTTTATTTTTTTTGGGAAAGCAGCAAGTTTACTTTAAAGAAACCTATCCAAGCTTATAAGCACCTTTGCAATCAAAGCTCCTTTGCAATGGGGGCAGTGCTGCCTCCCCCATGCGATAGCAGTCAGTCACGAGAAATGAACACTGTCATGTGTTTGGGAGGGGAGCTTTGACAATATTCACCTAAGCTTTGGCACCATCCAACACTGATGCTTACCAAATAGAGACTTTTAGAGGTAGGCAGAGAGTATTGATTGGTGAGTATACCTTGTTTGGGGTGGACTTTCAAATTATGCAGACATTTTGCCCTAATTAGGCAAATTTGCAGTGTAGTTTTAATGCCTAACTATTCCTTATCCTGAACACATAATTAATGCTCCTTTCATCCAAGGAATTTAAATACCTGGTACCTCAAAGTATAGGGCAACAATGGGATTCTTTCCAATCCTCCCGACATGACACTAATGGTGTTTGGCCAGCTAGACTTCTAATGTTGCATTGAGGTAGAGAGTGTTCTAAGCCCTTTGTAAGTTTGCACAAGGCTTCCTCATTCTGGCACATGGAGTGACCAGGAAGCAAAGGGACTGTAGGTATAAACATTGGTAGAGGTTGGCGTTAATTTAAACTGAACCTGGAGCATTACCATGAAGAACCATGAATAAAAAAAAATACAAAAACTTTAAAAAGGTGGAGGTTTTGCCATTTTCTAATTGTCACTATATGTAAAGGAAGTCCAATTTATGTATAGAGAATGTGATCATTTTATATGAATAATTCCTTTACATACAGGAAACCAAATAGTTTCAAAAGACAACTTTTCTAAATAAGGCTCACAACTTAACAGTTCTCCTGCTGAATAAAAGAAGAGCAGAGCATTGTACTGAGGCACACTTTGTTTTTCTGGCAGCCAAGGGGAATTAGTGGATTTGATAAACCAAGTAGATGACACTGGAAACTTTCCCATATAAATAGAATGTCAGCCAATAATCTGTTGTGAATGAACATTCCACAAACACTTTGTGTAAAAGGTCTAATGGCCAATGTCCCATCATGCATTTGTAGGTTAGTACTGTTATTGCGTTATTCATTTCACAAAAATATGTGGGAATATTCTAGATTTTATACAGAAGTAAGAGCAAAAGGCATGTGAATCCAGAATACTAGAATTTTGTTGCTGCATTATGCATATATTTAAAGGCAATCTCCAATTTTATTTCTTGTGTTACTGAAGCACCATTGCTTTTTTTCTTATTTACAAAGCTTTTACTACTTTTTTGTTATAAGGCATGCCATAATGCAACAGCTGTGCTCAAACTTATAATATTGGGTTTTATGCTTACTTGCCTATTGGCCTACTGTAAAATGCATGTAATTTCTGTTAAAGGATACTTAAGTTTCTTACAACCACTGAGTGGATTGGTTTCTGGCCTCTGGTTCAGTCTATAAAACATCCCAGGTTCCCATCACCAGTTGTAGCATTAGGCTTGTTTATGGTTTGGCTTTCTACTTGAGATTTCGTTGGTGACTCTGCCTGTTACTGTAAATGTTTGCTGCCTGGACTGATGTTTGCCTCTTACTAAACTGCTTTGTTTACTGCTTACTGCTTTGATTACTGATTACTAAATACTGCTTTTTTCTATACCCATGTATATCTCGCTTGAGATATCCATGGGTATAGAAGTGCAGAAGATTGAGTTACTCTGTATGACCACTTGCTCTATTCCTTGAATTTGATCTCCTGTGGACACTCCTGTATTGCTAAATACCTGTAGATCTCCTGGTTACTGACCTCCCGTTTTGTGTCCCTGTCCATCTCCTGCATGTCCTTAATGGTTCGCCAGACTCAAAGGCCTGCTATGCCTTGGGTACCTAAAGTGTAACTGTGTACAATTTTTAGTTGATAGGAAAGTAATTGAAAATTGTTATTACAATCTCTTTCTCTGTTTAGAGGAGGCAGGGTCCTTCTCAGCCTTTGTGAAATTGACACTTCCTATTTGCTGTCCAGTGCCTGGGTCCTCCCAGTACTTAGAAAAAGTAAAGAAAAAAGAGTAGATTAGGGACACTGGGTGGGGAAGGAGGTGTTATGTGTGCAGACACGGCCTTTAAATCAACCGTTGCCAACCGGTGGTCGGGAGCTGATGATTTTAGTGGTCCGCGGGACCGAAAAGGTTGGCGACCACTGCTTTAAATAGAAACCTTACCAGTAGCAAATACCGTATATACTACCGTATAAGTCGATCAGAGTATAAGGCCGAGGTACCTATTTTTACCTTGGAAAACAGGAATAAACTGAGGGTGGGAAATGCTGCAGCTACTAGCAAGTTGCACTTCTACAAGTTACGTTCACTTCTTTATTTTTTGAAGTTAAATTAATTGGCTTCCCCCCAAAAATTGACCTTAGACTACAATAATGATATATGACTATGGTAGAGACATTTGATTGTGAGCACCTTTGCGGGACAATTAGTGACATGACTATCGACGTTGTACAGCTCTGCATAATATAGGTAACTAAATAATATTATTTTAAATCATAATATTAATATATTCTTAGTTACTAATCATATGTTCAAATTATTTTTACAGTATAATATAATAGTATGAGTATATTAAAGTTTGAAATACAAAATCACATCAAAATAAATTAAATTAAAAAAAATAAATGTTTATGAAAAACAATGAACTGCTTTTACACATATAAATCCACTGTGTTTCATTCAATACAGTTATTTTGTATTGAATGCAATACAAATAGATTTGAATTTCCCACCCTGCCCCGAACAGAGCGTCCGCATGCACTGACGTCCCTGGTAACTCCCCGTGACTCATTGGGTGCAGAGAACGTCGACCAGAGTAAGGAAGAAGACGCAAAAGACGACGGAGGATGCCGGCAGATCAGGTAAGCGGGGTTTGCGGAGGCAGGAGCTGGAACTGGCTGGCAGAGGTTGCTTTTCTGGAGGGACCCTCCAGGATGCACTTGACTGGAGTATAACCCGAGGGTGACTTTTTAAGCATATTTTGGGTGCTGAAAAAGTCGGCTTATACTCGGATATATACATATACAGTACCCTTTGCTCTCCTGCCTCTAAGTCCCACCCACCCAAGCAAATAAAATACTTGGTACCTCTGAGTGTCCTACTTCTCTTCCTTCTACATGTGCAATTAGCTGATCAGCCCTTCAGTCCTACTACAGCTACAATTTACAACTTAGAAAGTATTAGAACATTCTTGGCTCCTGGCAACCAAATGAAACCATAAGGGAATGAAAAGGGGGTAAACATAGGCAGCTTGCAGTTAAAGTAAAATGACAAAAAAAGTAAATTTGTGCTTTATGTTGGACTGAATGTCAGGTTTAAAGTCAAGAGAATAAAATGAGGACTCCCAGTTACTGGCCTTCATTTAAAAGACTAGTTTCCTGGCTACCACAATGACATACTTTCTTTTTTTTTTAATTACTGATCTGGAGCATGTATGCAAAATAAAAAAGTCAGATAAAAAATTAGCAGCCCTTCTTTGTAGGTATGTGACTTACAATAATAAAGCAGGAGAGTCAGAATTGTATTTTAGTATACATTTAACTTTGTTTCCATAATGCCAGTGTCAACTGGCAAATATATATATAGTGTCAACTTGCTTTTTCTTTTTCTGATTGTGATCTGGATTTGTACCCAGAGACTAAACGAATAAATCTACACATGAGTAGCCAAGTGTATGTCACTTTTTTGGAGTTGGTTCTGTAAGGAACTTGCTGATATTAGTTGGTGTTCTGGACCCACAGAACAGGAAATCCAACAGATGCAAATGAACCTTTACTTGTTCAAAAATGTATGTAACAATATTTTCCTGCTAAGGTGCATGCTAAAAAAAGTGAGGAAATAACAATCAAGCGTTTATAAATTAAAATAAAAGAAATTGATTGAATATGTGTTTTGTTTTCTATTCCTACTAAAGGAGTACAATAGCATGCTGCATATACAGTATGTCATCTTTCTGGGCAAAAAAATATCCATTATTAATGAACTGTCCCTAATGTTCAAACATTCCACAAGATCACAATTAGCTAATGCTAAAGCCACACATAACACTTATGCTATAAAGATATAACATAAAGTTTATTTACTTTACTTTGGAGTATTATCTTTGAAAATCATATTATACTGCCTATTAGTAAATGCTCATTATTGTATTGCATGGTGGAAAAAGAGAGGCCTGGAACGGGCGATGCAGTGGAGCTTAGTGGACAGGGAGTAGACAGGATAGGAAATTAGTTTTGGGGTGATTAAAAGGTCACATTGGGGATTGGTAGGATGGTGGAGGTGAGGATTGGGTTAATATGATATAAGCTTAGGAGAAAAGGTCCTGACATGGACATGTTTTTTAACATGAAGGAGAGAGCTCCTCACCCTCCTAATTTTGAGGTATTGCAATGGGGAAGTTGTTTATTGTACAGTTTGAGGTGGTTGAGGTCCTCAAGGGCAGTGTGTTTTTGGTTCAGGTATCAGTGGGATTGGGAACTCATCTTTGGTGTGGAGTCTCCTGACTGGTGTGAAGAGGAGGTGAATTGAAATTATGTTTGGTATAGTCGGCGAGTAGTGGTGATATTGTTCCTGAGCTGAGTGAATAGGCAGCTGGGACTAATATTATCATGCTGATGCAAATCCCAAGTGATAGTGGGGGAATTTGAAGACCAATAATCAGGAAAGATTTAAGAGACAGTGTTTAATACTAATCTATAATTGCTATTCTGTTTGTTGTTTGATATTGTTAATAATAATAGTAATAATATTATTTATTAAAAGGCCTGTGGGCAGTTTGACCAAAGAAAGAGTTGTCATGTTCTTGAATCGGGAATTTGGAGGTGGTTGGTGGCTAATAACGGTCTGCAGGACTTTGTTAAACCACACTCATGCATCTTCTGGTCTACATTATAGGGATATTGGTATACTATAGTGATATATATAAGGACACAGTTCTTTGTTGTCCTGAAAAGGCTTTTCTCCTTTCAGGGTAAAGAAACAAGGCTTGGATCATGTCCCTTTTAATATGCCAAAATACATAAATGTGTGTCAGTTTTATTGATTGTAGCCTTTTATTTCCTAATGTTCTTAATCAGGTTCCTAATTGCTGCCTTGCACAAACTTTCCTATATTCCTACAGATGGCATGTTTGCAGAACAAAGTCTGCTTCATCAGACTAGGGTACTTAATGAGTTGATTAACAGAGATGATGACATGACACTGTTAACAAAAGTCAATTCATAACTACAACTATTCATAATGATTTTAATATCACCCTTCACATGTTTACATAATCATGGAAAAAGTGAATCCAATAAACTTACATTGTCTTTCTATAAACCCTGGAACTTTGTATGGCAAAATACTGAAGAACCAACCATTTTTAGACTTGATGTTCTGAGATTTTTGTCCTATATTCACAAGTTCTGACTTCAATCTTAACAATCTTAACAATCTGACTTTATGGTAAGTATAGTTGACCTTAAAGCTGATTAATATTGAGAATTAATGTACACTTCCAATGCTGAATGCATTTTAAAAATTGCTATTTGCAGGATGTAAAGCTTATTCTTTTGGTTTCAGTAGTGTCTGAAAAAAGATTGCAAATAACACTGTAACAGTCAGTTGAACACCCAAGCTGTACACTCATTCTGGATCAGTGATTTGGAAAATATTAAAGGAAAAGGTGGAGAACACCAACCAGGCAAATATTTTCTAGATCAAGGTCAGCAATGGCAGTTTCCATAATCTCTTAAAAGTGTCCATAATCTGTTAAAGGTATTAACAAAATAAACTAGGTGGCAGCAAGACTCCAGGGCAGAATAGATTCACTCATCTGTACTGATCAACACCAGTGGTTCTCTTTCCTAATAAAACAAATCTATGACTGTCTGTTTACAGCCATGAAAATAAAAATGAGTGAAAAGTAAATTATCTAGTTTCTGATCTGCTGTTAGGATTAAGGGAAGTTCATAAGCAAGTTTTAAGATTTGAGGGAATAGTTTAGGCAACACTGCATATTCATCAAGCTAATTAGTGACAAAATTCAATGCAAATCAGACAGTGAGCTGTAACTGAGTGAGATTTATCACTGCACATGAGTCAGTTAAGAGAGATCTTTTCCTTAAAACACATGCATAAATAGGAGGTGGTCAGGGACACGTTTTATTATATTGTAAGCTACAATAGCCATTCTTACCCAGGGTTCTGTTGAATTTTGACTATGGTACGATGGATATTCTTCACACTGACCATCAATGTGAGGGGCATCATTCCAAAATATTTATTTTAGCACGAGTTCCCTGGGACATGAACACTTTTTTAAGGGGTATTATTATTATTATTATTATTAATAATATTAAACAGTATTTATATAGTACCAACATATTAC
>NC_092871.1:76551451-76554762 GCF_032062135.1 Pyxicephalus adspersus
ATTATAAGTTTGCTAGATCATTCAGGTTCTCCCATGATAGTCTATCTTCTATAGAAGGGGTGTCAAACTCTGGCCCGCAGTGTCCTTCTTTTTGGCCCCCAAAGGAATCCTCAATATGAATTGCAGCTGGATTGCCGCTGCTTTGAAAACAGCACTGCTACTACAATTCCCAATATCACTCACATCTATATACCAGAGGCCTCTCTGCTTATGCGTGGCCCTGCATTGGATTGTTTTATAGAATCAAGTAATGCTGGGAATTGTAGAAGCAGCATCCCTCGCATCTATAGACCAGCGACCTATCTGCCTATGTGTGGCCCCTGCATTGCACTGTTTTGTTCTTAGGCCTCTTTCTCTATTATAGGCTTGTTCCAGATTGAATGGTAAGCATAACCTCTTTGTTTCCATATAAAAAAAAAGGTTTTATATCTAATGAAAAGGAAAAACTTCCTCAATTTTTTTCAATAAATTTCAAATTTTGCCCGCCAATTTGTCTAAGTTTTTAATTTTGGTCCTCTGTGTATTTGAGTTTGACACCCCTGTTCTATAGTCTTGATGAGCTTTAATAAATCAGGCCCACTGCTCTACAAGTTGTTACTGACTGGCAGTGAGTTCAGCTCACTTATCAGCAACTCTTTTCTTGGCTCAGAAAAAAAAATACAGTGGGTTATATTTAGACCTGTGACTGCTTAGGCCATTAGAAAGCCTTTTAGAAGGCTTTTCATTAGGCTAGAATTCTTCTTTTACTATTGCAACATCTCCTGCAGTCTATAAACTGGTTCACTGAAGCTTACCCTTTCCTAAGAATCCCACTTATTTGTACACTGGGATTGCAGTTATGCTTGCCCTCAGCTTTTATTAGCCCCAGATTCTAGTAAACTGGATATAAACACATCTTTGCAGTGATTGAGCAAGGATTACCAAACCAGCATTTGGGGAACATCTAACAAATTGGTCTGCAAGCTGTTGCATGAATGGCTTTTAAACGACTTAATATCTCCTCCACCTCATCAAAAGACCAATGTACAGACATGTAAAAATCACTTTTATTTTCATGTATATGGTTTATTGTGCAATATAGAGATTTACAAACTACTGGTTTATAGACTTAACATTTTGTATGGGCAAAATAATAAAAAAAAGTACCCTTCTGCAATACATGTACATTTCCCCATGTTTTTCTGTACTTTGAGAGCCAAATACCTGTGGATCTCCTCTTCCCAGTTTTCTTTTAGAACTACAGTATACGTGTTCCTTTCCTTACCCCCGTTATATTATGAGAGGTGTTTTAAAGAAAAAAGAGATAACTGAAAAAGGATGATAACACTTCCAGTGCAGCAGGGGAGGAAATACTCAAGAATCTAGATGCCTAATAATTTTTTTGGCAGAATCAAAAGATAATTGCAGATATTTGCAGTATTGTCTATTAAAAAGACAACACATAGTAAAATTGTGCATGTATTTTGGAAATTTAATAATAATATTATAATAATTTTAGACCAAACACTCACTTTTAATCAAATGCATGTGTTGTTTACTATAATGAGCTCTATTTTTAGTCATTTGACTGCAATTGTAAGTTTAGTTTCCTTTTAGAAAATAAAAGTCATTATGACATATTAGTGTATTTGTGTGAACCTTGGTTTTAAAAATGTTCTTCTATATCTCCTTATGGGAAGGAAAGCAAAGTTAGAATAAAACTTTATTTTTTAGCATCGATCAGTTTTAAGGCAAGTTATGAAATCTGTGACTAATAAATTCACGTTTGAAATATATATGTGCAAACGTTTTCGGGTTTTTGGTTGTCTTATCACTTTTACATACTGTAGTATTAGGAACATGCAACCATTTCCTTCTGCAGCGTTGTTGCTTTTTTAGTCACTAGTTTGTTTTGACTACAGAAGAGTGTCATTATATTGATGTCTGGTGCTGTCTTTATCCCATTCCAGCTCCAAGTGCTTTAAAACATTAAATGGTGACAGCATCATGCAATGCAGTAAAGCCTGGTGGCACACATAGTTCATTAGCTTCTACTGCCAGTTTTCAATTTCTGTAGAAAGGTCATGTAAAGACAGTTCAGTTATTGGTATTATAAATTATGTTTAAAACATCCATAAATACAGTTATCTGTTTGCCTACCACCTTCCCCAAAGTATATCATAAATCTAAAGTGAATTTTTTTACAGTATGTTTGGTAAACCATTGCTTTATCAGTTTTTCGCACATGGTCAGGTTCATGTTGTAGCAATTTGGGATGTAGTTTATGGGCACACTTGAGTAGCAGCTTTGGATTGAAACAGGCCCAATTGGACTTCTATATAGGATTTCCAGATCTGGCCACTGCAGGTTAGCAGCCATCCAATTCCCGCAGGTTTAAAATTGGGTGTCCCCTGCTGTCTAACAATAAAAAAGCAAGAAGATAGACAAAAGTAGGGGCTCCTGATGGCAGTCTATGACTGTGATGTTTGAAATCCCTAATTGGCTAGCAAATTCCCTATCCCTGGCTACATCTTCTACCTTCTAGTTTCTTTGTGTAGATGTTGACATCCTTATTAATTGCAAGTTTTAGTGCGAATGTAGTGGGCACCAGTGGCCAGGTCTCTGTATCCAGACGTTCTAAGGGGGTCCAATTTAGGTTTGTGGGGGGGGGGGGGTCAGACAGGTTATTGTACATCTTTATGCGATTAAATTTAAACTTTAAAGCTGCTTTCCAGGCAAACAATTAAATACACAGATGAAATTCATATTTGAGAGCCGTCCTACCTACCAAAGGATTTATACTTCTGTTCATCTAGTCCTGAGATTTACACAGACCTTTTACACAGCACAGCCAGAGGGAAGATACACTTTTTATGTTACAACTATACTGTATACACTATATGGGGAATTGAAAGAGGCTGATGAATTAAATTAGGTACCAATAAAAAATTAAGTTAATGATTTATTTATGAATACAGACCTGCATTATTTGAGTCATTTATATCTGTCTGGAGTTCAAATTGATTTCAATTAGGATTTCAGACTTCACTCTGACTTTCCCATCTACATGCATGTTCCAGATCATTGACTGTGAAAGTAATGAAATCAGAATCATCCAGGCAACAAGTATTTCAAGTTAGAACATTTTATCAGATCAGTAAGGAAGGGGAAGCATTCTTTGTGTCCATTTAGGGGAAGGATGCAGGTAGTTGCAGATAAACCAGCAATCCGGCACTGCAAAAGAACATGATGTCTAACTGCCATGGCTACCAGAGTTATCCCCCCTTTTTTGCAACCTAATGCACAAAGAGCATGCAGATTGATTTGGACGG